>NC_080192.1:55656787-56297074 GCF_030028045.1 Hippopotamus amphibius kiboko | reverse complement strand
ATGATGTGACTGATATGTTATGGCACTTGCGTGTTACAACACAGGTGATGTGACAATCACATGGGCCTTGTAACAGTTTTGATGTGACACACATAAGCATGTGTGACACATGTGTGGTGATCACGTGAGGTGACACACAAATGGCTTGTGCTTGATGTGATATGACTCTCATGTGTGATGACAGGTATGATGCGATGCTCTGTAAAGCAAGTGACAATGTGAGGTGACACACAAGTTGATTGGAACTGATCTGATGTGACACACACATGTGTGATATGAGAGGTATGATGTGACACCCCTGCATGGCATGTGACTTATATGAGGTGACAATCACTCTCTGGGTGTGACACATGTCAGGAGACACTCTCATGCGTGTTGAGACAGATGTGATATGACAATCACAGGTGCAATGCGACACATATGATGGGGCATTTGCATGTTAAGATACATGTGGGATGACAACCACAGAAGCGTTGTGACAGTTGTGATGTGACAATCATAAATGGCTTGGGACAAATGAGTGGTGACAATCGTATGCTGATTGTGACCTTCTGAGTTGACATGCATGTGGGTTGTGATGGACATGATGTGACATGCACATGTGAAGTGACAGGTATGCTGTAATGCTTCTGGAAGTCTTCTGACAAATTGAGGTCACAATAACACTCTGAGTGTGACAGGTATCAGGTGACAATGCCACATGTGTTGAGACAGAAATGATATGAGAGCCACAGGCATGATGTGATAGCTATGATGTGACACTTGCCTCTTAAGACACATGGTGAGGTAACAATCACATGAGTGTTGTGACAGTTGTGATGTGACACACATAAGCAATGTGTGACAGGTGTGTGATGACAACCACATGCTGGTTGTGACCATGTGAGGTGACACAAGTGGGTTGTACCTGATGAGATATGACACTCTCACATGTGATGCGACAGATATGATGTGACACTCTGGAAGGCATTTGACACATGTGATGTGACACTCACACTCAGGGTATGACAGATGTCAGATGACACACCCACATGGGCTGAGACAGAAGTGACGTGATAATCATAAGTGTGATGGGATAGATACGATATAATGCTTTCATGTTATGACACATGTGAGGTAACGGCCACATGGGTGTGGTGACAGTTGTGATATGACACTGATAAGAGGCTTGTGACAGATGTGTGGTGACAATCATATGCCAGTGGTGAACACATGAGGTGACAAATGGGTGGTGATGGATGTGACGTGACAGTCCCATATGTGATGTGACAGGGAAACATGACACTTTGTAAGGCACCTGACAAATGGGAGGTGACAAACACACTCTGGGTGTGACAGATGCCAGGTGACACTGCCACATGTGTTGAGACAGAAATGATGCGAGAGTCACAGGCACGATGTGACAGATATGATGTGACACGTGCATTCTGACATAGGAGAAGTGACAGTCACATGGGTGTTATAACAGTTTTGATGTAACACACAGAAGTATGTGTGACAGATGTGTGGTGACAATCATATGCCAATTGTGACAATGGGAGGTGACACACAACTGGGTTGGATCTGATGTGATGTGACAATCACATGTGCAATGTGACAGGTATGATGTGACAGTTGTGCGTGAAGACACATGTGAGGTGACAGTCACTTGAGCATTGTGACAGTTGTGATGTGAGACTCATAAGTGGCTTGTGACCAGTGTGTGGTGACAATCATATGCAGATTGTGACCATCTGAGATCACATACATATGGGTTTTGACTGATGTGATGTGACATGCACATGTCAGATGTGACAGGGATGATGTGACACTCCCAGAAGACGTGTGACAAGTGTGAGGTGACAATCACACTGTGGGTGTGACAGATATCAGGTGACACTGCCATGTGTGTTGAGACAGAAATGATGTGATGATCACAGGCATGATATGAGAGATATGATGTGACACTTGCATATTATAACACAGATGAGGTGACAATCACATGGGCATTGTAACAGATTTGACGTGACCCACATAAGCATGTGTGACAGATGTGTGGTGACAATAACATGTGGGTTGTGACCATGTGAGGTGACACACAAGTGGGTTGTGCCTCATGTGATATTTCACTCCCATGTGTAATGTGACAGATATGATGTGACACTCCATAACACATGTGACAAATGTGAGGTGACAATCACACTCGAGGTGTGACATATGTCAGGTGACACTGCCACATGTGTTGAAGTAGAAATGGTGTGACCAATAACAGGCACAATGTGACTGACATTTTTGGATAATTGCATGTTATGACACACATGAGGTGACAATCACTCAGGCATTATGACAGGTGTGATGTGACAATCATAAGAGGCTTGTGACAGATGTGTGGTGACAATCACATGCCAATTGTGACAGGGTGAGCTGATACACACGTGGGTTGTGCCTGAAGTTATGTGACATTCTCATGTGTAATGACATATACTGTGTGATACTCTGTAATGCATGTGACAAATGTGAGGTGACAATCACAGTCTTGGTGTGACAGATGTCATGTGACACTGCCATGTGTGTTGAGACAGAAATGGCATGACAGTCACAGGCTCAATGTGACAGATATGATGTGACACTTGCCCATGATGACACTGGTGAGGTGACAATCACAGGGGGTTGTGAAAGTTGTGATGTGACACACATAATCAGTGTGTGACAGGTATGTTTTGGCAACCACATGTAGGTTGTGACCATGTGAGATGACACACAAGTGGGTTGTGCCTGCTGTGATGTGATACTCTCATGTGTGATGACAGATATGATGTAACACTTCATCAAGCATGTGGCAAATGTGAGTCAACAATCACACTCTGGGTGTGACAGATGTCAGATGACACTGCCATATTTGCTGAGACAGAAATGATGTGACAGTCACAGGCATGATGTGAAAAATAGGATGTGACACTACATAAAGCATGTCACAAATGTGAGGTGATAATGACACTTTGGATGTGACAGATATCACAACTGCCATGTGTGTTGAGACAGAAATGATATGACAATAACAGGCATGTGACTGATATGTAGTGGCACTTGCACATTATGACACATGAGAAGACAATCACAAGGACCTTGTGACAGGTGTGATGTGACAATCATAAGTGGTTTGTGCCAGTTGTGGGTTGACAATCACTCGATGGTTGTGATAATATGAATTGTGGAAAAACAGGTTTGTGATATAGACTTTGACATGCACATGTGTGATGTGACAGATATGCAACTCTCTCTAAGGCATGTGTCAAATATGAGGTGACGATCACACTCTGGGTGTAACAGATGTCAGGGGAATCTGCCACATGTGTTGAGACAGAAATGAGGTCACAGGTGCAATGTGACAGATATGATGTGACAGTTGTGCATGATGACACAGAGGAGGTGACAATCACAAGGGCACAGTGTGTGTTGAGGCAGAAATGCTGTGACAATAACAGACATGATGTGACTGATATGTTATGGCACTTGTGTGTTACAACACAGGTGATGTGACAATCACATGGGCCTTGTAACAGTTTTGATGTGACACACATAAGCATGTGTGACACATGTGTGGTGATCATGTGAGGTGACACACAAATGGCTTGTGCTTGATGTGATATGACTCTCATGTGTGATGACAGGTATGATGCAATGCTCTGTAAAGCAAGTGACAATGTGAGGTGACACACAAGTTGGTTGGAACTGATCTGATGTGACACACACATGTGTGATATGAGAGGTATGATGTGACACCCCTGCATGGCATGTGACTTATATGAGGTGACACTCACTCTCTGGGTGTGACACATGTCAGGAGACACTCTCATGCGTGTTGAGACAGATGTGATATGACAATCACAGGTGCAATGCGACACATATGATGGGGCATTTGCATGTTAAGATACATGTGGGATGACAACCACAGAAGCGTGACAGTTGTGATGTGACAATCATAAATGGCTTGGGACAAATGAGTGGTGACAATCGTATGCTGATTGTGACCTTCTGAGTTGACATGCATGTGGGTTGTGATGGACATGATGTGACATGCACATGTGAAGTGACAGGTATGCTGTAATGCTTCTGGAAGTCTTCTGACAAATTGAGGTCACAATAACACTCTGAGTGTGACAGGTATCAGGTGACAATGCCACATGTGTTGAGACAGAAATGATATGAGAGCCACAGGCATGATGTGATAGCTATGATGTGACACTTGCCTCTTAAGACACATGGTGAGGTAACAATCACATGAGTGTTGTGACAGTTGTGATGTGACACACATAAGCAATGTGTGACAGGTGTGTGATGACAACCACATGCTGGTTGTGACCATGTGAGGTGACACAAGTGGGTTGTACCTGATGAGATATGACACTCTCACATGTGATGCGACAGATATGATGTGACACTCTGGAAGGCATTTGACACATGTGATGTGACACTCACACTCAGGGTATGACAGATGTCAGATGACACACCCACATGGGCTGAGACAGAAGTGACGTGATAATCATAAGTGTGATGGGATAGATACGATATAATGCTTTCATGTTATGACACATGTGAGGTAACGGCCACATGGGTGTGGTGACAGTTGTGATATGACACTGATAAGAGGCTTGTGACAGATGTGTGGTGACAATCATATGCCAGTGGTGAACACATGAGGTGACAAATGGGTGGTGATGGATGTGACGTGACAGTCCCATATGTGATGTGACAGGGAAACATGACACTTTGTAAGGCACCTGACAAATGGGAGGTGACAAACACACTCTGGGTGTGACAGATGCCAGGTGACACTGCCACATGTGTTGAGACAGAAATGATGCGAGAGTCACAGGCACGATGTGACAGATATGATGTGACACGTGCATTCTGACATAGGAGAAGTGACAGTCACATGGGTGTTATAACAGTTTTGATGTAACACACAGAAGTATGTGTGACAGATGTGTGGTGACAATCATATGCCAATTGTGACAATGGGAGGTGACACACAACTGGGTTGGATCTGATGTGATGTGACAATCACATGTGCAATGTGACAGGTATGATGTGACAGTTGTGCGTGAAGACACATGTGAGGTGACAGTCACTTGAGCATTGTGACAGTTGTGATGTGAGACTCATAAGTGGCTTGTGACCAGTGTGTGGTGACAATCATATGCAGATTGTGACCATCTGAGATCACATACATATGGGTTTTGACTGATGTGATGTGACCTGCACATGTCAGATGTGACAGGGATGATGTGACACTCCCAGAAGACGTGTGACAAGTGTGAGGTGACAATCACACTGTGGGTGTGACAGATATCAGGTGACACTGCCACGTGTGTTGAGACAGAAATGATGTGATGATCACAGGCATGATATGAGAGATATGATGTGACACTTGCATATTATAACACAGATGAGGTGACCATCACATGGGCATTGTAACAGATTTGACGTGACCCACATAAGCATGTGTGACAGATGTGTGGTGACAATAACATGTGGGTTGTGACCATGTGAGGTGACACACAAGTGGGTTGTGCCTCATGTGATATTTCACTCCCATGTGTAATGTGACAGATATGATGTGACACTCCATAACACATGTGACAAATGTGAGGTGACAATCACACTCGAGGTGTGACATATGTCAGGTGACACTGCCACATGTGTTGAAGTAGAAATGGTGTGACCAATAACAGGCACAATGTGACTGACATTTTTGGATAATTGCATGTTATGACACACATGAGGTGACAATCACTCAGGCATTATGACAGGTGTGATGTGACAATCATAAGAGGCTTGTGACAGATGTGTGGTGACAATCACATGCCAATTGTGACAGGGTGAGCTGATACACACGTGGGTTGTGCCTGAAGTTATGTGACATTCTCATGTGTAATGACATATACTGTGTGATACTCTGTAATGCATGTGACAAATGTGAGGTGACAATCACAGTCTTGGTGTGACAGATGTCATGTGACACTGCCATGTGTGTTGAGACAGAAATGGCATGACAGTCACAGGCTCAATGTGACAGATATGATGTGACAGTTGTGCATGATGACACAGAGGAGGTGACAATCACAAGGGCACAGTGACAGCAGTGATGTGACCCACAGAAGCAGTGTGTGTGAAAACCCACATGCTGGTTGTGACTATGTGAGATGACACACAAGGGGCTTGTGCCTGATGTGATATGACACTGTCATGTGTGATGACAGATATGATGTGACACTCCATAAAGCACATGACAAATGTGAGGTGACAATCACACTCTTGGTGTGACAGATGTCATGTGACACTGACATGTGTGTTGAGACAAATAGGTGACAGCCACAGGCATGATGTGACAGATATGTGACACTTGCCTGTTATGACACAGATGAGGTGACCATCACATGGGCATGGTGACAGTTTGGATGTGACACACATAAGTGGTGTGTGACAGCTGTGTGTTGTCAACCACTTGCTGGTTGTGACCATGTGAGGTGACACACAAGTGGGTTGTGCCTGATGTGCTATGACACACTCATGTGATGGGACACATATGACATGACACTCCAGAAGTCATGTGACAAATGTGATGTGCTAATCACACTCTTGTTGAGACAGATGTCAGGTAACACTGCCATGTGTGTCAAGACAGAAATAGTGTGACCCTAACAGGCACAATGGGACTGAAATGTTGTGACACTTGCACATTATGACACCCATGAGGTGACAATCACACAGGCATTGGGACAGGTGTGATGTGACAATCATGAGTCTTGTGACCGATGTGTGGTGACATTGACATGCCAATTGTGACCATGTGGGGTGACACACAAGTGAATTTGGAACTGTTGTGATGTGACACACGCATGTGCAATGTGACTGGTGTGATGTGACACTCCTGGGAGGCATGTGACTAATATGAGGGGACAATCACACTCTGTGTGTCACAGGAGTCAGGTGACACTCTCAAGTGTGTTGAGACCCATGTGATGTGACAATCACATGTGCAATGACACAGGTATGATGTGACCCTTGGGCATTAAGACACATGAGGTGACAAATACATGAACATTGTGACAGTTGTGATGTGACTGTCATAAGCAGCTTGTGACAGATGTGCGGTGACAATCACATGCCAGTTGTGACCATGTGAGGTGACACACAAGTGGGCTGTGCCTGATGTGATATGACACTCTCATGTGTGATGACAGATAGGATGTGTCACTCTGTAAAGCATGTGCCAAATGTGAGGTAACACACTATGGGTGTAACAGATGTCAGATGACACTGCCACATTTGTTGAGGCAGAAATGCTGTGACAATAACAGACATGATGTGACTGATATGTTATGGCACTTGCGTGTTACAACACAGGTGATGTGACAATCACATGGGCCTTGTAACAGTTTTGATGTGACACACATAAGCATGTGTGACACATGTGTGGTGATCACGTGAGGTGACACACAAATGGCTTGTGCTTGATGTGATATGACTCTCATGTGTGATGACAGGTATGATGCGATGCTCTGTAAAGCAAGTGACAATGTGAGGTGACACACAAGTTGATTGGAACTGATCTGATGTGACACACACATGTGTGATATGAGAGGTATGATGTGACACTCCTGCATGGCATGTGACTTATATGAGGTGACAATCACTCTCTGGGTGTGACACATGTCAGGAGACACTCTCATGCATGTTGAGACAGATGTGATATGACAATCACAGGTGCAATGCGACACATATGATGGGGCATTTGCATGTTAAGATACATGTGGGATGACAACCACAGAAGCGTTGTGACAGTTGTGATGTGACAATCATAAATGGCTTGGGACAAATGAGTGGTGACAATCGTATGCTGATTGTGACCTTCTGAGTTGACATGCATGTGGGTTGTGATGGACATGATGTGACATGCACATGTGAAGTGACAGGTATGCTGTAATGCTTCTGGAAGTCTTCTGACAAATTGAGGTCACAATAACACTCTGAGTGTGACAGGTATCAGGTGACAATGCCACATGTGTTGAGACAGAAATGATATGAGAGCCACAGGCATGATGTGATAGCTATGATGTGACACTTGCCTCTTAAGACACATGGTGAGGTAACAATCACATGAGTGTTGTGACAGTTGTGATGTGACACACATAAGCAATGTGTGACAGGTGTGTGATGACAACCACATGCTGGTTGTGACCATGTGAGGTGACACAAGTGGGTTGTACCTGATGAGATATGACACTCTCACATGTGATGCGACAGATATGATGTGACACTCTGGAAGGCATTTGACACATGTGATGTGACACTCACACTCAGGGTATGACAGATGTCAGATGACACACCCACATGGGCTGAGACAGAAGTGACGTGATAATCATAAGTGTGATGGGATAGATACGATATAATGCTTTCATGTTATGACACATGTGAGGTAACGGCCACATGGGTGTGGTGACAGTTGTGATATGACACTGATAAGAGGCTTGTGACAGATGTGTGGTGACAATCATATGCCAGTGGTGAACACATGAGGTGACAAATGGGTGGTGATGGATGTGACGTGACAGTCCCATATGTGATGTGACAGGGAAACATGACACTTTGTAAGGCACCTGACAAATGGGAGGTGACAAACACACTCTGGGTGTGACAGATGCCAGGTGACACTGCCACATGTGTTGAGACAGAAATGATGCGAGAGTCACAGGCACGATGTGACAGATATGATGTGACACGTGCATTCTGACATAGGAGAAGTGACAGTCACATGGGTGTTATAACAGTTTTGATGTAACACACAGAAGTATGTGTGACAGATGTGTGGTGACAATCATATGCCAATTGTGACAATGGGAGGTGACACACAACTGGGTTGGATCTGATGTGATGTGACAATCACATGTGCAATGTGACAGGTATGATGTGACAGTTGTGCGTGAAGACACATGTGAGGTGACAGTCACTTGAGCATTGTGACAGTTGTGATGTGAGACTCATAAGTGGCTTGTGACCAGTGTGTGGTGACAATCATATGCAGATTGTGACCATCTGAGATCACATACATATGGGTTTTGACTGATGTGATGTGACATGCACATGTCAGAGGTGACAGGGATGATGTGACACTCCCAGAAGACGTGTGACAAGTGTGAGGTGACAATCACACTGTGGGTGTGACAGATATCAGGTGACACTGCCATGTGTGTTGAGACAGAAATGATGTGATGATCACAGGCATGATATGAGAGATATGATGTGACACTTGCATATTATAACACAGATGAGGTGACAATCACATGGGCATTGTAACAGATTTGACGTGACCCACATAAGCATGTGTGACAGATGTGTGGTGACAATAACA
Organism: Hippopotamus amphibius kiboko; assembly: GCF_030028045.1. Classification (NCBI taxonomy): domain Eukaryota; kingdom Metazoa; phylum Chordata; class Mammalia; order Artiodactyla; family Hippopotamidae; genus Hippopotamus; species Hippopotamus amphibius. The sequence continues at coordinate 56,287,680 of NC_080192.1, read as the reverse complement.
TGTGGGTTGTGACCATGTGAGGTGACACACAAGTGGGTTGTGCCTCATGTGATATTTCACTCCCATGTGTAATGTGACAGATATGATGTGACACTCCATAACACATGTGACAAATGTGAGGTGACAATCACACTCGAGGTGTGACATATGTCAGGTGACACTGCCACATGTGTTGAAGTAGAAGTGGTGTGACCAATAACAGGCACAATGTGACTGACATTTTTGGATAATTGCATGTTATGACACACATGAGGTGACAATCACTCAGGCATTATGACAGGTGTGATGTGACAATCATAAGAGGCTTGTGACAGATGTGTGGTGACAATCACATGCCAATTGTGACAGGGTGAGCTGATACACACGTGGGTTGTGCCTGAAGTTATGTGACATTCTCATGTGTAATGACATATACTGTGTGATACTCTGTAATGCATGTGACAAATGTGAGGTGACAATCACAGTCTTGGTGTGACAGATGTCATGTGACACTGCCATGTGTGTTGAGACAGAAATGGCATGACAGTCACAGGCTCAATGTGACAGATATGATGTGACAGTTGTGCATGATGACACAGAGGAGGTGACAATCACAAGGGCACAGTGACAGCAGTGATGTGACCCACAGAAGCAGTGTGTGTGAAAACCCACATGCTGGTTGTGACTATGTGAGATGACACACAAGGGGCTTGTGCCTGATGTGATATGACACTGTCATGTGTGATGACAGATATGATGTGACACTCCATAAAGCACATGACAAATGTGAGGTGACAATCACACTCTTGGTGTGACAGATGTCATGTGACACTGACATGTGTGTTGAGACAAATAGGTGACAGCCACAGGCATGATGTGACAGATATGTGACACTTGCCTGTTATGACACAGATGAGGTGACAATCACATGGGCATGGTGACAGTTTGGATGTGACACACATAAGTGGTGTGTGACAGCTGTGTGGTGTCAACCACTTGCTGGTTGTGACCATGTGAGGTGACACACAAGTGGGTTGTGCCTGATGTGCTATGACACACTCATGTGATGGGACACATATGACATGACACTCCAGAAGTCATGTGACAAATGTGATGTGCTAATCACACTCTTGTTGAGACAGATGTCAGGTAACACTGCCATGTGTGTCGAGACAGAAATAGTGTGACCCTAACAGGCACAATGGGACTGAAATGTTGTGACACTTGCACATTATGACACCCATGAGGTGACAATCACACAGGCATTGGGACAGGTGTGATGTGACAATCATGAGTCTTGTGACCGATGTGTGGTGACATTGACATGCCAATTGTGACCATGTGGGGTGACACACAAGTGAATTTGGAACTGTTGTGATGTGACACACGCATGTGCAATGTGACTGGTGTGATGTGACACTCCTGGGAGGCATGTGACTAATATGAGGGGACAATCACACTCTGTGTGTCACAGGAGTCAGGTGACACTCTCAAGTGTGTTGAGACCCATGTGATGTGACAATCACATGTGCAATGACACAGGTATGATGTGACCCTTGGGCATTAAGACACATGAGGTGACAAATACATGAACATTGTGACAGTTGTGATGTGACCGTCATAAGCAGCTTGTGACAGATGTGCGGTGACAATCACATGCCAGTTGTGACCATGTGAGGTGACACACAAGTGGGCTGTGCCTGATGTGATATGACACTCTCATGTGTGATGACAGATAGGATGTGTCACTCTGTAAAGCATGTGCCAAATGTGAGGTAACACACTATGGGTGTAACAGATGTCAGATGACACTGCCACATTTGTTGAGGCAGAAATGCTGTGACAATAACAGACATGATGTGACTGATATGTTATGGCACTTGCGTGTTACAACACAGGTGATGTGACAATCACATGGGCCTTGTAACAGTTTTGATGTGACACACATAAGCATGTGTGACACATGTGTGGTGATCACGTGAGGTGACACACAAATGGCTTGTGCTTGATGTGATATGACTCTCATGTGTGATGACAGGTATGATGCGATGCTCTGTAAAGCAAGTGACAATGTGAGGTGACACACAAGTTGATTGGAACTGATCTGATGTGACACACACATGTGTGATATGAGAGGTATGATGTGACACCCCTGCATGGCATGTGACTTATATGAGGTGACACTCACTCTCTGGGTGTGACACATGTCAGGAGACACTCTCATGCATGTTGAGACAGATGTGATATGACAATCACAGGTGCAATGCGACACATATGATGGGGCATTTGCATGTTAAGATACATGTGGGATGACAACCACAGAAGCGTTGTGACAGTTGTGATGTGACAATCATAAATGGCTTGGGACAAATGAGTGGTGACAATCGTATGCTGATTGTGACCTTCTGAGTTGACATGCATGTGGGTTGTGATGGACATGATGTGACATGCACATGTGAAGTGACAGGTATGCTGTAATGCTTCTGGAAGTCTTCTGACAAATTGAGGTCACAATAACACTCTGAGTGTGACAGGTATCAGGTGACAATGCCACATGTGTTGAGACAGAAATGATATGAGAGCCACAGGCATGATGTGATAGCTATGATGTGACACTTGCCTCTTAAGACACATGGTGAGGTAACAATCACATGAGTGTTGTGACAGTTGTGATGTGACACACATAAGCAATGTGTGACAGGTGTGTGATGACAACCACATGCTGGTTGTGACCATGTGAGGTGACACAAGTGGGTTGTACCTGATGAGATATGACACTCTCACATGTGATGCGACAGATATGATGTGACACTCTGGAAGGCATTTGACACATGTGATGTGACACTCACACTCAGGGTATGACAGATGTCAGATGACACACCCACATGGGCTGAGACAGAAGTGACGTGATAATCATAAGTGTGATGGGATAGATACGATATAATGCTTTCATGTTATGACACATGTGAGGTAACGGCCACATGGGTGTGGTGACAGTTGTGATATGACACTGATAAGAGGCTTGTGACAGATGTGTGGTGACAATCATATGCCAGTGGTGAACACATGAGGTGACAAATGGGTGGTGATGGATGTGACGTGACAGTCCCATATGTGATGTGACAGGGAAACATGACACTTTGTAAGGCACCTGACAAATGGGAGGTGACAAACACACTCTGGGTGTGACAGATGCCAGGTGACACTGCCACATGTGTTGAGACAGAAATGATGCGAGAGTCACAGGCACGATGTGACAGATATGATGTGACACGTGCATTCTGACATAGGAGAAGTGACAGTCACATGGGTGTTATAACAGTTTTGATGTAACACACAGAAGTATGTGTGACAGATGTGTGGTGACAATCATATGCCAATTGTGACAATGGGAGGTGACACACAACTGGGTTGGATCTGATGTGATGTGACAATCACATGTGCAATGTGACAGGTATGATGTGACAGTTGTGCGTGAAGACACATGTGAGGTGACAGTCACTTGAGCATTGTGACAGTTGTGATGTGAGACTCATAAGTGGCTTGTGACCAGTGTGTGGTGACAATCATATGCAGATTGTGACCATCTGAGATCACATACATATGGGTTTTGACTGATGTGATGTGACATGCACATGTCAGATGTGACAGGGATGATGTGACACTCCCAGAAGACGTGTGACAAGTGTGAGGTGACAATCACACTGTGGGTGTGACAGATATCAGGTGACACTGCCATGTGTGTTGAGACAGAAATGATGTGATGATCACAGGCATGATATGAGAGATATGATGTGACACTTGCATATTATAACACAGATGAGGTGACAATCACATGGGCATTGTAACAGATTTGACGTGACCCACATAAGCATGTGTGACAGATGTGTGGTGACAATAACATGTGGGTTGTGACCATGTGAGGTGACACACAAGTGGGTTGTGCCTCATGTGATATTTCACTCCCATGTGTAATGTGACAGATATGATGTGACACTCCATAACACATGTGACAAATGTGAGGTGACAATCACACTCGAGGTGTGACATATGTCAGGTGACACTGCCACATGTGTTGAAGTAGAAATGGTGTGACCAATAACAGGCACAATGTGACTGACATTTTTGGATAATTGCATGTTATGACACACATGAGGTGACAATCACTCAGGCATTATGACAGGTGTGATGTGACAATCATAAGAGGCTTGTGACAGATGTGTGGTGACAATCACATGCCAATTGTGACAGGGTGAGCTGATACACACCTGGGTTGTGCCTGAAGTTATGTGACATTCTCATGTGTAATGACATATACTGTGTGATACTCTGTAATGCATGTGACAAATGTGAGGTGACAATCACAGTCTTGGTGTGACAGATGTCATGTGACACTGCCATGTGTGTTGAGACAGAAATGGCATGACAGTCACAGGCTCAATGTGACAGATATGATGTGACAGTTGTGCATGATGACACAGAGGAGGTGACAATCACAAGGGCACTGTGACAGCAGTGATGTGACCCACATAAGCAGTGTGTGAGAAAACCCACATGCTGGTTGTGACTATGTGAGATGACACACAAGGGGCTTGTGCCTGATGTGATATGACACTGTCATGTGTGATGACAGATATGATGTGGCACTCCATAAAGCACATGACAAATGTGAGGTGACAATCACACTCTTGGTGTGACAGATGTCATGTGACACTGACATGTGTGTTGAGACAAATAGGTGACAGCCACAGGCATGATGTGACAGATATGTGACACTTGCCTGTTATGACACAGATGAGGTGACCATCACATGGGCATGGTGACAGTTTGGATGTGACACACATAAGTGGTGTGTGACAGCTGTGTGGTGTCAACCACTTGCTGGTTGTGACCATGTGAGGTGACACACAAGTGGGTTGTGCCTGATGTGCTATGACACACTCATGTGATGGGACACATATGACATGACACTCCAGAAGTCATGTGACACATGTGATGTGCTAATCACACTCTTGTTGAGACAGATGTCAGGTAACACTGCCATGTGTGTCGAGACAGAAATAGTGTGACCCTAACAGGCACAATGTGACTGAAATGTTGTGACACTTGCACATTATGACACCCATGAGGTGACAATCACACAGGCATTGGGACAGGTGTGATGTGACAATCATGAGTCTTGTGACCGATGTGTGGTGACATTGACATGCCAATTGTGACCATGTGAGGTGACACACAAGTGAATTTGGAACTGTTACGATGTGACACACGCATGTGCAATGTGACTGGTGTGATGTGACACTCCTGGGAGGCATGTGACTAATATGAGGGGACAATCACACTCTGTGTGTCACAGGAGTCAGGTGACACTCTCAAGTGTGTTGAGACCCATGTGATGTGACAATCACATGTGCAATGACACAGGTATGATGTGACCCTTGGGCATTAAGACACATGAGGTGACAAATACATGAACATTGTGACAGTTGTGATGTGACCGTCATAAGCAGCTTGTGACAGATGTGCGGTGACAATCACATGCCAGTTGTGACCATGTGAGGTGACACACAAGTGGGCTGTGCCTGATGTGATATGACACTCTCATGTGTGATGACAGATAGGATGTGTCACTCTGTAAAGCATGTGCCAAATGTGAGGTAACACACTATGGGTGTAACAGATGTCAGATGACACTGCCACATTTGTTGAGGCAGAAATGCTGTGACAATAACAGACATGATGTGACTGATATGTTATGGCACTTGCGTGTTACAACACAGGTGATGTGACAATCACATGGGCCTTGTAACAGTTTTGATGTGACACACATAAGCATGTGTGACACATGTGTGGTGATCACGTGAGGTGACACACAAATGGCTTGTGCTTGATGTGATATGACTCTCATGTGTGATGACAGGTATGATGCGATGCTCTGTAAAGCAAGTGACAATGTGAGGTGACACACAAGTTGATTGGAACTGATCTGATGTGACACACACATGTGTGATATGAGAGGTATGATGTGACACCCCTGCATGGCATGTGACTTATATGAGGTGACAATCACTCTCTGGGTGTGACACATGTCAGGAGACACTCTCATGCGTGTTGAGACAGATGTGATATGACAATCACAGGTGCAATGCGACACATATGATGGGGCATTTGCATGTTAAGATACATGTGGGATGACAACCACAGAAGCGTTGTGACAGTTGTGATGTGACAGTCATAAATGGCTTGGGACAAATGAGTGGTGACAATCGTATGCTGATTGTGACCTTCTGAGTTGACATGCATGTGGGTTGTGATGGACATGATGTGACATGCACATGTGAAGTGACAGGTATGCTGTAATGCTTCTGGAAGTCTTCTGACAAATTGAGGTCACAATACCACTCTGAGTGTGACAGGTATCAGGTGACAATGCCACATGTGTTGAGACAGAAATGATATGAGAGCCACAGGCATGATGTGATAGCTATGATGTGACACTTGCCTGTTAAGACACATGGTGAGGTAACAATCACATGAGTGTTGTGACAGTTGTGATGTGACACACATAAGCAATGTGTGACAGGTGTGTGATGACAACCACATGCTGGTTGTGACCATGTGAGGTGACACAAGTGGGTTGTACCTGATGAGATATGACACTCTCACATGTGATGCGACAGATATGATGTGACACTCTGGAAGGCATTTGACACATGTGATGTGACACTCACACTCAGGGTATGACAGATGTCAGATGACACACCCACATGGGCTGAGACAGAAGTGACGTGATAATCATAAGTGTGATGGGATAGATACGATATAATGCTTTCATGTTATGACACATGTGAGGTAACGGCCACATGGGTGTGGTGACAGTTGTGATATGACACTGATAAGAGGCTTGTGACAGATGTGTGGTGACAATCATATGCCAGTGGTGAACACATGAGGTGACAAATGGGTGGTGATGGATGTGACGTGACAGTCCCATATGTGATGTGACAGGGAAACATGACACTTTGTAAGGCACCTGACAAATGGGAGGTGACAAACACACTCTGGGTGTGACAGATGCCAGGTGACACTGCCACATGTGTTGAGACAGAAATGATGCGAGAGTCACAGGCACGATGTGACAGATATGATGTGACACGTGCATTCTGACATAGGAGAAGTGACAGTCACATGGGTGTTATAACAGTTTTGATGTAACACACAGAAGTATGTGTGACAGATGTGTGGTGACAATCATATGCCAATTGTGACAATGGGAGGTGACACACAACTGGGTTGGATCTGATGTGATGTGACAATCACATGTGCAATGTGACAGGTATGATGTGACAGTTGTGCGTGAAGACACATGTGAGGTGACAGTCACTTGAGCATTGTGACAGTTGTGATGTGAGACTCATAAGTGGCTTGTGACCAGTGTGTGGTGACAATCATATGCAGATTGTGACCATCTGAGATCACATACATATGGGTTTTGACTGATGTGATGTGACCTGCACATGTCAGATGTGACAGGGATGATGTGACACTCCCAGAAGACGTGTGACAAGTGTGAGGTGACAATCACACTGTGGGTGTGACAGATATCAGGTGACACTGCCACGTGTGTTGAGACAGAAATGATGTGATGATCACAGGCATGATATGAGAGATATGATGTGACACTTGCATATTATAACACAGATGAGGTGACAATCACATGGGCATTGTAACAGATTTGACGTGACCCACATAAGCATGTGTGACAGATGTGTGGTGACAATAACATGTGGGTTGTGACCATGTGAGGTGACACACAAGTGGGTTGTGCCTCATGTGATATTTCACTCCCATGTGTAATGTGACAGATATGATGTGACACTCCATAACACATGTGACAAATGTGAGGTGACAATCACACTCGAGGTGTGACATATGTCAGGTGACACTGCCACATGTGTTGAAGTAGAAATGGTGTGACCAATAACAGGCACAATGTGACTGACATTTTTGGATAATTGCATGTTATGACACACATGAGGTGACAATCACTCAGGCATTATGACAGGTGTGATGTGACAATCATAAGAGGCTTGTGACAGATGTGTGGTGACAATCACATGCCAATTGTGACAGGGTGAGCTGATACACACGTGGGTTGTGCCTGAAGTTATGTGACATTCTCATGTGTAATGACATATACTGTGTGATACTCTGTAATGCATGTGACAAATGTGAGGTGACAATCACAGTCTTGGTGTGACAGATGTCATGTGACACTGCCATGTGTGTTGAGACAGAAATGGCATGACAGTCACAGGCTCAATGTGACAGATATGATGTGACAGTTGTGCATGATGACACAGAGGAGGTGACAATCACAAGGGCACAGTGACAGCAGTGATGTGACCCACAGAAGCAGTGTGTGAGAAAACCCACATGCTGGTTGTGACTATGTGAGATGACACACAAGGGGCTTGTGCCTGATGTGATATGACACTGTCATGTGTGATGACAGATATGATGTGGCACTCCATAAAGCACATGACAAATGTGAGGTGACAATCACACTCTTGGTGTGACAGATGTCATGTGACACTGACATGTGTGTTGAGACAAATAGGTGACAGCCACAGGCATGATGTGACAGATATGTGACACTTGCCTGTTATGACACAGATGAGGTGACCATCACATGGGCATGGTGACAGTTTGGATGTGACACACATAAGTGGTGTGTGACAGCTGTGTGGTGTCAACCACTTGCTGGTTGTGACCATGTGAGGTGACACACAAGTGGGTTGTGCCTGATGTGCTATGACACACTCATGTGATGGGACACATATGACATGACACTCCAGAAGTCATGTGACACATGTGATGTGCTAATCACACTCTTGTTGAGACAGATGTCAGGTAACACTGCCATGTGTGTCGAGACAGAAATAGTGTGACCCTAACAGGCACAATGTGACTGAAATGTTGTGACACTTGCACATTATGACACCCATGAGGTGACAATCACACAGGCATTGGGACAGGTGTGATGTGACAATCATGAGTCTTGTGACAGATGTGTGGTGACATTGACATGCCAATTGTGACCATGTGAGGTGACACACAAGTGAATTTGGAACTGTTACGATGTGACACACGCATGTGCAATGTGACTGGTGTGATGTGACACTCCTGGGAGGCATGTGACTAATATGAGGGGACAATCACACTCTGTGTGTCACAGGAGTCAGGTGACACTCTCAAGTGTGTTGAGACCCATGTGATGTGACAATCACATGTGCAATGACACAGGTATGATGTGACCCTTGGGCATTAAGACACATGAGGTGACAAATACATGAATATTGTGACAGTTGTGATGTGACCATCATAAGCAGCTTGTGACAGATGTGCGGTGACAATCACATGCCAGTTGTGACCATGTGAGGTGACACACAAGTGGGCTGTGCCTGATGTGATATGACACTCTCATGTGTGATGACAGATAGGATGTGTCACTCTGTAAAGCATGTGCCAAATGTGAGGTAACACACTATGGGTGTAACAGATGTCAGATGACACTGCCACATTTGTTGAGGCAGAAATGCTGTGACAATAACAGACATGATGTGACTGATATGTTATGGCACTTGCGTGTTACAACACAGGTGATGTGACAATCACATGGGCCTTGTAACAGTTTTGATGTGACACACATAAGCATGTGTGACACATGTGTGGTGATCACGTGAGGTGACACACAAATGGCTTGTGCTTGATGTGATATGACTCTCATGTGTGATGACAGGTATGATGCGATGCTCTGTAAAGCAAGTGACAATGTGAGGTGACACACAAGTTGATTGGAACTGATCTGATGTGACACACACATGTGTGATATGAGAGGTATGATGTGACACCCCTGCATGGCATGTGACTTATATGAGGTGACACTCACTCTCTGGGTGTGACACATGTCAGGAGACACTCTCATGCATGTTGAGACAGATGTGATATGACAATCACAGGTGCAATGCGACACATATGATGGGGCATTTGCATGTTAAGATACATGTGGGATGACAACCACAGAAGCGTTGTGACAGTTGTGATGTGACAGTCATAAATGGCTTGGGACAAATGAGTGGTGACAATCGTATGCTGATTGTGACCTTCTGAGTTGACATGCATGTGGGTTGTGATGGACATGATGTGACATGCACATGTGAAGTGACAGGTATGCTGTAATGCTTCTGGAAGTCTTCTGACAAATTGAGGTCACAATACCACTCTGAGTGTGACAGGTATCAGGTGACAATGCCACATGTGTTGAGACAGAAATGATATGAGAGCCACAGGCATGATGTGATAGCTATGATGTGACACTTGCCTGTTAAGACACATGGTGAGGTAACAATCACATGAGTGTTGTGACAGTTGTGATGTGACACACATAAGCAATGTGTGACAGGTGTGTGATGACAACCACATGCTGGTTGTGACCATGTGAGGTGACACAAGTGGGTTGTACCTGATGAGATATGACACTCTCACATGTGATGCGACAGATATGATGTGACACTCTGGAAGGCATTTGACACATGTGATGTGACACTCACACTCAGGGTATGACAGATGTCAGATGACACACCCACATGGGCTGAGACAGAAGTGACGTGATAATCATAAGTGTGATGGGATAGATACGATATAATGCTTTCATGTTATGACACATGTGAGGTAACGGCCACATGGGTGTGGTGACAGTTGTGATATGACACTGATAAGAGGCTTGTGACAGATGTGTGGTGACAATCATATGCCAGTGGTGAACACATGAGGTGACAAATGGGTGGTGATGGATGTGACGTGACAGTCCCATATGTGATGTGACAGGGAAACATGACACTTTGTAAGGCACCTGACAAATGGGAGGTGACAAACACACTCTGGGTGTGACAGATGCCAGGTGACACTGCCACATGTGTTGAGACAGAAATGATGCGAGAGTCACAGGCACGATGTGACAGATATGATGTGACACGTGCATTCTGACATAGGAGAAGTGACAGTCACATGGGTGTTATAACAGTTTTGATGTAACACACAGAAGTATGTGTGACAGATGTGTGGTGACAATCATATGCCAATTGTGACAATGGGAGGTGACACACAACTGGGTTGGATCTGATGTGATGTGACAATCACATGTGCAATGTGACAGGTATGATGTGACAGTTGTGCGTGAAGACACATGTGAGGTGACAGTCACTTGAGCATTGTGACAGTTGTGATGTGAGACTCATAAGTGGCTTGTGACCAGTGTGTGGTGACAATCATATGCAGATTGTGACCATCTGAGATCACATACATATGGGTTTTGACTGATGTGATGTGACCTGCACATGTCAGATGTGACAGGGATGATGTGACACTCCCAGAAGACGTGTGACAAGTGTGAGGTGACAATCACACTGTGGGTGTGACAGATATCAGGTGACACTGCCACGTGTGTTGAGACAGAAATGATGTGATGATCACAGGCATGATATGAGAGATATGATGTGACACTTGCATATTATAACACAGATGAGGTGACAATCACATGGGCATTGTAACAGATTTGACGTGACCCACATAAGCATGTGTGACAGATGTGTGGTGACAATAACATGTGGGTTGTGACCATGTGAGGTGACACACAAGTGGGTTGTGCCTCATGTGATATTTCACTCCCATGTGTAATGTGACAGATATGATGTGACACTCCATAACACATGTGACAAATGTGAGGTGACAATCACACTCGAGGTGTGACATATGTCAGGTGACACTGCCACATGTGTTGAAGTAGAAATGGTGTGACCAATAACAGGCACAATGTGACTGACATTTTTGGATAATTGCATGTTATGACACACATGAGGTGACAATCACTCAGGCATTATGACAGGTGTGATGTGACAATCATAAGAGGCTTGTGACAGATGTGTGGTGACAATCACATGCCAATTGTGACAGGGTGAGCTGATACACACGTGGGTTGTGCCTGAAGTTATGTGACATTCTCATGTGTAATGACATATACTGTGTGATACTCTGTAATGCATGTGACAAATGTGAGGTGACAATCACAGTCTTGGTGTGACAGATGTCATGTGACACTGCCATGTGTGTTGAGACAGAAATGGCATGACAGTCACAGGCTCAATGTGACAGATATGATGTGACAGTTGTGCATGATGACACAGAGGAGGTGACAATCACAAGGGCACAGTGACAGCAGTGATGTGACCCACAGAAGCAGTGTGTGAGAAAACCCACATGCTGGTTGTGACTATGTGAGATGACACACAAGGGGCTTGTGCCTGATGTGATATGACACTGTCATGTGTGATGACAGATATGATGTGGCACTCCATAAAGCACATGACAAATGTGAGGTGACAATCACACTCTTGGTGTGACAGATGTCATGTGACACTGACATGTGTGTTGAGACAAATAGGTGACAGCCACAGGCATGATGTGACAGATATGTGACACTTGCCTGTTATGACACAGATGAGGTGACCATCACATGGGCATGGTGACAGTTTGGATGTGACACACATAAGTGGTGTGTGACAGCTGTGTGGTGTCAACCACTTGCTGGTTGTGACCATGTGAGGTGACACACAAGTGGGTTGTGCCTGATGTGCTATGACACACTCATGTGATGGGACACATATGACATGACACTCCAGAAGTCATGTGACACATGTGATGTGCTAATCACACTCTTGTTGAGACAGATGTCAGGTAACACTGCCATGTGTGTCGAGACAGAAATAGTGTGACCCTAACAGGCACAATGTGACTGAAATGTTGTGACACTTGCACATTATGACACCCATGAGGTGACAATCACACAGGCATTGGGACAGGTGTGATGTGACAATCATGAGTCTTGTGACAGATGTGTGGTGACATTGACATGCCAATTGTGACCATGTGAGGTGACACACAAGTGAATTTGGAACTGTTACGATGTGACACACGCATGTGCAATGTGACTGGTGTGATGTGACACTCCTGGGAGGCATGTGACTAATATGAGGGGACAATCACACTCTGTGTGTCACAGGAGTCAGGTGACACTCTCAAGTGTGTTGAGACCCATGTGATGTGACAATCACATGTGCAATGACACAGGTATGATGTGACCCTTGGGCATTAAGACACATGAGGTGACAAATACATGAATATTGTGACAGTTGTGATGTGACCATCATAAGCAGCTTGTGACAGATGTGCGGTGACAATCACATGCCAGTTGTGACCATGTGAGGTGACACACAAGTGGGCTGTGCCTGATGTGATATGACACTCTCATGTGTGATGACAGATAGGATGTGTCACTCTGTAAAGCATGTGCCAAATGTGAGGTAACACACTATGGGTGTAACAGATGTCAGATGACACTGCCACATTTGTTGAGGCAGAAATGCTGTGACAATAACAGACATGATGTGACTGATATGTTATGGCACTTGCGTGTTACAACACAGGTGATGTGACAATCACATGGGCCTTGTAACAGTTTTGATGTGACACACATAAGCATGTGTGACACATGTGTGGTGATCACGTGAGGTGACACACAAATGGCTTGTGCTTGATGTGATATGACTCTCATGTGTGATGACAGGTATGATGCGATGCTCTGTAAAGCAAGTGACAATGTGAGGTGACACACAAGTTGATTGGAACTGATCTGATGTGACACACACATGTGTGATATGAGAGGTATGATGTGACACCCCTGCATGGCATGTGACTTATATGAGGTGACACTCACTCTCTGGGTGTGACACATGTCAGGAGACACTCTCATGCATGTTGAGACAGATGTGATATGACAATCACAGGTGCAATGCGACACATATGATGGGGCATTTGCATGTTAAGATACATGTGGGATGACAACCACAGAAGCGTTGTGACAGTTGTGATGTGACAATCATAAATGGCTTGGGACAAATGAGTGGTGACAATCGTATGCTGATTGTGACCTTCTGAGTTGACATGCATGTGGGTTGTGATGGACATGATGTGACATGCACATGTGAAGTGACAGGTATGCTGTAATGCTTCTGGAAGTCTTCTGACAAATTGAGGTCACAATAACACTCTGAGTGTGACAGGTATCAGGTGACAATGCCACATGTGTTGAGACAGAAATGATATGAGAGCCACAGGCATGATGTGATAGCTATGATGTGACACTTGCCTCTTAAGACACATGGTGAGGTAACAATCACATGAGTGTTGTGACAGTTGTGATGTGACACACATAAGCAATGTGTGACAGGTGTGTGATGACAACCACATGCTGGTTGTGACCATGTGAGGTGACACAAGTGGGTTGTACCTGATGAGATATGACACTCTCACATGTGATGCGACAGATATGATGTGACACTCTGGAAGGCATTTGACACATGTGATGTGACACTCACACTCAGGGTATGACAGATGTCAGATGACACACCCACATGGGCTGAGACAGAAGTGACGTGATAATCATAAGTGTGATGGGATAGATACGATATAATGCTTTCATGTTATGACACATGTGAGGTAACGGCCACATGGGTGTGGTGACAGTTGTGATATGACACTGATAAGAGGCTTGTGACAGATGTGTGGTGACAATCATATGCCAGTGGTGAACACATGAGGTGACAAATGGGTGGTGATGGATGTGACGTGACAGTCCCATATGTGATGTGACAGGGAAACATGACACTTTGTAAGGCACCTGACAAATGGGAGGTGACAAACACACTCTGGGTGTGACAGATGCCAGGTGACACTGCCACATGTGTTGAGACAGAAATGATGCGAGAGTCACAGGCACAATGTGACAGATATGATGTGACACGTGCATTCTGACATAGGAGAAGTGACAGTCACATGGGTGTTATAACAGTTTTGATGTAACACACAGAAGTATGTGTGACAGATGTGTGGTGACAATCATATGCCAATTGTGACAATGGGAGGTGACACACAACTGGGTTGGATCTGATGTGATGTGACAATCACATGTGCAATGTGACAGGTATGATGTGACAGTTGTGCGTGAAGACACATGTGAGGTGACAGTCACTTGAGCATTGTGACAGTTGTGATGTGAGACTCATAAGTGGCTTGTGACCAGTGTGTGGTGACAATCATATGCAGATTGTGACCATCTGAGATCACATACATATGGGTTTTGACTGATGTGATGTGACATGCACATGTCAGATGTGACAGGGATGATGTGACACTCCCAGAAGACGTGTGACAAGTGTGAGGTGACAATCACACTGTGGGTGTGACAGATATCAGGTGACACTGCCACGTGTGTTGAGACAGAAATGATGTGATGATCACAGGCATGATATGAGAGATATGATGTGACACTTGCATATTATAACACAGATGAGGTGACAATCACATGGGCATTGTAACAGATTTGACGTGACCCACATAAGCATGTGTGACAGATGTGTGGTGACAATAACATGTGGGTTGTGACCATGTGAGGTGACACACAAGTGGGTTGTGCCTCATGTGATATTTCACTCCCATGTGTAATGTGACAGATATGATGTGACACTCCATAACACATGTGACAAATGTGAGGTGACAATCACACTCGAGGTGTGACATATGTCAGGTGACACTGCCACATGTGTTGAAGTAGAAATGGTGTGACCAATAACAGGCACAATGTGACTGACATTTTTGGATAATTGCATGTTATGACACACATGAGGTGACAATCACTCAGGCATTATGACAGGTGTGATGTGACAATCATAAGAGGCTTGTGACAGATGTGTGGTGACAATCACATGCCAATTGTGACAGGGTGAGCTGATACACACGTGGGTTGTGCCTGAAGTTATGTGACATTCTCATGTGTAATGACATATACTGTGTGATACTCTGTAATGCATGTGACAAATGTGAGGTGACAATCACAGTCTTGGTGTGACAGATGTCATGTGACACTGCCATGTGTGTTGAGACAGAAATGGCATGACAGTCACAGGCTCAATGTGACAGATATGATGTGACAGTTGTGCATGATGACACAGAGGAGGTGACAATCACAAGGGCACAGTGACAGCAGTGATGTGACCCACATAAGCAGTGTGTGAGAAAACCCACATGCTGGTTGTGACTATGTGAGATGACACACAAGGGGCTTGTGCCTGATGTGATATGACACTGTCATGTGTGATGACAGATATGATGTGGCACTCCATAAAGCACATGACAAATGTGAGGTGACAATCACACTCTTGGTGTGACAGATGTCATGTGACACTGACATGTGTGTTGAGACAAATAGGTGACAGCCACAGGCATGATGTGACAGATATGTGACACTTGCCTGTTATGACACAGATGAGGTGACCATCACATGGGCATGGTGACAGTTTGGATGTGACACACATAAGTGGTGTGTGACAGCTGTGTGGTGTCAACCACTTGCTGGTTGTGACCATGTGAGGTGACACACAAGTGGGTTGTGCCTGATGTGCTATGACACACTCATGTGATGGGACACATATGACATGACACTCCAGAAGTCATGTGACACATGTGATGTGCTAATCACACTCTTGTTGAGACAGATGTCAGGTAACACTGCCATGTGTGTCGAGACAGAAATAGTGTGACCCTAACAGGCACAATGTGACTGAAATGTTGTGACACTTGCACATTATGACACCCATGAGGTGACAATCACACAGGCATTGGGACAGGTGTGATGTGACAATCATGAGTCTTGTGACAGATGTGTGGTGACATTGACATGCCAATTGTGACCATGTGAGGTGACACACAAGTGAATTTGGAACTGTTACGATGTGACACACGCATGTGCAATGTGACTGGTGTGATGTGACACTCCTGGGAGGCATGTGACTAATATGAGGGGACAATCACACTCTGTGTGTCACAGGAGTCAGGTGACACTCTCAAGTGTGTTGAGACCCATGTGATGTGACAATCACATGTGCAATGACACAGGTATGATGTGACCCTTGGGCATTAAGACACATGAGGTGACAAATACATGAATATTGTGACAGTTGTGATGTGACCATCATAAGCAGCTTGTGACAGATGTGCGGTGACAATCACATGCCAGTTGTGACCATGTGAGGTGACACACAAGTGGGCTGTGCCTGATGTGATATGACACTCTCATGTGTGATGACAGATAGGATGTGTCACTCTGTAAAGCATGTGCCAAATGTGAGGTAACACACTATGGGTGTAACAGATGTCAGATGACACTGCCACATTTGTTGAGGCAGAAATGCTGTGACAATAACAGACATGATGTGACTGATATGTTATGGCACTTGCGTGTTACAACACAGGTGATGTGACAATCACATGGGCCTTGTAACAGTTTTGATGTGACACACATAAGCATGTGTGACACATGTGTGGTGATCACGTGAGGTGACACACAAATGGCTTGTGCTTGATGTGATATGACTCTCATGTGTGATGACAGGTATGATGCGATGCTCTGTAAAGCAAGTGACAATGTGAGGTGACACACAAGTTGATTGGAACTGATCTGATGTGACACACACATGTGTGATATGAGAGGTATGATGTGACACCCCTGCATGGCATGTGACTTATATGAGGTGACACTCACTCTCTGGGTGTGACACATGTCAGGAGACACTCTCATGCATGTTGAGACAGATGTGATATGACAATCACAGGTGCAATGCGACACATATGATGGGGCATTTGCATGTTAAGATACATGTGGGATGACAACCACAGAAGCGTTGTGACAGTTGTGATGTGACAATCATAAATGGCTTGGGACAAATGAGTGGTGACAATCGTATGCTGATTGTGACCTTCTGAGTTGACATGCATGTGGGTTGTGATGGACATGATGTGACATGCACATGTGAAGTGACAGGTATGCTGTAATGCTTCTGGAAGTCTTCTGACAAATTGAGGTCACAATAACACTCTGAGTGTGACAGGTATCAGGTGACAATGCCACATGTGTTGAGACAGAAATGATATGAGAGCCACAGGCATGATGTGATAGCTATGATGTGACACTTGCCTCTTAAGACACATGGTGAGGTAACAATCACATGAGTGTTGTGACAGTTGTGATGTGACACACATAAGCAATGTGTGACAGGTGTGTGATGACAACCACATGCTGGTTGTGACCATGTGAGGTGACACAAGTGGGTTGTACCTGATGAGATATGACACTCTCACATGTGATGCGACAGATATGATGTGACACTCTGGAAGGCATTTGACACATGTGATGTGACACTCACACTCAGGGTATGACAGATGTCAGATGACACACCCACATGGGCTGAGACAGAAGTGACGTGATAATCATAAGTGTGATGGGATAGATACGATATAATGCTTTCATGTTATGACACATGTGAGGTAACGGCCACATGGGTGTGGTGACAGTTGTGATATGACACTGATAAGAGGCTTGTGACAGATGTGTGGTGACAATCATATGCCAGTGGTGAACACATGAGGTGACAAATGGGTGGTGATGGATGTGACGTGACAGTCCCATATGTGATGTGACAGGGAAACATGACACTTTGTAAGGCACCTGACAAATGGGAGGTGACAAACACACTCTGGGTGTGACAGATGCCAGGTGACACTGCCACATGTGTTGAGACAGAAATGATGCGAGAGTCACAGGCACGATGTGACAGATATGATGTGACACGTGCATTCTGACATAGGAGAAGTGACAGTCACATGGGTGTTATAACAGTTTTGATGTAACACACAGAAGTATGTGTGACAGATGTGTGGTGACAATCATATGCCAATTGTGACAATGGGAGGTGACACACAACTGGGTTGGATCTGATGTGATGTGACAATCACATGTGCAATGTGACAGGTATGATGTGACAGTTGTGCGTGAAGACACATGTGAGGTGACAGTCACTTGAGCATTGTGACAGTTGTGATGTGAGACTCATAAGTGGCTTGTGACCAGTGTGTGGTGACAATCATATGCAGATTGTGACCATCTGAGATCACATACATATGGGTTTTGACTGATGTGATGTGACCTGCACATGTCAGATGTGACAGGGATGATGTGACACTCCCAGAAGACGTGTGACAAGTGTGAGGTGACAATCACACTGTGGGTGTGACAGATATCAGGTGACACTGCCACGTGTGTTGAGACAGAAATGATGTGATGATCACAGGCATGATATGAGAGATATGATGTGACACTTGCATATTATAACACAGATGAGGTGACAATCACATGGGCATTGTAACAGATTTGACGTGACCCACATAAGCATGTGTGACAGATGTGTGGTGACAATAACATGTGGGTTGTGACCATGTGAGGTGACACACAAGTGGGTTGTGCCTCATGTGATATTTCACTCCCATGTGTAATGTGACAGATATGATGTGACACTCCATAACACATGTGACAAATGTGAGGTGACAATCACACTCGAGGTGTGACATATGTCAGGTGACACTGCCACATGTGTTGAAGTAGAAATGGTGTGACCAATAACAGGCACAATGTGACTGACATTTTTGGATAATTGCATGTTATGACACACATGAGGTGACAATCACTCAGGCATTATGACAGGTGTGATGTGACAATCATAAGAGGCTTGTGACAGATGTGTGGTGACAATCACATGCCAATTGTGACAGGGTGAGCTGATACACACGTGGGTTGTGCCTGAAGTTATGTGACATTCTCATGTGTAATGACATATACTGTGTGATACTCTGTAATGCATGTGACAAATGTGAGGTGACAATCACAGTCTTGGTGTGACAGATGTCATGTGACACTGCCATGTGTGTTGAGACAGAAATGGCATGACAGTCACAGGCTCAATGTGACAGATATGATGTGACACTTGCCCATGATGACACTGGTGAGGTGACAATCACAGGGGGTTGTGAAAGTTGTGATGTGACACACATAATCAGTGTGTGACAGGTATGTTTTGGCAACCACATGTAGGTTGTGACCATGTGAGATGACACACAAGTGGGTTGTGCCTGCTGTGATGTGATACTCTCATGTGTGATGACAGATATGATGTAACACTTCATCAAGCATGTGGCAAATGTGAGTCAACAATCACACTCTGGGTGTGACAGATGTCAGATGACACTGCCATATTTGCTGAGACAGAAATGATGTGACAGTCACAGGCATGATGTGAAAAATAGGATGTGACACTACATAAAGCATGTCACAAATGTGAGGTGATAATGACACTTTGGATGTGACAGATATCACAACTGCCATGTGTGTTGAGACAGAAATGATATGACAATAACAGGCATGTGACTGATATGTAGTGGCACTTGCACATTATGACACATGAGAAGACAATCACAAGGACCTTGTGACAGGTGTGATGTGACAATCATAAGTGGTTTGTGCCAGTTGTGGGTTGACAATCACTCGATGGTTGTGATAATGTGAATTGTGGAAAAACAGGTTTGTGATATAGACTTTGACATGCACATGTGTGATGTGACAGATATGCAACTCTCTCTAAGGCATGTGTCAAATATGAGGTGACGATCACACTCTGGGTGTAACAGATGTCAGGGGAATCTGCCACATGTGTTGAGACAGAAATGAGGTCACAGGTGCAATGTGACAGATATGATGTGACAGTTGTGCATGATGACACAGAGGAGGTGACAATCACAAGGGCACAGTGTGTGTTGAGGCAGAAATGCTGTGACAATAACAGACATGATGTGACTGATATGTTATGGCACTTGTGTGTTACAACACAGGTGATGTGACAATCACATGGGCCTTGTAACAGTTTTGATGTGACACACATAAGCATGTGTGACACATGTGTGGTGATCACGTGAGGTGACACACAAATGGCTTGTGCTTGATGTGATATGACTCTCATGTGTGATGACAGGTATGATGCGATGCTCTGTAAAGCAAGTGACAATGTGAGGTGACACACAAGTTGGTTGGAACTGATCTGATGTGACACACACATGTGTGATATGAGAGGTATGATGTGACACCCCTGCATGGCATGTGACTTATATGAGGTGACACTCACTCTCTGGGTGTGACACATGTCAGGAGACACTCTCATGCGTGTTGAGACAGATGTGATATGACAATCACAGGTGCAATGCGACACATATGATGGGGCATTTGCATGTTAAGATACATGTGGGATGACAACCACAGAAGCGTTGTGACAGTTGTGATGTGACAATCATAAATGGCTTGGGACAAATGAGTGGTGACAATCGTATGCTGATTGTGACCTTCTGAGTTGACATGCATGTGGGTTGTGATGGACATGATGTGACATGCACATGTGAAGTGACAGGTATGCTGTAATGCTTCTGGAAGTCTTCTGACAAATTGAGGTCACAATACCACTCTGAGTGTGACAGGTATCAGGTGACAATGCCACATGTGTTGAGACAGAAATGATATGAGAGCCACAGGCATGATGTGATAGCTATGATGTGACACTTGCCTCTTAAGACACATGGTGAGGTAACAATCACATGAGTGTTGTGACAGTTGTGATGTGACACACATAAGCAATGTGTGACAGGTGTGTGATGACAACCACATGCTGGTTGTGACCATGTGAGGTGACACAAGTGGGTTGTACCTGATGAGATATGACACTCTCACATGTGATGCGACAGATATGATGTGACACTCTGGAAGGCATTTGACACATGTGATGTGACACTCACACTCAGGGTATGACAGATGTCAGATGACACACCCACATGGGCTGAGACAGAAGTGACGTGATAATCATAAGTGTGATGGGATAGATACGATATAATGCTTTCATGTTATGACACATGTGAGGTAACGGCCACATGGGTGTGGTGACAGTTGTGATATGACACTGATAAGAGGCTTGTGACAGATGTGTGGTGACAATCATATGCCAGTGGTGAACACATGAGGTGACAAATGGGTGGTGATGGATGTGACGTGACAGTCCCATATGTGATGTGACAGGGAAACATGACACTTTGTAAGGCACCTGACAAATGGGAGGTGACAAACACACTCTGGGTGTGACAGATGCCAGGTGACACTGCCACATGTGTTGAGACAGAAATGATGCGAGAGTCACAGGCACGATGTGACAGATATGATGTGACACGTGCATTCTGACATAGGAGAAGTGACAGTCACATGGGTGTTATAACAGTTTTGATGTAACACACAGAAGTATGTGTGACAGATGTGTGGTGACAATCATATGCCAATTGTGACAATGGGAGGTGACACACAACTGGGTTGGATCTGATGTGATGTGACAATCACATGTGCAATGTGACAGGTATGATGTGACAGTTGTGCGTGAAGACACATGTGAGGTGACAGTCACTTGAGCATTGTGACAGTTGTGATGTGAGACTCATAAGTGGCTTGTGACCAGTGTGTGGTGACAATCATATGCAGATTGTGACCATCTGAGATCACATACATATGGGTTTTGACTGATGTGATGTGACATGCACATGTCAGATGTGACAGGGATGATGTGACACTCCCAGAAGACGTGTGACAAGTGTGAGGTGACAATCACACTGTGGGTGTGACAGATATCAGGTGACACTGCCATGTGTGTTGAGACAGAAATGATGTGATGATCACAGGCATGATATGAGAGATATGATGTGACACTTGCATATTATAACACAGATGAGGTGACAATCACATGGGCATTGTAACAGATTTGACGTGACCCACATAAGCATGTGTGACAGATGTGTGGTGACAATAACATGTGGGTTGTGACCATGTGAGGTGACACACAAGTGGGTTGTGCCTCATGTGATATTTCACTCCCATGTGTAATGTGACAGATATGATGTGACACTCCATAACACATGTGACAAATGTGAGGTGACAATCACACTCGAGGTGTGACATATGTCAGGTGACACTGCCACATGTGTTGAAGTAGAAATGGTGTGACCAATAACAGGCACAATGTGACTGACATTTTTGGATAATTGCATGTTATGACACACATGAGGTGACAATCACTCAGGCATTATGACAGGTGTGATGTGACAATCATAAGAGGCTTGTGACAGATGTGTGGTGACAATCACATGCCAATTGTGACAGGGTGAGCTGATACACACCTGGGTTGTGCCTGAAGTTATGTGACATTCTCATGTGTAATGACATATACTGTGTGATACTCTGTAATGCATGTGACAAATGTGAGGTGACAATCACAGTCTTGGTGTGACAGATGTCATGTGACACTGCCATGTGTGTTGAGACAGAAATGGCATGACAGTCACAGGCTCAATGTGACAGATATGATGTGACAGTTGTGCATGATGACACAGAGGAGGTGACAATCACAAGGGCACTGTGACAGCAGTGATGTGACCCACATAAGCAGTGTGTGAGAAAACCCACATGCTGGTTGTGACTATGTGAGATGACACACAAGGGGCTTGTGCCTGATGTGATATGACACTGTCATGTGTGATGACAGATATGATGTGGCACTCCATAAAGCACATGACAAATGTGAGGTGACAATCACACTCTTGGTGTGACAGATGTCATGTGACACTGACATGTGTGTTGAGACAAATAGGTGACAGCCACAGGCATGATGTGACAGATATGTGACACTTGCCTGTTATGACACAGATGAGGTGACCATCACATGGGCATGGTGACAGTTTGGATGTGACACACATAAGTGGTGTGTGACAGCTGTGTGGTGTCAACCACTTGCTGGTTGTGACCATGTGAGGTGACACACAAGTGGGTTGTGCCTGATGTGCTATGACACACTCATGTGATGGGACACATATGACATGACACTCCAGAAGTCATGTGACACATGTGATGTGCTAATCACACTCTTGTTGAGACAGATGTCAGGTAACACTGCCATGTGTGTCGAGACAGAAATAGTGTGACCCTAACAGGCACAATGGGACTGAAATGTTGTGACACTTGCACATTATGACACCCATGAGGTGACAATCACACAGGCATTGGGACAGGTGTGATGTGACAATCATGAGTCTTGTGACCGATGTGTGGTGACATTGACATGCCAATTGTGACCATGTGAGGTGACACACAAGTGAATTTGGAACTGTTACGATGTGACACACGCATGTGCAATGTGACTGGTGTGATGTGACACTCCTGGGAGGCATGTGACTAATATGAGGGGACAATCACACTCTGTGTGTCACAGGAGTCAGGTGACACTCTCAAGTGTGTTGAGACCCATGTGATGTGACAATCACATGTGCAATGACACAGGTATGATGTGACCCTTGGGCATTAAGACACATGAGGTGACAAATACATGAACATTGTGACAGTTGTGATGTGACCGTCATAAGCAGCTTGTGACAGATGTGCGGTGACAATCACATGCCAGTTGTGACCATGTGAGGTGACACACAAGTGGGCTGTGCCTGATGTGATATGACACTCTCATGTGTGATGACAGATAGGATGTGTCACTCTGTAAAGCATGTGCCAAATGTGAGGTAACACACTATGGGTGTAACAGATGTCAGATGACACTGCCACATTTGTTGAGGCAGAAATGCTGTGACAATAACAGACATGATGTGACTGATATGTTATGGCACTTGCGTGTTACAACACAGGTGATGTGACAATCACATGGGCCTTGTAACAGTTTTGATGTGACACACATAAGCATGTGTGACACATGTGTGGTGATCACGTGAGGTGACACACAAATGGCTTGTGCTTGATGTGATATGACTCTCATGTGTGATGACAGGTATGATGCGATGCTCTGTAAAGCAAGTGACAATGTGAGGTGACACACAAGTTGATTGGAACTGATCTGATGTGACACACACATGTGTGATATGAGAGGTATGATGTGACACCCCTGCATGGCATGTGACTTATATGAGGTGACAATCACTCTCTGGGTGTGACACATGTCAGGAGACACTCTCATGCGTGTTGAGACAGATGTGATATGACAATCACAGGTGCAATGCGACACATATGATGGGGCATTTGCATGTTAAGATACATGTGGGATGACAACCACAGAAGCGTTGTGACAGTTGTGATGTGACAGTCATAAATGGCTTGGGACAAATGAGTGGTGACAATCGTATGCTGATTGTGACCTTCTGAGTTGACATGCATGTGGGTTGTGATGGACATGATGTGACATGCACATGTGAAGTGACAGGTATGCTGTAATGCTTCTGGAAGTCTTCTGACAAATTGAGGTCACAATACCACTCTGAGTGTGACAGGTATCAGGTGACAATGCCACATGTGTTGAGACAGAAATGATATGAGAGCCACAGGCATGATGTGATAGCTATGATGTGACACTTGCCTGTTAAGACACATGGTGAGGTAACAATCACATGAGTGTTGTGACAGTTGTGATGTGACACACATAAGCAATGTGTGACAGGTGTGTGATGACAACCACATGCTGGTTGTGACCATGTGAGGTGACACAAGTGGGTTGTACCTGATGAGATATGACACTCTCACATGTGATGCGACAGATATGATGTGACACTCTGGAAGGCATTTGACACATGTGATGTGACACTCACACTCAGGGTATGACAGATGTCAGATGACACACCCACATGGGCTGAGACAGAAGTGACGTGATAATCATAAGTGTGATGGGATAGATACGATATAATGCTTTCATGTTATGACACATGTGAGGTAACGGCCACATGGGTGTGGTGACAGTTGTGATATGACACTGATAAGAGGCTTGTGACAGATGTGTGGTGACAATCATATGCCAGTGGTGAACACATGAGGTGACAAATGGGTGGTGATGGATGTGACGTGACAGTCCCATATGTGATGTGACAGGGAAACATGACACTTTGTAAGGCACCTGACAAATGGGAGGTGACAAACACACTCTGGGTGTGACAGATGCCAGGTGACACTGCCACATGTGTTGAGACAGAAATGATGCGAGAGTCACAGGCACGATGTGACAGATATGATGTGACACGTGCATTCTGACATAGGAGAAGTGACAGTCACATGGGTGTTATAACAGTTTTGATGTAACACACAGAAGTATGTGTGACAGATGTGTGGTGACAATCATATGCCAATTGTGACAATGGGAGGTGACACACAACTGGGTTGGATCTGATGTGATGTGACAATCACATGTGCAATGTGACAGGTATGATGTGACAGTTGTGCGTGAAGACACATGTGAGGTGACAGTCACTTGAGCATTGTGACAGTTGTGATGTGAGACTCATAAGTGGCTTGTGACCAGTGTGTGGTGACAATCATATGCAGATTGTGACCATCTGAGATCACATACATATGGGTTTTGACTGATGTGATGTGACATGCACATGTCAGATGTGACAGGGATGATGTGACACTCCCAGAAGACGTGTGACAAGTGTGAGGTGACAATCACACTGTGGGTGTGACAGATATCAGGTGACACTGCCACGTGTGTTGAGACAGAAATGATGTGATGATCACAGGCATGATATGAGAGATATGATGTGACACTTGCATATTATAACACAGATGAGGTGACAATCACATGGGCATTGTAACAGATTTGACGTGACCCACATAAGCATGTGTGACAGATGTGTGGTGACAATAACATGTGGGTTGTGACCATGTGAGGTGACACACAAGTGGGTTGTGCCTCATGTGATATTTCACTCCCATGTGTAATGTGACAGATATGATGTGACACTCCATAACACATGTGACAAATGTGAGGTGACAATCACACTCGAGGTGTGACATATGTCAGGTGACACTGCCACATGTGTTGAAGTAGAAATGGTGTGACCAATAACAGGCACAATGTGACTGACATTTTTGGATAATTGCATGTTATGACACACATGAGGTGACAATCACTCAGGCATTATGACAGGTGTGATGTGACAATCATAAGAGGCTTGTGACAGATGTGTGGTGACAATCACATGCCAATTGTGACAGGGTGAGCTGATACACACGTGGGTTGTGCCTGAAGTTATGTGACATTCTCATGTGTAATGACATATACTGTGTGATACTCTGTAATGCATGTGACAAATGTGAGGTGACAATCACAGTCTTGGTGTGACAGATGTCATGTGACACTGCCATGTGTGTTGAGACAGAAATGGCATGACAGTCACAGGCTCAATGTGACAGATATGATGTGACAGTTGTGCATGATGACACAGAGGAGGTGACAATCACAAGGGCACAGTGACAGCAGTGATGTGACCCACATAAGCAGTGTGTGAGAAAACCCACATGCTGGTTGTGACTATGTGAGATGACACACAAGGGGCTTGTGCCTGATGTGATATGACACTGTCATGTGTGATGACAGATATGATGTGGCACTCCATAAAGCACATGACAAATGTGAGGTGACAATCACACTCTTGGTGTGACAGATGTCATGTGACACTGACATGTGTGTTGAGACAAATAGGTGACAGCCACAGGCATGATGTGACAGATATGTGACACTTGCCTGTTATGACACAGATGAGGTGACCATCACATGGGCATGGTGACAGTTTGGATGTGACACACATAAGTGGTGTGTGACAGCTGTGTGGTGTCAACCACTTGCTGGTTGTGACCATGTGAGGTGACACACAAGTGGGTTGTGCCTGATGTGCTATGACACACTCATGTGATGGGACACATATGACATGACACTCCAGAAGTCATGTGACACATGTGATGTGCTAATCACACTCTTGTTGAGACAGATGTCAGGTAACACTGCCATGTGTGTCGAGACAGAAATAGTGTGACCCTAACAGGCACAATGTGACTGAAATGTTGTGACACTTGCACATTATGACACCCATGAGGTGACAATCACACAGGCATTGGGACAGGTGTGATGTGACAATCATGAGTCTTGTGACAGATGTGTGGTGACATTGACATGCCAATTGTGACCATGTGAGGTGACACACAAGTGAATTTGGAACTGTTACGATGTGACACACGCATGTGCAATGTGACTGGTGTGATGTGACACTCCTGGGAGGCATGTGACTAATATGAGGGGACAATCACACTCTGTGTGTCACAGGAGTCAGGTGACACTCTCAAGTGTGTTGAGACCCATGTGATGTGACAATCACATGTGCAATGACACAGGTATGATGTGACCCTTGGGCATTAAGACACATGAGGTGACAAATACATGAATATTGTGACAGTTGTGATGTGACCATCATAAGCAGCTTGTGACAGATGTGCGGTGACAATCACATGCCAGTTGTGACCATGTGAGGTGACACACAAGTGGGCTGTGCCTGATGTGATATGACACTCTCATGTGTGATGACAGATAGGATGTGTCACTCTGTAAAGCATGTGCCAAATGTGAGGTAACACACTATGGGTGTAACAGATGTCAGATGACACTGCCACATTTGTTGAGGCAGAAATGCTGTGACAATAACAGACATGATGTGACTGATATGTTATGGCACTTGCGTGTTACAACACAGGTGATGTGACAATCACATGGGCCTTGTAACAGTTTTGATGTGACACACATAAGCATGTGTGACACATGTGTGGTGATCACGTGAGGTGACACACAAATGGCTTGTGCTTGATGTGATATGACTCTCATGTGTGATGACAGGTATGATGCGATGCTCTGTAAAGCAAGTGACAATGTGAGGTGACACACAAGTTGATTGGAACTGATCTGATGTGACACACACATGTGTGATATGAGAGGTATGATGTGACACCCCTGCATGGCATGTGACTTATATGAGGTGACACTCACTCTCTGGGTGTGACACATGTCAGGAGACACTCTCATGCATGTTGAGACAGATGTGATATGACAATCACAGGTGCAATGCGACACATATGATGGGGCATTTGCATGTTAAGATACATGTGGGATGACAACCACAGAAGCGTTGTGACAGTTGTGATGTGACAATCATAAATGGCTTGGGACAAATGAGTGGTGACAATCGTATGCTGATTGTGACCTTCTGAGTTGACATGCATGTGGGTTGTGATGGACATGATGTGACATGCACATGTGAAGTGACAGGTATGCTGTAATGCTTCTGGAAGTCTTCTGACAAATTGAGGTCACAATAACACTCTGAGTGTGACAGGTATCAGGTGACAATGCCACATGTGTTGAGACAGAAATGATATGAGAGCCACAGGCATGATGTGATAGCTATGATGTGACACTTGCCTCTTAAGACACATGGTGAGGTAACAATCACATGAGTGTTGTGACAGTTGTGATGTGACACACATAAGCAATGTGTGACAGGTGTGTGATGACAACCACATGCTGGTTGTGACCATGTGAGGTGACACAAGTGGGTTGTACCTGATGAGATATGACACTCTCACATGTGATGCGACAGATATGATGTGACACTCTGGAAGGCATTTGACACATGTGATGTGACACTCACACTCAGGGTATGACAGATGTCAGATGACACACCCACATGGGCTGAGACAGAAGTGACGTGATAATCATAAGTGTGATGGGATAGATACGATATAATGCTTTCATGTTATGACACATGTGAGGTAACGGCCACATGGGTGTGGTGACAGTTGTGATATGACACTGATAAGAGGCTTGTGACAGATGTGTGGTGACAATCATATGCCAGTGGTGAACACATGAGGTGACAAATGGGTGGTGATGGATGTGACGTGACAGTCCCATATGTGATGTGACAGGGAAACATGACACTTTGTAAGGCACCTGACAAATGGGAGGTGACAAACACACTCTGGGTGTGACAGATGCCAGGTGACACTGCCACATGTGTTGAGACAGAAATGATGCGAGAGTCACAGGCACGATGTGACAGATATGATGTGACACGTGCATTCTGACATAGGAGAAGTGACAGTCACATGGGTGTTATAACAGTTTTGATGTAACACACAGAAGTATGTGTGACAGATGTGTGGTGACAATCATATGCCAATTGTGACAATGGGAGGTGACACACAACTGGGTTGGATCTGATGTGATGTGACAATCACATGTGCAATGTGACAGGTATGATGTGACAGTTGTGCGTGAAGACACATGTGAGGTGACAGTCACTTGAGCATTGTGACAGTTGTGATGTGAGACTCATAAGTGGCTTGTGACCAGTGTGTGGTGACAATCATATGCAGATTGTGACCATCTGAGATCACATACATATGGGTTTTGACTGATGTGATGTGACATGCACATGTCAGATGTGACAGGGATGATGTGACACTCCCAGAAGACGTGTGACAAGTGTGAGGTGACAATCACACTGTGGGTGTGACAGATATCAGGTGACACTGCCACGTGTGTTGAGACAGAAATGATGTGATGATCACAGGCATGATATGAGAGATATGATGTGACACTTGCATATTATAACACAGATGAGGTGACAATCACATGGGCATTGTAACAGATTTGACGTGACCCACATAAGCATGTGTGACAGATGTGTGGTGACAATAACATGTGGGTTGTGACCATGTGAGGTGACACACAAGTGGGTTGTGCCTCATGTGATATTTCACTCCCATGTGTAATGTGACAGATATGATGTGACACTCCATAACACATGTGACAAATGTGAGGTGACAATCACACTCGAGGTGTGACATATGTCAGGTGACACTGCCACATGTGTTGAAGTAGAAATGGTGTGACCAATAACAGGCACAATGTGACTGACATTTTTGGATAATTGCATGTTATGACACACATGAGGTGACAATCACTCAGGCATTATGACAGGTGTGATGTGACAATCATAAGAGGCTTGTGACAGATGTGTGGTGACAATCACATGCCAATTGTGACAGGGTGAGCTGATACACACGTGGGTTGTGCCTGAAGTTATGTGACATTCTCATGTGTAATGACATATACTGTGTGATACTCTGTAATGCATGTGACAAATGTGAGGTGACAATCACAGTCTTGGTGTGACAGATGTCATGTGACACTGCCATGTGTGTTGAGACAGAAATGGCATGACAGTCACAGGCTCAATGTGACAGATATGATGTGACACTTGCCCATGATGACACTGGTGAGGTGACAATCACAGGGGGTTGTGAAAGTTGTGATGTGACACACATAATCAGTGTGTGACAGGTATGTTTTGGCAACCACATGTAGGTTGTGACCATGTGAGATGACACACAAGTGGGTTGTGCCTGCTGTGATGTGATACTCTCATGTGTGATGACAGATATGATGTAACACTTCATCAAGCATGTGGCAAATGTGAGTCAACAATCACACTCTGGGTGTGACAGATGTCAGATGACACTGCCATATTTGCTGAGACAGAAATGATGTGACAGTCACAGGCATGATGTGAAAAATAGGATGTGACACTACATAAAGCATGTCACAAATGTGAGGTGATAATGACACTTTGGATGTGACAGATATCACAACTGCCATGTGTGTTGAGACAGAAATGATATGACAATAACAGGCATGTGACTGATATGTAGTGGCACTTGCACATTATGACACATGAGAAGACAATCACAAGGACCTTGTGACAGGTGTGATGTGACAATCATAAGTGGTTTGTGCCAGTTGTGGGTTGACAATCACTCGATGGTTGTGATAATGTGAATTGTGGAAAAACAGGTTTGTGATATAGACTTTGACATGCACATGTGTGATGTGACAGATATGCAACTCTCTCTAAGGCATGTGTCAAATATGAGGTGACGATCACACTCTGGGTGTAACAGATGTCAGGGGAATCTGCCACATGTGTTGAGACAGAAATGAGGTCACAGGTGCAATGTGACAGATATGATGTGACAGTTGTGCATGATGACACAGAGGAGGTGACAATCACAAGGGCACAGTGTGTGTTGAGGCAGAAATGCTGTGACAATAACAGACATGATGTGACTGATATGTTATGGCACTTGTGTGTTACAACACAGGTGATGTGACAATCACATGGGCCTTGTAACAGTTTTGATGTGACACACATAAGCATGTGTGACACATGTGTGGTGATCACGTGAGGTGACACACAAATGGCTTGTGCTTGATGTGATATGACTCTCATGTGTGATGACAGGTATGATGCGATGCTCTGTAAAGCAAGTGACAATGTGAGGTGACACACAAGTTGATTGGAACTGATCTGATGTGACACACACATGTGTGATATGAGAGGTATGATGTGACACCCCTGCATGGCATGTGACTTATATGAGGTGACAATCACTCTCTGGGTGTGACACATGTCAGGAGACACTCTCATGCGTGTTGAGACAGATGTGATATGACAATCACAGGTGCAATGCGACACATATGATGGGGCATTTGCATGTTAAGATACATGTGGGATGACAACCACAGAAGCGTTGTGACAGTTGTGATGTGACAATCATAAATGGCTTGGGACAAATGAGTGGTGACAATCGTATGCTGATTGTGACCTTCTGAGTTGACATGCATGTGGGTTGTGATGGACATGATGTGACATGCACATGTGAAGTGACAGGTATGCTGTAATGCTTCTGGAAGTCTTCTGACAAATTGAGGTCACAATAACACTCTGAGTGTGACAGGTATCAGGTGACAATGCCACATGTGTTGAGACAGAAATGATATGAGAGCCACAGGCATGATGTGATAGCTATGATGTGACACTTGCCTCTTAAGACACATGGTGAGGTAACAATCACATGAGTGTTGTGACAGTTGTGATGTGACACACATAAGCAATGTGTGACAGGTGTGTGATGACAACCACATGCTGGTTGTGACCATGTGAGGTGACACAAGTGGGTTGTACCTGATGAGATATGACACTCTCACATGTGATGCGACAGATATGATGTGACACTCTGGAAGGCATTTGACACATGTGATGTGACACTCACACTCAGGGTATGACAGATGTCAGATGACACACCCACATGGGCTGAGACAGAAGTGACGTGATAATCATAAGTGTGATGGGATAGATACGATATAATGCTTTCATGTTATGACACATGTGAGGTAACGGCCACATGGGTGTGGTGACAGTTGTGATATGACACTGATAAGAGGCTTGTGACAGATGTGTGGTGACAATCATATGCCAGTGGTGAACACATGAGGTGACAAATGGGTGGTGATGGATGTGACGTGACAGTCCCATATGTGATGTGACAGGGAAACATGACACTTTGTAAGGCACCTGACAAATGGGAGGTGACAAACACACTCTGGGTGTGACAGATGCCAGGTGACACTGCCACATGTGTTGAGACAGAAATGATGCGAGAGTCACAGGCACGATGTGACAGATATGATGTGACACGTGCATTCTGACATAGGAGAAGTGACAGTCACATGGGTGTTATAACAGTTTTGATGTAACACACAGAAGTATGTGTGACAGATGTGTGGTGACAATCATATGCCAATTGTGACAATGGGAGGTGACACACAACTGGGTTGGATCTGATGTGATGTGACAATCACATGTGCAATGTGACAGGTATGATGTGACAGTTGTGCGTGAAGACACATGTGAGGTGACAGTCACTTGAGCATTGTGACAGTTGTGATGTGAGACTCATAAGTGGCTTGTGACCAGTGTGTGGTGACAATCATATGCAGATTGTGACCATCTGAGATCACATACATATGGGTTTTGACTGATGTGATGTGACATGCACATGTCAGATGTGACAGGGATGATGTGACACTCCCAGAAGACGTGTGACAAGTGTGAGGTGACAATCACACTGTGGGTGTGACAGATATCAGGTGACACTGCCATGTGTGTTGAGACAGAAATGATGTGATGATCACAGGCATGATATGAGAGATATGATGTGACACTTGCATATTATAACACAGATGAGGTGACAATCACATGGGCATTGTAACAGATTTGACGTGACCCACATAAGCATGTGTGACAGATGTGTGGTGACAATAACATGTGGGTTGTGACCATGTGAGGTGACACACAAGTGGGTTGTGCCTCATGTGATATTTCACTCCCATGTGTAATGTGACAGATATGATGTGACACTCCATAACACATGTGACAAATGTGAGGTGACAATCACACTCGAGGTGTGACATATGTCAGGTGACACTGCCACATGTGTTGAAGTAGAAATGGTGTGACCAATAACAGGCACAATGTGACTGACATTTTTGGATAATTGCATGTTATGACACACATGAGGTGACAATCACTCAGGCATTATGACAGGTGTGATGTGACAATCATAAGAGGCTTGTGACAGATGTGTGGTGACAATCACATGCCAATTGTGACAGGGTGAGCTGATACACACCTGGGTTGTGCCTGAAGTTATGTGACATTCTCATGTGTAATGACATATACTGTGTGATACTCTGTAATGCATGTGACAAATGTGAGGTGACAATCACAGTCTTGGTGTGACAGATGTCATGTGACACTGCCATGTGTGTTGAGACAGAAATGGCATGACAGTCACAGGCTCAATGTGACAGATATGATGTGACAGTTGTGCATGATGACACAGAGGAGGTGACAATCACAAGGGCACTGTGACAGCAGTGATGTGACCCACATAAGCAGTGTGTGAGAAAACCCACATGCTGGTTGTGACTATGTGAGATGACACACAAGGGGCTTGTGCCTGATGTGATATGACACTGTCATGTGTGATGACAGATATGATGTGGCACTCCATAAAGCACATGACAAATGTGAGGTGACAATCACACTCTTGGTGTGACAGATGTCATGTGACACTGACATGTGTGTTGAGACAAATAGGTGACAGCCACAGGCATGATGTGACAGATATGTGACACTTGCCTGTTATGACACAGATGAGGTGACCATCACATGGGCATGGTGACAGTTTGGATGTGACACACATAAGTGGTGTGTGACAGCTGTGTGGTGTCAACCACTTGCTGGTTGTGACCATGTGAGGTGACACACAAGTGGGTTGTGCCTGATGTGCTATGACACACTCATGTGATGGGACACATATGACATGACACTCCAGAAGTCATGTGACACATGTGATGTGCTAATCACACTCTTGTTGAGACAGATGTCAGGTAACACTGCCATGTGTGTCGAGACAGAAATAGTGTGACCCTAACAGGCACAATGTGACTGAAATGTTGTGACACTTGCACATTATGACACCCATGAGGTGACAATCACACAGGCATTGGGACAGGTGTGATGTGACAATCATGAGTCTTGTGACCGATGTGTGGTGACATTGACATGCCAATTGTGACCATGTGAGGTGACACACAAGTGAATTTGGAACTGTTACGATGTGACACACGCATGTGCAATGTGACTGGTGTGATGTGACACTCCTGGGAGGCATGTGACTAATATGAGGGGACAATCACACTCTGTGTGTCACAGGAGTCAGGTGACACTCTCAAGTGTGTTGAGACCCATGTGATGTGACAATCACATGTGCAATGACACAGGTATGATGTGACCCTTGGGCATTAAGACACATGAGGTGACAAATACATGAACATTGTGACAGTTGTGATGTGACCGTCATAAGCAGCTTGTGACAGATGTGCGGTGACAATCACATGCCAGTTGTGACCATGTGAGGTGACACACAAGTGGGCTGTGCCTGATGTGATATGACACTCTCATGTGTGATGACAGATAGGATGTGTCACTCTGTAAAGCATGTGCCAAATGTGAGGTAACACACTATGGGTGTAACAGATGTCAGATGACACTGCCACATTTGTTGAGGCAGAAATGCTGTGACAATAACAGACATGATGTGACTGATATGTTATGGCACTTGCGTGTTACAACACAGGTGATGTGACAATCACATGGGCCTTGTAACAGTTTTGATGTGACACACATAAGCATGTGTGACACATGTGTGGTGATCACGTGAGGTGACACACAAATGGCTTGTGCTTGATGTGATATGACTCTCATGTGTGATGACAGGTATGATGCGATGCTCTGTAAAGCAAGTGACAATGTGAGGTGACACACAAGTTGATTGGAACTGATCTGATGTGACACACACATGTGTGATATGAGAGGTATGATGTGACACCCCTGCATGGCATGTGACTTATATGAGGTGACAATCACTCTCTGGGTGTGACACATGTCAGGAGACACTCTCATGCGTGTTGAGACAGATGTGATATGACAATCACAGGTGCAATGCGACACATATGATGGGGCATTTGCATGTTAAGATACATGTGGGATGACAACCACAGAAGCGTTGTGACAGTTGTGATGTGACAGTCATAAATGGCTTGGGACAAATGAGTGGTGACAATCGTATGCTGATTGTGACCTTCTGAGTTGACATGCATGTGGGTTGTGATGGACATGATGTGACATGCACATGTGAAGTGACAGGTATGCTGTAATGCTTCTGGAAGTCTTCTGACAAATTGAGGTCACAATACCACTCTGAGTGTGACAGGTATCAGGTGACAATGCCACATGTGTTGAGACAGAAATGATATGAGAGCCACAGGCATGATGTGATAGCTATGATGTGACACTTGCCTGTTAAGACACATGGTGAGGTAACAATCACATGAGTGTTGTGACAGTTGTGATGTGACACACATAAGCAATGTGTGACAGGTGTGTGATGACAACCACATGCTGGTTGTGACCATGTGAGGTGACACAAGTGGGTTGTACCTGATGAGATATGACACTCTCACATGTGATGCGACAGATATGATGTGACACTCTGGAAGGCATTTGACACATGTGATGTGACACTCACACTCAGGGTATGACAGATGTCAGATGACACACCCACATGGGCTGAGACAGAAGTGACGTGATAATCATAAGTGTGATGGGATAGATACGATATAATGCTTTCATGTTATGACACATGTGAGGTAACGGCCACATGGGTGTGGTGACAGTTGTGATATGACACTGATAAGAGGCTTGTGACAGATGTGTGGTGACAATCATATGCCAGTGGTGAACACATGAGGTGACAAATGGGTGGTGATGGATGTGACGTGACAGTCCCATATGTGATGTGACAGGGAAACATGACACTTTGTAAGGCACCTGACAAATGGGAGGTGACAAACACACTCTGGGTGTGACAGATGCCAGGTGACACTGCCACATGTGTTGAGACAGAAATGATGCGAGAGTCACAGGCACGATGTGACAGCTATGATGTGACACGTGCATTCTGACATAGGAGAAGTGACAGTCACATGGGTGTTATAACAGTTTTGATGTAACACACAGAAGTATGTGTGACAGATGTGTGGTGACAATCATATGCCAATTGTGACAATGGGAGGTGACACACAACTGGGTTGGATCTGATGTGATGTGACAATCACATGTGCAATGTGACAGGTATGATGTGACAGTTGTGCGTGAAGACACATGTGAGGTGACAGTCACTTGAGCATTGTGACAGTTGTGATGTGAGACTCATAAGTGGCTTGTGACCAGTGTGTGGTGACAATCATATGCAGATTGTGACCATCTGAGATCACATACATATGGGTTTTGACTGATGTGATGTGACATGCACATGTCAGATGTGACAGGGATGATGTGACACTCCCAGAAGACGTGTGACAAGTGTGAGGTGACAATCACACTGTGGGTGTGACAGATATCAGGTGACACTGCCACGTGTGTTGAGACAGAAATGATGTGATGATCACAGGCATGATATGAGAGATATGATGTGACACTTGCATATTATAACACAGATGAGGTGACAATCACATGGGCATTGTAACAGATTTGACGTGACCCACATAAGCATGTGTGACAGATGTGTGGTGACAATAACATGTGGGTTGTGACCATGTGAGGTGACACACAAGTGGGTTGTGCCTCATGTGATATTTCACTCCCATGTGTAATGTGACAGATATGATGTGACACTCCATAACACATGTGACAAATGTGAGGTGACAATCACACTCGAGGTGTGACATATGTCAGGTGACACTGCCACATGTGTTGAAGTAGAAATGGTGTGACCAATAACAGGCACAATGTGACTGACATTTTTGGATAATTGCATGTTATGACACACATGAGGTGACAATCACTCAGGCATTATGACAGGTGTGATGTGACAATCATAAGAGGCTTGTGACAGATGTGTGGTGACAATCACATGCCAATTGTGACAGGGTGAGCTGATACACACGTGGGTTGTGCCTGAAGTTATGTGACATTCTCATGTGTAATGACATATACTGTGTGATACTCTGTAATGCATGTGACAAATGTGAGGTGACAATCACAGTCTTGGTGTGACAGATGTCATGTGACACTGCCATGTGTGTTGAGACAGAAATGGCATGACAGTCACAGGCTCAATGTGACAGATATGATGTGACAGTTGTGCATGATGACACAGAGGAGGTGACAATCACAAGGGCACAGTGACAGCAGTGATGTGACCCACATAAGCAGTGTGTGAGAAAACCCACATGCTGGTTGTGACTATGTGAGATGACACACAAGGGGCTTGTGCCTGATGTGATATGACACTGTCATGTGTGATGACAGATATGATGTGGCACTCCATAAAGCACATGACAAATGTGAGGTGACAAT
The DNA here is from genome assembly GCF_030028045.1 of Hippopotamus amphibius kiboko. Lineage (NCBI taxonomy): Eukaryota > Metazoa > Chordata > Mammalia > Artiodactyla > Hippopotamidae > Hippopotamus > Hippopotamus amphibius. The sequence goes on along the minus strand of NC_080192.1, from coordinate 56,248,914 downwards.
CACACTCTTGGTGTGACAGATGTCATGTGACACTGACATGTGTGTTGAGACAAATAGGTGACAGCCACAGGCATGATGTGACAGATATGTGACACTTGCCTGTTATGACACAGATGAGGTGACCATCACATGGGCATGGTGACAGTTTGGATGTGACACACATAAGTGGTGTGTGACAGCTGTGTGGTGTCAACCACTTGCTGGTTGTGACCATGTGAGGTGACACACAAGTGGGTTGTGCCTGATGTGCTATGACACACTCATGTGATGGGACACATATGACATGACACTCCAGAAGTCATGTGACACATGTGATGTGCTAATCACACTCTTGTTGAGACAGATGTCAGGTAACACTGCCATGTGTGTCGAGACAGAAATAGTGTGACCCTAACAGGCACAATGTGACTGAAATGTTGTGACACTTGCACATTATGACACCCATGAGGTGACAATCACACAGGCATTGGGACAGGTGTGATGTGACAATCATGAGTCTTGTGACAGATGTGTGGTGACATTGACATGCCAATTGTGACCATGTGAGGTGACACACAAGTGAATTTGGAACTGTTACGATGTGACACACGCATGTGCAATGTGACTGGTGTGATGTGACACTCCTGGGAGGCATGTGACTAATATGAGGGGACAATCACACTCTGTGTGTCACAGGAGTCAGGTGACACTCTCAAGTGTGTTGAGACCCATGTGATGTGACAATCACATGTGCAATGACACAGGTATGATGTGACCCTTGGGCATTAAGACACATGAGGTGACAAATACATGAACATTGTGACAGTTGTGATGTGACCGTCATAAGCAGCTTGTGACAGATGTGCGGTGACAATCACATGCCAGTTGTGACCATGTGAGGTGACACACAAGTGGGCTGTGCCTGATGTGATATGACACTCTCATGTGTGATGACAGATAGGATGTGTCACTCTGTAAAGCATGTGCCAAATGTGAGGTAACACACTATGGGTGTAACAGATGTCAGATGACACTGCCACATTTGTTGAGGCAGAAATGCTGTGACAATAACAGACATGATGTGACTGATATGTTATGGCACTTGCGTGTTACAACACAGGTGATGTGACAATCACATGGGCCTTGTAACAGTTTTGATGTGACACACATAAGCATGTGTGACACATGTGTGGTGATCACGTGAGGTGACACACAAATGGCTTGTGCTTGATGTGATATGACTCTCATGTGTGATGACAGGTATGATGCGATGCTCTGTAAAGCAAGTGACAATGTGAGGTGACACACAAGTTGATTGGAACTGATCTGATGTGACACACACATGTGTGATATGAGAGGTATGATGTGACACCCCTGCATGGCATGTGACTTATATGAGGTGACACTCACTCTCTGGGTGTGACACATGTCAGGAGACACTCTCATGCATGTTGAGACAGATGTGATATGACAATCACAGGTGCAATGCGACACATATGATGGGGCATTTGCATGTTAAGATACATGTGGGATGACAACCACAGAAGCGTTGTGACAGTTGTGATGTGACAATCATAAATGGCTTGGGACAAATGAGTGGTGACAATCGTATGCTGATTGTGACCTTCTGAGTTGACATGCATGTGGGTTGTGATGGACATGATGTGACATGCACATGTGAAGTGACAGGTATGCTGTAATGCTTCTGGAAGTCTTCTGACAAATTGAGGTCACAATAACACTCTGAGTGTGACAGGTATCAGGTGACAATGCCACATGTGTTGAGACAGAAATGATATGAGAGCCACAGGCATGATGTGATAGCTATGATGTGACACTTGCCTCTTAAGACACATGGTGAGGTAACAATCACATGAGTGTTGTGACAGTTGTGATGTGACACACATAAGCAATGTGTGACAGGTGTGTGATGACAACCACATGCTGGTTGTGACCATGTGAGGTGACACAAGTGGGTTGTACCTGATGAGATATGACACTCTCACATGTGATGCGACAGATATGATGTGACACTCTGGAAGGCATTTGACACATGTGATGTGACACTCACACTCAGGGTATGACAGATGTCAGATGACACACCCACATGGGCTGAGACAGAAGTGACGTGATAATCATAAGTGTGATGGGATAGATACGATATAATGCTTTCATGTTATGACACATGTGAGGTAACGGCCACATGGGTGTGGTGACAGTTGTGATATGACACTGATAAGAGGCTTGTGACAGATGTGTGGTGACAATCATATGCCAGTGGTGAACACATGAGGTGACAAATGGGTGGTGATGGATGTGACGTGACAGTCCCATATGTGATGTGACAGGGAAACATGACACTTTGTAAGGCACCTGACAAATGGGAGGTGACAAACACACTCTGGGTGTGACAGATGCCAGGTGACACTGCCACATGTGTTGAGACAGAAATGATGCGAGAGTCACAGGCACGATGTGACAGATATGATGTGACACGTGCATTCTGACATAGGAGAAGTGACAGTCACATGGGTGTTATAACAGTTTTGATGTAACACACAGAAGTATGTGTGACAGATGTGTGGTGACAATCATATGCCAATTGTGACAATGGGAGGTGACACACAACTGGGTTGGATCTGATGTGATGTGACAATCACATGTGCAATGTGACAGGTATGATGTGACAGTTGTGCGTGAAGACACATGTGAGGTGACAGTCACTTGAGCATTGTGACAGTTGTGATGTGAGACTCATAAGTGGCTTGTGACCAGTGTGTGGTGACAATCATATGCAGATTGTGACCATCTGAGATCACATACATATGGGTTTTGACTGATGTGATGTGACATGCACATGTCAGAGGTGACAGGGATGATGTGACACTCCCAGAAGACGTGTGACAAGTGTGAGGTGACAATCACACTGTGGGTGTGACAGATATCAGGTGACACTGCCACGTGTGTTGAGACAGAAATGATGTGATGATCACAGGCATGATATGAGAGATATGATGTGACACTTGCATATTATAACACAGATGAGGTGACAATCACATGGGCATTGTAACAGATTTGACGTGACCCACATAAGCATGTGTGACAGATGTGTGGTGACAATAACATGTGGGTTGTGACCATGTGAGGTGACACACAAGTGGGTTGTGCCTCATGTGATATTTCACTCCCATGTGTAATGTGACAGATATGATGTGACACTCCATAACACATGTGACAAATGTGAGGTGACAATCACACTCGAGGTGTGACATATGTCAGGTGACACTGCCACATGTGTTGAAGTAGAAATGGTGTGACCAATAACAGGCACAATGTGACTGACATTTTTGGATAATTGCATGTTATGACACACATGAGGTGACAATCACTCAGGCATTATGACAGGTGTGATGTGACAATCATAAGAGGCTTGTGACAGATGTGTGGTGACAATCACATGCCAATTGTGACAGGGTGAGCTGATACACACGTGGGTTGTGCCTGAAGTTATGTGACATTCTCATGTGTAATGACATATACTGTGTGATACTCTGTAATGCATGTGACAAATGTGAGGTGACAATCACAGTCTTGGTGTGACAGATGTCATGTGACACTGCCATGTGTGTTGAGACAGAAATGGCATGACAGTCACAGGCTCAATGTGACAGATATGATGTGACACTTGCCCATGATGACACTGGTGAGGTGACAATCACAGGGGGTTGTGAAAGTTGTGATGTGACACACATAATCAGTGTGTGACAGGTATGTTTTGGCAACCACATGTAGGTTGTGACCATGTGAGATGACACACAAGTGGGTTGTGCCTGCTGTGATGTGATACTCTCATGTGTGATGACAGATATGATGTAACACTTCATCAAGCATGTGGCAAATGTGAGTCAACAATCACACTCTGGGTGTGACAGATGTCAGATGACACTGCCATATTTGCTGAGACAGAAATGATGTGACAGTCACAGGCATGATGTGAAAAATAGGATGTGACACTACATAAAGCATGTCACAAATGTGAGGTGATAATGACACTTTGGATGTGACAGATATCACAACTGCCATGTGTGTTGAGACAGAAATGATATGACAATAACAGGCATGTGACTGATATGTAGTGGCACTTGCACATTATGACACATGAGAAGACAATCACAAGGACCTTGTGACAGGTGTGATGTGACAATCATAAGTGGTTTGTGCCAGTTGTGGGTTGACAATCACTCGATGGTTGTGATAATGTGAATTGTGGAAAAACAGGTTTGTGATATAGACTTTGACATGCACATGTGTGATGTGACAGATATGCGACTCTCTCTAAGGCATGTGTCAAATATGAGGTGACGATCACACTCTGGGTGTAACAGATGTCAGGGGAATCTGCCACATGTGTTGAGACAGAAATGAGGTCACAGGTGCAATGTGACAGATATGATGTGACAGTTGTGCATGATGACACAGAGGAGGTGACAATCACAAGGGCACAGTGTGTGTTGAGGCAGAAATGCTGTGACAATAACAGACATGATGTGACTGATATGTTATGGCACTTGTGTGTTACAACACAGGTGATGTGACAATCACATGGGCCTTGTAACAGTTTTGATGTGACACACATAAGCATGTGTGACACATGTGTGGTGATCACGTGAGGTGACACACAAATGGCTTGTGCTTGATGTGATATGACTCTCATGTGTGATGACAGGTATGATGCGATGCTCTGTAAAGCAAGTGACAATGTGAGGTGACACACAAGTTGGTTGGAACTGATCTGATGTGACACACACATGTGTGATATGAGAGGTATGATGTGACACCCCTGCATGGCATGTGACTTATATGAGGTGACACTCACTCTCTGGGTGTGACACATGTCAGGAGACACTCTCATGCGTGTTGAGACAGATGTGATATGACAATCACAGGTGCAATGCGACACATATGATGGGGCATTTGCATGTTAAGATACATGTGGGATGACAACCACAGAAGCGTTGTGACAGTTGTGATGTGACAATCATAAATGGCTTGGGACAAATGAGTGGTGACAATCGTATGCTGATTGTGACCTTCTGAGTTGACATGCATGTGGGTTGTGATGGACATGATGTGACATGCACATGTGAAGTGACAGGTATGCTGTAATGCTTCTGGAAGTCTTCTGACAAATTGAGGTCACAATACCACTCTGAGTGTGACAGGTATCAGGTGACAATGCCACATGTGTTGAGACAGAAATGATATGAGAGCCACAGGCATGATGTGATAGCTATGATGTGACACTTGCCTCTTAAGACACATGGTGAGGTAACAATCACATGAGTGTTGTGACAGTTGTGATGTGACACACATAAGCAATGTGTGACAGGTGTGTGATGACAACCACATGCTGGTTGTGACCATGTGAGGTGACACAAGTGGGTTGTACCTGATGAGATATGACACTCTCACATGTGATGCGACAGATATGATGTGACACTCTGGAAGGCATTTGACACATGTGATGTGACACTCACACTCAGGGTATGACAGATGTCAGATGACACACCCACATGGGCTGAGACAGAAGTGACGTGATAATCATAAGTGTGATGGGATAGATACGATATAATGCTTTCATGTTATGACACATGTGAGGTAACGGCCACATGGGTGTGGTGACAGTTGTGATATGACACTGATAAGAGGCTTGTGACAGATGTGTGGTGACAATCATATGCCAGTGGTGAACACATGAGGTGACAAATGGGTGGTGATGGATGTGACGTGACAGTCCCATATGTGATGTGACAGGGAAACATGACACTTTGTAAGGCACCTGACAAATGGGAGGTGACAAACACACTCTGGGTGTGACAGATGCCAGGTGACACTGCCACATGTGTTGAGACAGAAATGATGCAAGAGTCACAGGCACGATGTGACAGATATGATGTGACACGTGCATTCTGACATAGGAGAAGTGACAGTCACATGGGTGTTATAACAGTTTTGATGTAACACACAGAAGTATGTGTGACAGATGTGTGGTGACAATCATATGCCAATTGTGACAATGGGAGGTGACACACAACTGGGTTGGATCTGATGTGATGTGACAATCACATGTGCAATGTGACAGTTATGATGTGACAGTTGTGCGTGAAGACACATGTGAGGTGACAGTCACTTGAGCATTGTGACAGTTGTGATGTGAGACTCATAAGTGGCTTGTGACCAGTGTGTGGTGACAATCATATGCAGATTGTGACCATCTGAGATCACATACATATGGGTTTTGACTGATGTGATGTGACATGCACATGTCAGATGTGACAGGGATGATGTGACACTCCCAGAAGACGTGTGACAAGTGTGAGGTGACAATCACACTGTGGGTGTGACAGATATCAGGTGACACTGCCACGTGTGTTGAGACAGAAATGATGTGATGATCACAGGCATGATATGAGAGATATGATGTGACACTTGCATATTATAACACAGATGAGGTGACCATCACATGGGCATTGTAACAGATTTGACGTGACCCACATAAGCATGTGTGACAGATGTGTGGTGACAATAACATGTGGGTTGTGACCATGTGAGGTGACACACAAGTGGGTTGTGCCTCATGTGATATTTCACTCCCATGTGTAATGTGACAGATATGATGTGACACTCCATAACACATGTGACAAATGTGAGGTGACAATCACACTCGAGGTGTGACATATGTCAGGTGACACTGCCACATGTGTTGAAGTAGAAATGGTGTGACCAATAACAGGCACAATGTGACTGACATTTTTGGATAATTGCATGTTATGACACACATGAGGTGACAATCACTCAGGCATTATGACAGGTGTGATGTGACAATCATAAGAGGCTTGTGACAGATGTGTGGTGACAATCACATGCCAATTGTGACAGGGTGAGCTGATACACACGTGGGTTGTGCCTGAAGTTATGTGACATTCTCATGTGTAATGACATATACTGTGTGATACTCTGTAATGCATGTGACAAATGTGAGGTGACAATCACAGTCTTGGTGTGACAGATGTCATGTGACACTGCCATGTGTGTTGAGACAGAAATGGCATGACAGTCACAGGCTCAATGTGACAGATATGATGTGACACTTGCCCATGATGACACTGGTGAGGTGACAATCACAGGGGGTTGTGAAAGTTGTGATGTGACACACATAATCAGTGTGTGACAGGTATGTTTTGGCAACCACATGTAGGTTGTGACCATGTGAGATGACACACAAGTGGGTTGTGCCTGCTGTGATGTGATACTCTCATGTGTGATGACAGATATGATGTAACACTTCATCAAGCATGTGGCAAATGTGAGTCAACAATCACACTCTGGGTGTGACAGATGTCAGATGACACTGCCATATTTGCTGAGACAGAAATGATGTGACAGTCACAGGCATGATGTGAAAAATAGGATGTGACACTACATAAAGCATGTCACAAATGTGAGGTGATAATGACACTTTGGATGTGACAGATATCACAACTGCCATGTGTGTTGAGACAGAAATGATATGACAATAACAGGCATGTGACTGATATGTAGTGGCACTTGCACATTATGACACATGAGAAGACAATCACAAGGACCTTGTGACAGGTGTGATGTGACAATCATAAGTGGTTTGTGCCAGTTGTGGGTTGACAATCACTCGATGGTTGTGATAATGTGAATTGTGGAAAAACAGGTTTGTGATATAGACTTTGACATGCACATGTGTGATGTGACAGATATGCGACTCTCTCTAAGGCATGTGTCAAATATGAGGTGACGATCACACTCTGGGTGTAACAGATGTCAGGGGAATCTGCCACATGTGTTGAGACAGAAATGAGGTCACAGGTGCAATGTGACAGATATGATGTGACAGTTGTGCATGATGACACAGAGGAGGTGACAATCACAAGGGCACAGTGTGTGTTGAGGCAGAAATGCTGTGACAATAACAGACATGATGTGACTGATATGTTATGGCACTTGTGTGTTACAACACAGGTGATGTGACAATCACATGGGCCTTGTAACAGTTTTGATGTGACACACATAAGCATGTGTGACACATGTGTGGTGATCACGTGAGGTGACACACAAATGGCTTGTGCTTGATGTGATATGACTCTCATGTGTGATGACAGGTATGATGCGATGCTCTGTAAAGCAAGTGACAATGTGAGGTGACACACAAGTTGGTTGGAACTGATCTGATGTGACACACACATGTGTGATATGAGAGGTATGATGTGACACCCCTGCATGGCATGTGACTTATATGAGGTGACACTCACTCTCTGGGTGTGACACATGTCAGGAGACACTCTCATGCGTGTTGAGACAGATGTGATATGACAATCACAGGTGCAATGCGACACATATGATGGGGCATTTGCATGTTAAGATACATGTGGGATGACAACCACAGAAGCGTTGTGACAGTTGTGATGTGACAATCATAAATGGCTTGGGACAAATGAGTGGTGACAATCGTATGCTGATTGTGACCTTCTGAGTTGACATGCATGTGGGTTGTGATGGACATGATGTGACATGCACATGTGAAGTGACAGGTATGCTGTAATGCTTCTGGAAGTCTTCTGACAAATTGAGGTCACAATACCACTCTGAGTGTGACAGGTATCAGGTGACAATGCCACATGTGTTGAGACAGAAATGATATGAGAGCCACAGGCATGATGTGATAGCTATGATGTGACACTTGCCTCTTAAGACACATGGTGAGGTAACAATCACATGAGTGTTGTGACAGTTGTGATGTGACACACATAAGCAATGTGTGACAGGTGTGTGATGACAACCACATGCTGGTTGTGACCATGTGAGGTGACACAAGTGGGTTGTACCTGATGAGATATGACACTCTCACATGTGATGCGACAGATATGATGTGACACTCTGGAAGGCATTTGACACATGTGATGTGACACTCACACTCAGGGTATGACAGATGTCAGATGACACACCCACATGGGCTGAGACAGAAGTGACGTGATAATCATAAGTGTGATGGGATAGATACGATATAATGCTTTCATGTTATGACACATGTGAGGTAACGGCCACATGGGTGTGGTGACAGTTGTGATATGACACTGATAAGAGGCTTGTGACAGATGTGTGGTGACAATCATATGCCAGTGGTGAACACATGAGGTGACAAATGGGTGGTGATGGATGTGACGTGACAGTCCCATATGTGATGTGACAGGGAAACATGACACTTTGTAAGGCACCTGACAAATGGGAGGTGACAAACACACTCTGGGTGTGACAGATGCCAGGTGACACTGCCACATGTGTTGAGACAGAAATGATGCGAGAGTCACAGGCACGATGTGACAGCTATGATGTGACACGTGCATTCTGACATAGGAGAAGTGACAGTCACATGGGTGTTATAACAGTTTTGATGTAACACACAGAAGTATGTGTGACAGATGTGTGGTGACAATCATATGCCAATTGTGACAATGGGAGGTGACACACAACTGGGTTGGATCTGATGTGATGTGACAATCACATGTGCAATGTGACAGGTATGATGTGACAGTTGTGCGTGAAGACACATGTGAGGTGACAGTCACTTGAGCATTGTGACAGTTGTGATGTGAGACTCATAAGTGGCTTGTGACCAGTGTGTGGTGACAATCATATGCAGATTGTGACCATCTGAGATCACATACATATGGGTTTTGACTGATGTGATGTGACATGCACATGTCAGATGTGACAGGGATGATGTGACACTCCCAGAAGACGTGTGACAAGTGTGAGGTGACAATCACACTGTGGGTGTGACAGATATCAGGTGACACTGCCACGTGTGTTGAGACAGAAATGATGTGATGATCACAGGCATGATATGAGAGATATGATGTGACACTTGCATATTATAACACAGATGAGGTGACCATCACATGGGCATTGTAACAGATTTGACGTGACCCACATAAGCATGTGTGACAGATGTGTGGTGACAATAACATGTGGGTTGTGACCATGTGAGGTGACACACAAGTGGGTTGTGCCTCATGTGATATTTCACTCCCATGTGTAATGTGACAGATATGATGTGACACTCCATAACACATGTGACAAATGTGAGGTGACAATCACACTCGAGGTGTGACATATGTCAGGTGACACTGCCACATGTGTTGAAGTAGAAATGGTGTGACCAATAACAGGCACAATGTGACTGACATTTTTGGATAATTGCATGTTATGACACACATGAGGTGACAATCACTCAGGCATTATGACAGGTGTGATGTGACAATCATAAGAGGCTTGTGACAGATGTGTGGTGACAATCACATGCCAATTGTGACAGGGTGAGCTGATACACACGTGGGTTGTGCCTGAAGTTATGTGACATTCTCATGTGTAATGACATATACTGTGTGATACTCTGTAATGCATGTGACAAATGTGAGGTGACAATCACAGTCTTGGTGTGACAGATGTCATGTGACACTGCCATGTGTGTTGAGACAGAAATGGCATGACAGTCACAGGCTCAATGTGACAGATATGATGTGACACTTGCCCATGATGACACTGGTGAGGTGACAATCACAGGGGGTTGTGAAAGTTGTGATGTGACACACATAATCAGTGTGTGACAGGTATGTTTTGGCAACCACATGTAGGTTGTGACCATGTGAGATGACACACAAGTGGGTTGTGCCTGCTGTGATGTGATACTCTCATGTGTGATGACAGATATGATGTAACACTTCATCAAGCATGTGGCAAATGTGAGTCAACAATCACACTCTGGGTGTGACAGATGTCAGATGACACTGCCATATTTGCTGAGACAGAAATGATGTGACAGTCACAGGCATGATGTGAAAAATAGGATGTGACACTACATAAAGCATGTCACAAATGTGAGGTGATAATGACACTTTGGATGTGACAGATATCACAACTGCCATGTGTGTTGAGACAGAAATGATATGACAATAACAGGCATGTGACTGATATGTAGTGGCACTTGCACATTATGACACATGAGAAGACAATCACAAGGACCTTGTGACAGGTGTGATGTGACAATCATAAGTGGTTTGTGCCAGTTGTGGGTTGACAATCACTCGATGGTTGTGATAATGTGAATTGTGGAAAAACAGGTTTGTGATATAGACTTTGACATGCACATGTGTGATGTGACAGATATGCAACTATCTCTAAGGCATGTGTCAAATATGAGGTGACGATCACACTCTGGGTGTAACAGATGTCAGGGGAATCTGCCACATGTGTTGAGACAGAAATGAGGTCACAGGTGCAATGTGACAGATATGATGTGACAGTTGTGCATGATGACACAGAGGAGGTGACAATCACAAGGGCACAGTGTGTGTTGAGGCAGAAATGCTGTGACAATAACAGACATGATGTGACTGATATGTTATGGCACTTGTGTGTTACAACACAGGTGATGTGACAATCACATGGGCCTTGTAACAGTTTTGATGTGACACACATAAGCATGTGTGACACATGTGTGGTGATCATGTGAGGTGACACACAAATGGCTTGTGCTTGATGTGATATGACTCTCATGTGTGATGACAGGTATGATGCGATGCTCTGTAAAGCAAGTGACAATGTGAGGTGACACACAAGTTGGTTGGAACTGATCTGATGTGACACACACATGTGTGATATGAGAGGTATGATGTGACACCCCTGCATGGCATGTGACTTATATGAGGTGACACTCACTCTCTGGGTGTGACACATGTCAGGAGACACTCTCATGCGTGTTGAGACAGATGTGATATGACAATCACAGGTGCAATGCGACACATATGATGGGGCATTTGCATGTTAAGATACATGTGGGATGACAACCACAGAAGCGTTGTGACAGTTGTGATGTGACAATCATAAATGGCTTGGGACAAATGAGTGGTGACAATCGTATGCTGATTGTGACCTTCTGAGTTGACATGCATGTGGGTTGTGATGGACATGATGTGACATGCACATGTGAAGTGACAGGTATGCTGTAATGCTTCTGGAAGTCTTCTGACAAATTGAGGTCACAATACCACTCTGAGTGTGACAGGTATCAGGTGACAATGCCACATGTGTTGAGACAGAAATGATATGAGAGCCACAGGCATGATGTGATAGCTATGATGTGACACTTGCCTCTTAAGACACATGGTGAGGTAACAATCACATGAGTGTTGTGACAGTTGTGATGTGACACACATAAGCAATGTGTGACAGGTGTGTGATGACAACCACATGCTGGTTGTGACCATGTGAGGTGACACAAGTGGGTTGTACCTGATGAGATATGACACTCTCACATGTGATGCGACAGATATGATGTGACACTCTGGAAGGCATTTGACACATGTGATGTGACACTCACACTCAGGGTATGACAGATGTCAGATGACACACCCACATGGGCTGAGACAGAAGTGACGTGATAATCATAAGTGTGATGGGATAGATACGATATAATGCTTTCATGTTATGACACATGTGAGGTAACGGCCACATGGGTGTGGTGACAGTTGTGATATGACACTGATAAGAGGCTTGTGACAGATGTGTGGTGACAATCATATGCCAGTGGTGAACACATGAGGTGACAAATGGGTGGTGATGGATGTGACGTGACAGTCCCATATGTGATGTGACAGGGAAACATGACACTTTGTAAGGCACCTGACAAATGGGAGGTGACAAACACACTCTGGGTGTGACAGATGCCAGGTGACACTGCCACATGTGTTGAGACAGAAATGATGCGAGAGTCACAGGCACGATGTGACAGCTATGATGTGACACGTGCATTCTGACATAGGAGAAGTGACAGTCACATGGGTGTTATAACAGTTTTGATGTAACACACAGAAGTATGTGTGACAGATGTGTGGTGACAATCATATGCCAATTGTGACAATGGGAGGTGACACACAACTGGGTTGGATCTGATGTGATGTGACAATCACATGTGCAATGTGACAGGTATGATGTGACAGTTGTGCGTGAAGACACATGTGAGGTGACAGTCACTTGAGCATTGTGACAGTTGTGATGTGAGACTCATAAGTGGCTTGTGACCAGTGTGTGGTGACAATCATATGCAGATTGTGACCATCTGAGATCACATACATATGGGTTTTGACTGATGTGATGTGACATGCACATGTCAGAGGTGACAGGGATGATGTGACACTCCCAGAAGACGTGTGACAAGTGTGAGGTGACAATCACACTGTGGGTGTGACAGATATCAGGTGACACTGCCACGTGTGTTGAGACAGAAATGATGTGATGATCACAGGCATGATATGAGAGATATGATGTGACACTTGCATATTATAACACAGATGAGGTGACAATCACATGGGCATTGTAACAGATTTGACGTGACCCACATAAGCATGTGTGACAGATGTGTGGTGACAATAACATGTGGGTTGTGACCATGTGAGGTGACACACAAGTGGGTTGTGCCTCATGTGATATTTCACTCCCATGTGTAATGTGACAGATATGATGTGACACTCCATAACACATGTGACAAATGTGAGGTGACAATCACACTCGAGGTGTGACATATGTCAGGTGACACTGCCACATGTGTTGAAGTAGAAATGGTGTGACCAATAACAGGCACAATGTGACTGACATTTTTGGATAATTGCATGTTATGACACACATGAGGTGACAATCACTCAGGCATTATGACAGGTGTGATGTGACAATCATAAGAGGCTTGTGACAGATGTGTGGTGACAATCACATGCCAATTGTGACAGGGTGAGCTGATACACACCTGGGTTGTGCCTGAAGTTATGTGACATTCTCATGTGTAATGACATATACTGTGTGATACTCTGTAATGCATGTGACAAATGTGAGGTGACAATCACAGTCTTGGTGTGACAGATGTCATGTGACACTGCCATGTGTGTTGAGACAGAAATGGCATGACAGTCACAGGCTCAATGTGACAGATATGATGTGACACTTGCCCATGATGACACTGGTGAGGTGACAATCACAGGGGGTTGTGAAAGTTGTGATGTGACACACATAATCAGTGTGTGACAGGTATGTTTTGGCAACCACATGTAGGTTGTGACCATGTGAGATGACACACAAGTGGGTTGTGCCTGCTGTGATGTGATACTCTCATGTGTGATGACAGATATGATGTAACACTTCATCAAGCATGTGGCAAATGTGAGTCAACAATCACACTCTGGGTGTGACAGATGTCAGATGACACTGCCATATTTGCTGAGACAGAAATGATGTGACAGTCACAGGCATGATGTGAAAAATAGGATGTGACACTACATAAAGCATGTCACAAATGTGAGGTGATAATGACACTTTGGATGTGACAGATATCACAACTGCCATGTGTGTTGAGACAGAAATGATATGACAATAACAGGCATGTGACTGATATGTAGTGGCACTTGCACATTATGACACATGAGAAGACAATCACAAGGACCTTGTGACAGGTGTGATGTGACAATCATAAGTGGTTTGTGCCAGTTGTGGGTTGACAATCACTCGATGGTTGTGATAATGTGAATTGTGGAAAAACAGGTTTGTGATATAGACTTTGACATGCACATGTGTGATGTGACAGATATGCGACTCTCTCTAAGGCATGTGTCAAATATGAGGTGACGATCACACTCTGGGTGTAACAGATGTCAGGGGAATCTGCCACATGTGTTGAGACAGAAATGAGGTCACAGGTGCAATGTGACAGATATGATGTGACAGTTGTGCATGATGACACAGAGGAGGTGACAATCACAAGGGCACAGTGTGTGTTGAGGCAGAAATGCTGTGACAATAACAGACATGATGTGACTGATATGTTATGGCACTTGTGTGTTACAACACAGGTGATGTGACAATCACATGGGCCTTGTAACAGTTTTGATGTGACACACATAAGCATGTGTGACACATGTGTGGTGATCACGTGAGGTGACACACAAATGGCTTGTGCTTGATGTGATATGACTCTCATGTGTGATGACAGGTATGATGCGATGCTCTGTAAAGCAAGTGACAATGTGAGGTGACACACAAGTTGGTTGGAACTGATCTGATGTGACACACACATGTGTGATATGAGAGGTATGATGTGACACCCCTGCATGGCATGTGACTTATATGAGGTGACACTCACTCTCTGGGTGTGACACATGTCAGGAGACACTCTCATGCGTGTTGAGACAGATGTGATATGACAATCACAGGTGCAATGCGACACATATGATGGGGCATTTGCATGTTAAGATACATGTGGGATGACAACCACAGAAGCGTTGTGACAGTTGTGATGTGACAATCATAAATGGCTTGGGACAAATGAGTGGTGACAATCGTATGCTGATTGTGACCTTCTGAGTTGACATGCATGTGGGTTGTGATGGACATGATGTGACATGCACATGTGAAGTGACAGGTATGCTGTAATGCTTCTGGAAGTCTTCTGACAAATTGAGGTCACAATAACACTCTGAGTGTGACAGGTATCAGGTGACAATGCCACATGTGTTGAGACAGAAATGATATGAGAGCCACAGGCATGATGTGATAGCTATGATGTGACACTTGCCTGTTAAGACACATGGTGAGGTAACAATCACATGAGTGTTGTGACAGTTGTGATGTGACACACATAAGCAATGTGTGACAGGTGTGTGATGACAACCACATGCTGGTTGTGACCATGTGAGGTGACACAAGTGGGTTGTACCTGATGAGATATGACACTCTCACATGTGATGCGACAGATATGATGTGACACTCTGGAAGGCATTTGACACATGTGATGTGACACTCACACTCAGGGTATGACAGATGTCAGATGACACACCCACATGGGCTGAGACAGAAGTGACGTGATAATCATAAGTGTGATGGGATAGATACGATATAATGCTTTCATGTTATGACACATGTGAGGTAACGGCCACATGGGTGTGGTGACAGTTGTGATATGACACTGATAAGAGGCTTGTGACAGATGTGTGGTGACAATCATATGCCAGTGGTGAACACATGAGGTGACAAATGGGTGGTGATGGATGTGACGTGACAGTCCCATATGTGATGTGACAGGGAAACATGACACTTTGTAAGGCACCTGACAAATGGGAGGTGACAAACACACTCTGGGTGTGACAGATGCCAGGTGACACTGCCACATGTGTTGAGACAGAAATGATGCGAGAGTCACAGGCACGATGTGACAGCTATGATGTGACACGTGCATTCTGACATAGGAGAAGTGACAGTCACATGGGTGTTATAACAGTTTTGATGTAACACACAGAAGTATGTGTGACAGATGTGTGGTGACAATCATATGCCAATTGTGACAATGGGAGGTGACACACAACTGGGTTGGATCTGATGTGATGTGACAATCACATGTGCAATGTGACAGGTATGATGTGACAGTTGTGCGTGAAGACACATGTGAGGTGACAGTCACTTGAGCATTGTGACAGTTGTGATGTGAGACTCATAAGTGGCTTGTGACCAGTGTGTGGTGACAATCATATGCAGATTGTGACCATCTGAGATCACATACATATGGGTTTTGACTGATGTGATGTGACATGCACATGTCAGAGGTGACAGGGATGATGTGACACTCCCAGAAGACGTGTGACAAGTGTGAGGTGACAATCACACTGTGGGTGTGACAGATATCAGGTGACACTGCCACGTGTGTTGAGACAGAAATGATGTGATGATCACAGGCATGATATGAGAGATATGATGTGACACTTGCATATTATAACACAGATGAGGTGACAATCACATGGGCATTGTAACAGATTTGACATGACCCACATAAGCATGTGTGACAGATGTGTGGTGACAATAACATGTGGGTTGTGACCATGTGAGGTGACACACAAGTGGGTTGTGCCTCATGTGATATTTCACTCCCATGTGTAATGTGACAGATATGATGTGACACTCCATAACACATGTGACAAATGTGAGGTGACAATCACACTCGAGGTGTGACATATGTCAGGTGACACTGCCACATGTGTTGAAGTAGAAATGGTGTGACCAATAACAGGCACAATGTGACTGACATTTTTGGATAATTGCATGTTATGACACACATGAGGTGACAATCACTCAGGAATTATGACAGGTGTGATGTGACAATCATAAGAGGCTTGTGACAGATGTGTGGTGACAATCACATGCCAATTGTGACAGGGTGAGCTGATACACACCTGGGTTGTGCCTGAAGTTATGTGACATTCTCATGTGTAATGACATATACTGTGTGATACTCTGTAATGCATGTGACAAATGTGAGGTGACAATCACAGTCTTGGTGTGACAGATGTCATGTGACACTGCCATGTGTGTTGAGACAGAAATGGCATGACAGTCACAGGCTCAATGTGACAGATATGATGTGACACTTGCCCATTATGACACTGGTGAGGTGACAATCACAGGGGGTTGTGAAAGTTGTGATGTGACACACATAATCAGTGTGTGACAGGTATGTTTTGGCAACCACATGTAGGTTGTGACCATGTGAGATGACACACAAGTGGGTTGTGCCTGCTGTGATGTGATACTCTCATGTGTGATGACAGATATGATGTAACACTTCATCAAGCATGTGGCAAATGTGAGTCAACAATCACACTCTGGGTGTGACAGATGTCAGATGACACTGCCATATTTGCTGAGACAGAAATGATGTGACAGTCACAGGCATGATGTGAAAAATAGGATGTGACACTACATAAAGCATGTCACAAATGTGAGGTGATAATGACACTTTGGATGTGACAGATATCACAACTGCCATGTGTGTTGAGACAGAAATGATATGACAATAACAGGCATGTGACTGATATGTAGTGGCACTTGCACATTATGACACATGAGAAGACAATCACAAGGACCTTGTGACAGGTGTGATGTGACAATCATAAGTGGTTTGTGCCAGTTGTGGGTTGACAATCACTCGATGGTTGTGATAATGTGAATTGTGGAAAAACAGGTTTGTGATATAGACTTTGACATGCACATGTGTGATGTGACAGATATGCGACTCTCTCTAAGGCATGTGTCAAATATGAGGTGACGATCACACTCTGGGTGTAACAGATGTCAGGGGAATCTGCCACATGTGTTGAGACAGAAATGAGGTCACAGGTGCAATGTGACAGATATGATGTGACAGTTGTGCATGATGACACAGAGGAGGTGACAATCACAAGGGCACAGTGTGTGTTGAGGCAGAAATGCTGTGACAATAACAGACATGATGTGACTGATATGTTATGGCACTTGTGTGTTACAACACAGGTGATGTGACAATCACATGGGCCTTGTAACAGTTTTGATGTGACACACATAAGCATGTGTGACACATGTGTGGTGATCACGTGAGGTGACACACAAATGGCTTGTGCTTGATGTGATATGACTCTCATGTGTGATGACAGGTATGATGCGATGCTCTGTAAAGCAAGTGACAATGTGAGGTGACACACAAGTTGGTTGGAACTGATCTGATGTGACACACACATGTGTGATATGAGAGGTATGATGTGACACCCCTGCATGGCATGTGACTTATATGAGGTGACACTCACTCTCTGGGTGTGACACATGTCAGGAGACACTCTCATGCGTGTTGAGACAGATGTGATATGACAATCACAGGTGCAATGCGACACATATGATGGGGCATTTGCATGTTAAGATACATGTGGGATGACAACCACAGAAGCGTTGTGACAGTTGTGATGTGACAATCATAAATGGCTTGGGACAAATGAGTGGTGACAATCGTATGCTGATTGTGACCTTCTGAGTTGACATGCATGTGGGTTGTGATGGACATGATGTGACATGCACATGTGAAGTGACAGGTATGCTGTAATGCTTCTGGAAGTCTTCTGACAAATTGAGGTCACAATAACACTCTGAGTGTGACAGGTATCAGGTGACAATGCCACATGTGTTGAGACAGAAATGATATGAGAGCCACAGGCATGATGTGATAGCTATGATGTGACACTTGCCTCTTAAGACACATGGTGAGGTAACAATCACATGAGTGTTGTGACAGTTGTGATGTGACACACATAAGCAATGTGTGACAGGTGTGTGATGACAACCACATGCTGGTTGTGACCATGTGAGGTGACACAAGTGGGTTGTACCTGATGAGATATGACACTCTCACATGTGATGCGACAGATATGATGTGACACTCTGGAAGGCATTTGACACATGTGATGTGACACTCACACTCAGGGTATGACAGATGTCAGATGACACACCCACATGGGCTGAGACAGAAGTGACGTGATAATCATAAGTGTGATGGGATAGATACGATATAATGCTTTCATGTTATGACACATGTGAGGTAACGGCCACATGGGTGTGGTGACAGTTGTGATATGACACTGATAAGAGGCTTGTGACAGATGTGTGGTGACAATCATATGCCAGTGGTGAACACATGAGGTGACAAATGGGTGGTGATGGATGTGACGTGACAGTCCCATATGTGATGTGACAGGGAAACATGACACTTTGTAAGGCACCTGACAAATGGGAGGTGACAAACACACTCTGGGTGTGACAGATGCCAGGTGACACTGCCACATGTGTTGAGACAGAAATGATGCGAGAGTCACAGGCACGATGTGACAGCTATGATGTGACACGTGCATTCTGACATAGGAGAAGTGACAGTCACATGGGTGTTATAACAGTTTTGATGCAACACACAGAAGTATGTGTGACAGATGTGTGGTGACAATCATATGCCAATTGTGACAATGGGAGGTGACACACAACTGGGTTGGATCTGATGTGATGTGACAATCACATGTGCAATGTGACAGGTATGATGTGACAGTTGTGCGTGAAGACACATGTGAGGTGACAGTCACTTGAGCATTGTGACAGTTGTGATGTGAGACTCATAAGTGGCTTGTGACCAGTGTGTGGTGACAATCATATGCAGATTGTGACCATCTGAGATCACATACATATGGGTTTTGACTGATGTGATGTGACATGCACATGTCAGATGTGACAGGGATGATGTGACACTCCCAGAAGACGTGTGACAAGTGTGAGGTGACAATCACACTGTGGGTGTGACAGATATCAGGTGACACTGCCACGTGTGTTGAGACAGAAATGATGTGATGATCACAGGCATGATATGAGAGATATGATGTGACACTTGCATATTATAACACAGATGAGGTGACAATCACATGGGCATTGTAACAGATTTGACGTGACCCACATAAGCATGTGTGACAGATGTGTGGTGACAATAACATGTGGGTTGTGACCATGTGAGGTGACACACAAGTGGGTTGTGCCTCATGTGATATTTCACTCCCATGTGTAATGTGACAGATATGATGTGACACTCCATAACACATGTGACAAATGTGAGGTGACAATCACACTCGAGGTGTGACATATGTCAGGTGACACTGCCACATGTGTTGAAGTAGAAGTGGTGTGACCAATAACAGGCACAATGTGACTGACATTTTTGGATAATTGCATGTTATGACACACATGAGGTGACAATCACTCAGGCATTATGACAGGTGTGATGTGACAATCATAAGAGGCTTGTGACAGATGTGTGGTGACAATCACATGCCAATTGTGACAGGGTGAGCTGATACACACCTGGGTTGTGCCTGAAGTTATGTGACATTCTCATGTGTAATGACATATACTGTGTGATACTCTGTAATGCATGTGACAAATGTGAGGTGACAATCACAGTCTTGGTGTGACAGATGTCATGTGACACTGCCATGTGTGTTGAGACAGAAATGGCATGACAGTCACAGGCTCAATGTGACAGATATGATGTGACAGTTGTGCATGATGACACAGAGGAGGTGACAATCACAAGGGCACAGTGACAGCAGTGATGTGACCCACAGAAGCAGTGTGTGTGAAAACCCACATGCTGGTTGTGACTATGTGAGATGACACACAAGGGGCTTGTGCCTGATGTGATATGACACTGTCATGTGTGATGACAGATATGATGTGACACTCCATAAAGCACATGACAAATGTGAGGTGACAATCACACTCTTGGTGTGACAGATGTCATGTGACACTGACATGTGTGTTGAGACAAATAGGTGACAGCCACAGGCATGATGTGACAGATATGTGACACTTGCCTGTTATGACACAGATGAGGTGACAATCACATGGGCATGGTGACAGTTTGGATGTGACACACATAAGTGGTGTGTGACAGCTGTGTGGTGTCAACCACTTGCTGGTTGTGACCATGTGAGGTGACACACAAGTGGGTTGTGCCTGATGTGCTATGACACACTCATGTGATGGGACACATATGACATGACACTCCAGAAGTCATGTGACAAATGTGATGTGCTAATCACACTCTTGTTGAGACAGATGTCAGGTAACACTGCCATGTGTGTCGAGACAGAAATAGTGTGACCCTAACAGGCACAATGGGACTGAAATGTTGTGACACTTGCACATTATGACACCCATGAGGTGACAATCACACAGGCATTGGGACAGGTGTGATGTGACAATCATGAGTCTTGTGACCGATGTGTGGTGACATTGACATGCCAATTGTGACCATGTGGGGTGACACACAAGTGAATTTGGAACTGTTGTGATGTGACACACGCATGTGCAATGTGACTGGTGTGATGTGACACTCCTGGGAGGCATGTGACTAATATGAGGGGACAATCACACTCTGTGTGTCACAGGAGTCAGGTGACACTCTCAAGTGTGTTGAGACCCATGTGATGTGACAATCACATGTGCAATGACACAGGTATGATGTGACCCTTGGGCATTAAGACACATGAGGTGACAAATACATGAACATTGTGACAGTTGTGATGTGACCGTCATAAGCAGCTTGTGACAGATGTGCGGTGACAATCACATGCCAGTTGTGACCATGTGAGGTGACACACAAGTGGGCTGTGCCTGATGTGATATGACACTCTCATGTGTGATGACAGATAGGATGTGTCACTCTGTAAAGCATGTGCCAAATGTGAGGTAACACACTATGGGTGTAACAGATGTCAGATGACACTGCCACATTTGTTGAGGCAGAAATGCTGTGACAATAACAGACATGATGTGACTGATATGTTATGGCACTTGCGTGTTACAACACAGGTGATGTGACAATCACATGGGCCTTGTAACAGTTTTGATGTGACACACATAAGCATGTGTGACACATGTGTGGTGATCACGTGAGGTGACACACAAATGGCTTGTGCTTGATGTGATATGACTCTCATGTGTGATGACAGGTATGATGCGATGCTCTGTAAAGCAAGTGACAATGTGAGGTGACACACAAGTTGATTGGAACTGATCTGATGTGACACACACATGTGTGATATGAGAGGTATGATGTGACACCCCTGCATGGCATGTGACTTATATGAGGTGACACTCACTCTCTGGGTGTGACACATGTCAGGAGACACTCTCATGCATGTTGAGACAGATGTGATATGACAATCACAGGTGCAATGCGACACATATGATGGGGCATTTGCATGTTAAGATACATGTGGGATGACAACCACAGAAGCGTTGTGACAGTTGTGATGTGACAATCATAAATGGCTTGGGACAAATGAGTGGTGACAATCGTATGCTGATTGTGACCTTCTGAGTTGACATGCATGTGGGTTGTGATGGACATGATGTGACATGCACATGTGAAGTGACAGGTATGCTGTAATGCTTCTGGAAGTCTTCTGACAAATTGAGGTCACAATAACACTCTGAGTGTGACAGGTATCAGGTGACAATGCCACATGTGTTGAGACAGAAATGATATGAGAGCCACAGGCATGATGTGATAGCTATGATGTGACACTTGCCTCTTAAGACACATGGTGAGGTAACAATCACATGAGTGTTGTGACAGTTGTGATGTGACACACATAAGCAATGTGTGACAGGTGTGTGATGACAACCACATGCTGGTTGTGACCATGTGAGGTGACACAAGTGGGTTGTACCTGATGAGATATGACACTCTCACATGTGATGCGACAGATATGATGTGACACTCTGGAAGGCATTTGACACATGTGATGTGACACTCACACTCAGGGTATGACAGATGTCAGATGACACACCCACATGGGCTGAGACAGAAGTGACGTGATAATCATAAGTGTGATGGGATAGATACGATATAATGCTTTCATGTTATGACACATGTGAGGTAACGGCCACATGGGTGTGGTGACAGTTGTGATATGACACTGATAAGAGGCTTGTGACAGATGTGTGGTGACAATCATATGCCAGTGGTGAACACATGAGGTGACAAATGGGTGGTGATGGATGTGACGTGACAGTCCCATATGTGATGTGACAGGGAAACATGACACTTTGTAAGGCACCTGACAAATGGGAGGTGACAAACACACTCTGGGTGTGACAGATGCCAGGTGACACTGCCACATGTGTTGAGACAGAAATGATGCGAGAGTCACAGGCACGATGTGACAGATATGATGTGACACGTGCATTCTGACATAGGAGAAGTGACAGTCACATGGGTGTTATAACAGTTTTGATGTAACACACAGAAGTATGTGTGACAGATGTGTGGTGACAATCATATGCCAATTGTGACAATGGGAGGTGACACACAACTGGGTTGGATCTGATGTGATGTGACAATCACATGTGCAATGTGACAGGTATGATGTGACAGTTGTGCGTGAAGACACATGTGAGGTGACAGTCACTTGAGCATTGTGACAGTTGTGATGTGAGACTCATAAGTGGCTTGTGACCAGTGTGTGGTGACAATCATATGCAGATTGTGACCATCTGAGATCACATACATATGGGTTTTGACTGATGTGATGTGACATGCACATGTCAGATGTGACAGGGATGATGTGACACTCCCAGAAGACGTGTGACAAGTGTGAGGTGACAATCACACTGTGGGTGTGACAGATATCAGGTGACACTGCCACGTGTGTTGAGACAGAAATGATGTGATGATCACAGGCATGATATGAGAGATATGATGTGACACTTGCATATTATAACACAGATGAGGTGACCATCACATGGGCATTGTAACAGATTTGACGTGACCCACATAAGCATGTGTGACAGATGTGTGGTGACAATAACATGTGGGTTGTGACCATGTGAGGTGACACACAAGTGGGTTGTGCCTCATGTGATATTTCACTCCCATGTGTAATGTGACAGATATGATGTGACACTCCATAACACATGTGACAAATGTGAGGTGACAATCACACTCGAGGTGTGACATATGTCAGGTGACACTGCCACATGTGTTGAAGTAGAAATGGTGTGACCAATAACAGGCACAATGTGACTGACATTTTTGGATAATTGCATGTTATGACACACATGAGGTGACAATCACTCAGGCATTATGACAGGTGTGATGTGACAATCATAAGAGGCTTGTGACAGATGTGTGGTGACAATCACATGCCAATTGTGACAGGGTGAGCTGATACACACGTGGGTTGTGCCTGAAGTTATGTGACATTCTCATGTGTAATGACATATACTGTGTGATACTCTGTAATGCATGTGACAAATGTGAGGTGACAATCACAGTCTTGGTGTGACAGATGTCATGTGACACTGCCATGTGTGTTGAGACAGAAATGGCATGACAGTCACAGGTTCAATGTGACAGATATGATGTGACACTTGCCCATTATGACACTGGTGAGGTGACAATCACAGGGGGTTGTGAAAGTTGTGATGTGACACACATAATCAGTGTGTGACAGGTATGTTTTGGCAACCACATGTAGGTTGTGACCATGTGAGATGACACACAAGTGGGTTGTGCCTGCTGTGATGTGATACTCTCATGTGTGATGACAGATATGATGTAACACTTCATCAAGCATGTGGCAAATGTGAGTCAACAATCACACTCTGGGTGTGACAGATGTCAGATGACACTGCCATATTTGCTGAGACAGAAATGATGTGACAGTCACAGGCATGATGTGAAAAATAGGATGTGACACTACATAAAGCATGTCACAAATGTGAGGTGATAATGACACTTTGGATGTGACAGATATCACAACTGCCATGTGTGTTGAGACAGAAATGATATGACAATAACAGGCATGTGACTGATATGTAGTGGCACTTGCACATTATGACACATGAGAAGACAATCACAAGGACCTTGTGACAGGTGTGATGTGACAATCATAAGTGGTTTGTGCCAGTTGTGGGTTGACAATCACTCGATGGTTGTGATAATGTGAATTGTGGAAAAACAGGTTTGTGATATAGACTTTGACATGCACATGTGTGATGTGACAGATATGCGACTCTCTCTAAGGCATGTGTCAAATATGAGGTGACGATCACACTCTGGGTGTAACAGATGTCAGGGGAATCTGCCACATGTGTTGAGACAGAAATGAGGTCACAGGTGCAATGTGACAGATATGATGTGACAGTTGTGCATGATGACACAGAGGAGGTGACAATCACAAGGGCACAGTGTGTGTTGAGGCAGAAATGCTGTGACAATAACAGACATGATGTGACTGATATGTTATGGCACTTGCGTGTTACAACACAGGTGATGTGACAATCACATGGGCCTTGTAACAGTTTTGATGTGACACACATAAGCATGTGTGACACATGTGTGGTGATCACGTGAGGTGACACACAAATGGCTTGTGCTTGATGTGATATGACTCTCATGTGTGATGACAGGTATGATGCGATGCTCTGTAAAGCAAGTGACAATGTGAGGTGACACACAAGTTGATTGGAACTGATCTGATGTGACACACACATGTGTGATATGAGAGGTATGATGTGACACCCCTGCATGGCATGTGACTTATATGAGGTGACAATCACTCTCTGGGTGTGACACATGTCAGGAGACACTCTCATGCGTGTTGAGACAGATGTGATATGACAATCACAGGTGCAATGCGACACATATGATGGGGCATTTGCATGTTAAGATACATGTGGGATGACAACCACAGAAGCGTTGTGACAGTTGTGATGTGACAGTCATAAATGGCTTGGGACAAATGAGTGGTGACAATCGTATGCTGATTGTGACCTTCTGAGTTGACATGCATGTGGGTTGTGATGGACATGATGTGACATGCACATGTGAAGTGACAGGTATGCTGTAATGCTTCTGGAAGTCTTCTGACAAATTGAGGTCACAATAACACTCTGAGTGTGACAGGTATCAGGTGACAATGCCACATGTGTTGAGACAGAAATGATATGAGAGCCACAGGCATGATGTGATAGCTATGATGTGACACTTGCCTCTTAAGACACATGGTGAGGTAACAATCACATGAGTGTTGTGACAGTTGTGATGTGACACACATAAGCAATGTGTGACAGGTGTGTGATGACAACCACATGCTGGTTGTGACCATGTGAGGTGACACAAGTGGGTTGTACCTGATGAGATATGACACTCTCACATGTGATGCGACAGATATGATGTGACACTCTGGAAGGCATTTGACACATGTGATGTGACACTCACACTCAGGGTATGACAGATGTCAGATGACACACCCACATGGGCTGAGACAGAAGTGACGTGATAATCATAAGTGTGATGGGATAGATACGATATAATGCTTTCATGTTATGACACATGTGAGGTAACGGCCACATGGGTGTGGTGACAGTTGTGATATGACACTGATAAGAGGCTTGTGACAGATGTGTGGTGACAATCATATGCCAGTGGTGAACACATGAGGTGACAAATGGGTGGTGATGGATGTGACGTGACAGTCCCATATGTGATGTGACAGGGAAACATGACACTTTGTAAGGCACCTGACAAATGGGAGGTGACAAACACACTCTGGGTGTGACAGATGCCAGGTGACACTGCCACATGTGTTGAGACAGAAATGATGCGAGAGTCACAGGCACAATGTGACAGATATGATGTGACACGTGCATTCTGACATAGGAGAAGTGACAGTCACATGGGTGTTATAACAGTTTTGATGTAACACACAGAAGTATGTGTGACAGATGTGTGGTGACAATCATATGCCAATTGTGACAATGGGAGGTGACACACAACTGGGTTGGATCTGATGTGATGTGACAATCACATGTGCAATGTGACAGGTATGATGTGACAGTTGTGCGTGAAGACACATGTGAGGTGACAGTCACTTGAGCATTGTGACAGTTGTGATGTGAGACTCATAAGTGGCTTGTGACCAGTGTGTGGTGACAATCATATGCAGATTGTGACCATCTGAGATCACATACATATGGGTTTTGACTGATGTGATGTGACATGCACATGTCAGATGTGACAGGGATGATGTGACACTCCCAGAAGACGTGTGACAAGTGTGAGGTGACAATCACACTGTGGGTGTGACAGATATCAGGTGACACTGCCACGTGTGTTGAGACAGAAATGATGTGATGATCACAGGCATGATATGAGAGATATGATGTGACACTTGCATATTATAACACAGATGAGGTGACAATCACATGGGCATTGTAACAGATTTGACGTGACCCACATAAGCATGTGTGACAGATGTGTGGTGACAATAACATGTGGGTTGTGACCATGTGAGGTGACACACAAGTGGGTTGTGCCTCATGTGATATTTCACTCCCATGTGTAATGTGACAGATATGATGTGACACTCCATAACACATGTGACAAATGTGAGGTGACAATCACACTCGAGGTGTGACATATGTCAGGTGACACTGCCACATGTGTTGAAGTAGAAATGGTGTGACCAATAACAGGCACAATGTGACTGACATTTTTGGATAATTGCATGTTATGACACACATGAGGTGACAATCACTCAGGCATTATGACAGGTGTGATGTGACAATCATAAGAGGCTTGTGACAGATGTGTGGTGACAATCACATGCCAATTGTGACAGGGTGAGCTGATACACACCTGGGTTGTGCCTGAAGTTATGTGACATTCTCATGTGTAATGACATATACTGTGTGATACTCTGTAATGCATGTGACAAATGTGAGGTGACAATCACAGTCTTGGTGTGACAGATGTCATGTGACACTGCCATGTGTGTTGAGACAGAAATGGCATGACAGTCACAGGCTCAATGTGACAGATATGATGTGACAGTTGTGCATGATGACACAGAGGAGGTGACAATCACAAGGGCACAGTGACAGCAGTGATGTGACCCACAGAAGCAGTGTGTGTGAAAACCCACATGCTGGTTGTGACTATGTGAGATGACACACAAGGGGCTTGTGCCTGATGTGATATGACACTGTCATGTGTGATGACAGATATGATGTGACACTCCATAAAGCACATGACAAATGTGAGGTGACAATCACACTCTTGGTGTGACAGATGTCATGTGACACTGACATGTGTGTTGAGACAAATAGGTGACAGCCACAGGCATGATGTGACAGATATGTGACACTTGCCTGTTATGACACAGATGAGGTGACAATCACATGGGCATGGTGACAGTTTGGATGGGACACACATAAGTGGTGTGTGACAGCTGTGTGGTGTAAACCACTTGCTGGTTGTGACCATGTGAGGTGACACACAAGTGGGTTGTGCCTGATGTGCTATGACACACTCATGTGATGGGACACATATGACATGACACTCCAGAAGTCATGTGACAAATGTGATGTGCTAATCACACTCTTGTTGAGACAGATGTCAGGTAACACTGCCATGTGTGTCGAGACAGAAATAGTGTGACCCTAACAGGCACAATGGGACTGAAATGTTGTGACACTTGCACATTATGACACCCATGAGGTGACAATCACACAGGCATTGGGACAGGTGTGATGTGACAATCATGAGTCTTGTGACCGATGTGTGGTGACATTGACATGCCAATTGTGACCATGTGGGGTGACACACAAGTGAATTTGGAACTGTTGTGATGTGACACACGCATGTGCAATGTGACTGGTGTGATGTGACACTCCTGGGAGGCATGTGACTAATATGAGGGGACAATCACACTCTGTGTGTCACAGGAGTCAGGTGACACTCTCAAGTGTGTTGAGACCCATGTGATGTGACAATCACATGTGCAATGACACAGGTATGATGTGACCCTTGGGCATTAAGACACATGAGGTGACAAATACATGAACATTGTGACAGTTGTGATGTGACCGTCATAAGCAGCTTGTGACAGATGTGTGGTGACAATCACATGCCAGTTGTGACCATGTGAGGTGACACACAAGTGGGCTGTGCCTGATGTGATATGACACTCTCATGTGTGATGACAGATAGGATGTGTCACTCTGTAAAGCATGTGCCAAATGTGAGGTAACACACTATGGGTGTAACAGATGTCAGATGACACTGCCACATTTGTTGAGGCAGAAATGCTGTGACAATAACAGACATGATGTGACTGATATGTTATGGCACTTGCGTGTTACAACACAGGTGATGTGACAATCACATGGGCCTTGTAACAGTTTTGATGTGACACACATAAGCATGTGTGACACATGTGTGGTGATCACGTGAGGTGACACACAAATGGCTTGTGCTTGATGTGATATGACTCTCATGTGTGATGACAGGTATGATGCGATGCTCTGTAAAGCAAGTGACAATGTGAGGTGACACACAAGTTGATTGGAACTGATCTGATGTGACACACACATGTGTGATATGAGAGGTATGATGTGACACTCCTGCATGGCATGTGACTTATATGAGGTGACAATCACTCTCTGGGTGTGACACATGTCAGGAGACACTCTCATGCATGTTGAGACAGATGTGATATGACAATCACAGGTGCAATGCGACACATATGATGGGGCATTTGCATGTTAAGATACATGTGGGATGACAACCACAGAAGCGTTGTGACAGTTGTGATGTGACAATCATAAATGGCTTGGGACAAATGAGTGGTGACAATCGTATGCTGATTGTGACCTTCTGAGTTGACATGCATGTGGGTTGTGATGGACATGATGTGACATGCACATGTGAAGTGACAGGTATGCTGTAATGCTTCTGGAAGTCTTCTGACAAATTGAGGTCACAATACCACTCTGAGTGTGACAGGTATCAGGTGACAATGCCACATGTGTTGAGACAGAAATGATATGAGAGCCACAGGCATGATGTGATAGCTATGATGTGACACTTGCCTCTTAAGACACATGGTGAGGTAACAATCACATGAGTGTTGTGACAGTTGTGATGTGACACACATAAGCAATGTGTGACAGGTGTGTGATGACAACCACATGCTGGTTGTGACCATGTGAGGTGACACAAGTGGGTTGTACCTGATGAGATATGACACTCTCACATGTGATGCGACAGATATGATGTGACACTCTGGAAGGCATTTGACACATGTGATGTGACACTCACACTCAGGGTATGACAGATGTCAGATGACACACCCACATGGGCTGAGACAGAAGTGACGTGATAATCATAAGTGTGATGGGATAGATACGATATAATGCTTTCATGTTATGACACATGTGAGGTAACGGCCACATGGGTGTGGTGACAGTTGTGATATGACACTGATAAGAGGCTTGTGACAGATGTGTGGTGACAATCATATGCCAGTGGTGAACACATGAGGTGACAAATGGGTGGTGATGGATGTGACGTGACAGTCCCATATGTGATGTGACAGGGAAACATGACACTTTGTAAGGCACCTGACAAATGGGAGGTGACAAACACACTCTGGGTGTGACAGATGCCAGGTGACACTGCCACATGTGTTGAGACAGAAATGATGCGAGAGTCACAGGCACGATGTGACAGATATGATGTGACACGTGCATTCTGACATAGGAGAAGTGACAGTCACATGGGTGTTATAACAGTTTTGATGTAACACACAGAAGTATGTGTGACAGATGTGTGGTGACAATCATATGCCAATTGTGACAATGGGAGGTGACACACAACTGGGTTGGATCTGATGTGATGTGACAATCACATGTGCAATGTGACAGTTATGATGTGACAGTTGTGCGTGAAGACACATGTGAGGTGACAGTCACTTGAGCATTGTGACAGTTGTGATGTGAGACTCATAAGTGGCTTGTGACCAGTGTGTGGTGACAATCATATGCAGATTGTGACCATCTGAGATCACATACATATGGGTTTTGACTGATGTGATGTGACATGCACATGTCAGATGTGACAGGGATGATGTGACACTCCCAGAAGACGTGTGACAAGTGTGAGGTGACAATCACACTGTGGGTGTGACAGATATCAGGTGACACTGCCACGTGTGTTGAGACAGAAATGATGTGATGATCACAGGCATGATATGAGAGATATGATGTGACACTTGCATATTATAACACAGATGAGGTGACCATCACATGGGCATTGTAACAGATTTGACGTGACCCACATAAGCATGTGTGACAGATGTGTGGTGACAATAACATGTGGGTTGTGACCATGTGAGGTGACACACAAGTGGGTTGTGCCTCATGTGATATTTCACTCCCATGTGTAATGTGACAGATATGATGTGACACTCCATAACACATGTGACAAATGTGAGGTGACAATCACACTCGAGGTGTGACATATGTCAGGTGACACTGCCACATGTGTTGAAGTAGAAATGGTGTGACCAATAACAGGCACAATGTGACTGACATTTTTGGATAATTGCATGTTATGACACACATGAGGTGACAATCACTCAGGCATTATGACAGGTGTGATGTGACAATCATAAGAGGCTTGTGACAGATGTGTGGTGACAATCACATGCCAATTGTGACAGGGTGAGCTGATACACACGTGGGTTGTGCCTGAAGTTATGTGACATTCTCATGTGTAATGACATATACTGTGTGATACTCTGTAATGCATGTGACAAATGTGAGGTGACAATCACAGTCTTGGTGTGACAGATGTCATGTGACACTGCCATGTGTGTTGAGACAGAAATGGCATGACAGTCACAGGCTCAATGTGACAGATATGATGTGACACTTGCCCATGATGACACTGGTGAGGTGACAATCACAGGGGGTTGTGAAAGTTGTGATGTGACACACATAATCAGTGTGTGACAGGTATGTTTTGGCAACCACATGTAG
The DNA here is from genome assembly GCF_030028045.1 of Hippopotamus amphibius kiboko. NCBI lineage: Eukaryota > Metazoa > Chordata > Mammalia > Artiodactyla > Hippopotamidae > Hippopotamus > Hippopotamus amphibius. Next base: position 56,216,583 of record NC_080192.1, on the reverse strand, counting down.
GTTGTGACCATGTGAGATGACACACAAGTGGGTTGTGCCTGCTGTGATGTGATACTCTCATGTGTGATGACAGATATGATGTAACACTTCATCAAGCATGTGGCAAATGTGAGTCAACAATCACACTCTGGGTGTGACAGATGTCAGATGACACTGCCATATTTGCTGAGACAGAAATGATGTGACAGTCACAGGCATGATGTGAAAAATAGGATGTGACACTACATAAAGCATGTCACAAATGTGAGGTGATAATGACACTTTGGATGTGACAGATATCACAACTGCCATGTGTGTTGAGACAGAAATGATATGACAATAACAGGCATGTGACTGATATGTAGTGGCACTTGCACATTATGACACATGAGAAGACAATCACAAGGACCTTGTGACAGGTGTGATGTGACAATCATAAGTGGTTTGTGCCAGTTGTGGGTTGACAATCACTCGATGGTTGTGATAATGTGAATTGTGGAAAAACAGGTTTGTGATATAGACTTTGACATGCACATGTGTGATGTGACAGATATGCGACTCTCTCTAAGGCATGTGTCAAATATGAGGTGACGATCACACTCTGGGTGTAACAGATGTCAGGGGAATCTGCCACATGTGTTGAGACAGAAATGAGGTCACAGGTGCAATGTGACAGATATGATGTGACAGTTGTGCATGATGACACAGAGGAGGTGACAATCACAAGGGCACAGTGTGTGTTGAGGCAGAAATGCTGTGACAATAACAGACATGATGTGACTGATATGTTATGGCACTTGTGTGTTACAACACAGGTGATGTGACAATCACATGGGCCTTGTAACAGTTTTGATGTGACACACATAAGCATGTGTGACACATGTGTGGTGATCACGTGAGGTGACACACAAATGGCTTGTGCTTGATGTGATATGACTCTCATGTGTGATGACAGGTATGATGCGATGCTCTGTAAAGCAAGTGACAATGTGAGGTGACACACAAGTTGGTTGGAACTGATCTGATGTGACACACACATGTGTGATATGAGAGGTATGATGTGACACCCCTGCATGGCATGTGACTTATATGAGGTGACACTCACTCTCTGGGTGTGACACATGTCAGGAGACACTCTCATGCGTGTTGAGACAGATGTGATATGACAATCACAGGTGCAATGCGACACATATGATGGGGCATTTGCATGTTAAGATACATGTGGGATGACAACCACAGAAGCGTTGTGACAGTTGTGATGTGACAATCATAAATGGCTTGGGACAAATGAGTGGTGACAATCGTATGCTGATTGTGACCTTCTGAGTTGACATGCATGTGGGTTGTGATGGACATGATGTGACATGCACATGTGAAGTGACAGGTATGCTGTAATGCTTCTGGAAGTCTTCTGACAAATTGAGGTCACAATACCACTCTGAGTGTGACAGGTATCAGGTGACAATGCCACATGTGTTGAGACAGAAATGATATGAGAGCCACAGGCATGATGTGATAGCTATGATGTGACACTTGCCTCTTAAGACACATGGTGAGGTAACAATCACATGAGTGTTGTGACAGTTGTGATGTGACACACATAAGCAATGTGTGACAGGTGTGTGATGACAACCACATGCTGGTTGTGACCATGTGAGGTGACACAAGTGGGTTGTACCTGATGAGATATGACACTCTCACATGTGATGCGACAGATATGATGTGACACTCTGGAAGGCATTTGACACATGTGATGTGACACTCACACTCAGGGTATGACAGATGTCAGATGACACACCCACATGGGCTGAGACAGAAGTGACGTGATAATCATAAGTGTGATGGGATAGATACGATATAATGCTTTCATGTTATGACACATGTGAGGTAACGGCCACATGGGTGTGGTGACAGTTGTGATATGACACTGATAAGAGGCTTGTGACAGATGTGTGGTGACAATCATATGCCAGTGGTGAACACATGAGGTGACAAATGGGTGGTGATGGATGTGACGTGACAGTCCCATATGTGATGTGACAGGGAAACATGACACTTTGTAAGGCACCTGACAAATGGGAGGTGACAAACACACTCTGGGTGTGACAGATGCCAGGTGACACTGCCACATGTGTTGAGACAGAAATGATGCGAGAGTCACAGGCACGATGTGACAGCTATGATGTGACACGTGCATTCTGACATAGGAGAAGTGACAGTCACATGGGTGTTATAACAGTTTTGATGTAACACACAGAAGTATGTGTGACAGATGTGTGGTGACAATCATATGCCAATTGTGACAATGGGAGGTGACACACAACTGGGTTGGATCTGATGTGATGTGACAATCACATGTGCAATGTGACAGGTATGATGTGACAGTTGTGCGTGAAGACACATGTGAGGTGACAGTCACTTGAGCATTGTGACAGTTGTGATGTGAGACTCATAAGTGGCTTGTGACCAGTGTGTGGTGACAATCATATGCAGATTGTGACCATCTGAGATCACATACATATGGGTTTTGACTGATGTGATGTGACATGCACATGTCAGATGTGACAGGGATGATGTGACACTCCCAGAAGACGTGTGACAAGTGTGAGGTGACAATCACACTGTGGGTGTGACAGATATCAGGTGACACTGCCACGTGTGTTGAGACAGAAATGATGTGATGATCACAGGCATGATATGAGAGATATGATGTGACACTTGCATATTATAACACAGATGAGGTGACCATCACATGGGCATTGTAACAGATTTGACGTGACCCACATAAGCATGTGTGACAGATGTGTGGTGACAATAACATGTGGGTTGTGACCATGTGAGGTGACACACAAGTGGGTTGTGCCTCATGTGATATTTCACTCCCATGTGTAATGTGACAGATATGATGTGACACTCCATAACACATGTGACAAATGTGAGGTGACAATCACACTCGAGGTGTGACATATGTCAGGTGACACTGCCACATGTGTTGAAGTAGAAATGGTGTGACCAATAACAGGCACAATGTGACTGACATTTTTGGATAATTGCATGTTATGACACACATGAGGTGACAATCACTCAGGCATTATGACAGGTGTGATGTGACAATCATAAGAGGCTTGTGACAGATGTGTGGTGACAATCACATGCCAATTGTGACAGGGTGAGCTGATACACACGTGGGTTGTGCCTGAAGTTATGTGACATTCTCATGTGTAATGACATATACTGTGTGATACTCTGTAATGCATGTGACAAATGTGAGGTGACAATCACAGTCTTGGTGTGACAGATGTCATGTGACACTGCCATGTGTGTTGAGACAGAAATGGCATGACAGTCACAGGCTCAATGTGACAGATATGATGTGACACTTGCCCATGATGACACTGGTGAGGTGACAATCACAGGGGGTTGTGAAAGTTGTGATGTGACACACATAATCAGTGTGTGACAGGTATGTTTTGGCAACCACATGTAGGTTGTGACCATGTGAGATGACACACAAGTGGGTTGTGCCTGCTGTGATGTGATACTCTCATGTGTGATGACAGATATGATGTAACACTTCATCAAGCATGTGGCAAATGTGAGTCAACAATCACACTCTGGGTGTGACAGATGTCAGATGACACTGCCATATTTGCTGAGACAGAAATGATGTGACAGTCACAGGCATGATGTGAAAAATAGGATGTGACACTACATAAAGCATGTCACAAATGTGAGGTGATAATGACACTTTGGATGTGACAGATATCACAACTGCCATGTGTGTTGAGACAGAAATGATATGACAATAACAGGCATGTGACTGATATGTAGTGGCACTTGCACATTATGACACATGAGAAGACAATCACAAGGACCTTGTGACAGGTGTGATGTGACAATCATAAGTGGTTTGTGCCAGTTGTGGGTTGACAATCACTCGATGGTTGTGATAATGTGAATTGTGGAAAAACAGGTTTGTGATATAGACTTTGACATGCACATGTGTGATGTGACAGATATGCAACTATCTCTAAGGCATGTGTCAAATATGAGGTGACGATCACACTCTGGGTGTAACAGATGTCAGGGGAATCTGCCACATGTGTTGAGACAGAAATGAGGTCACAGGTGCAATGTGACAGATATGATGTGACAGTTGTGCATGATGACACAGAGGAGGTGACAATCACAAGGGCACAGTGTGTGTTGAGGCAGAAATGCTGTGACAATAACAGACATGATGTGACTGATATGTTATGGCACTTGTGTGTTACAACACAGGTGATGTGACAATCACATGGGCCTTGTAACAGTTTTGATGTGACACACATAAGCATGTGTGACACATGTGTGGTGATCATGTGAGGTGACACACAAATGGCTTGTGCTTGATGTGATATGACTCTCATGTGTGATGACAGGTATGATGCGATGCTCTGTAAAGCAAGTGACAATGTGAGGTGACACACAAGTTGGTTGGAACTGATCTGATGTGACACACACATGTGTGATATGAGAGGTATGATGTGACACCCCTGCATGGCATGTGACTTATATGAGGTGACACTCACTCTCTGGGTGTGACACATGTCAGGAGACACTCTCATGCGTGTTGAGACAGATGTGATATGACAATCACAGGTGCAATGCGACACATATGATGGGGCATTTGCATGTTAAGATACATGTGGGATGACAACCACAGAAGCGTTGTGACAGTTGTGATGTGACAATCATAAATGGCTTGGGACAAATGAGTGGTGACAATCGTATGCTGATTGTGACCTTCTGAGTTGACATGCATGTGGGTTGTGATGGACATGATGTGACATGCACATGTGAAGTGACAGGTATGCTGTAATGCTTCTGGAAGTCTTCTGACAAATTGAGGTCACAATACCACTCTGAGTGTGACAGGTATCAGGTGACAATGCCACATGTGTTGAGACAGAAATGATATGAGAGCCACAGGCATGATGTGATAGCTATGATGTGACACTTGCCTCTTAAGACACATGGTGAGGTAACAATCACATGAGTGTTGTGACAGTTGTGATGTGACACACATAAGCAATGTGTGACAGGTGTGTGATGACAACCACATGCTGGTTGTGACCATGTGAGGTGACACAAGTGGGTTGTACCTGATGAGATATGACACTCTCACATGTGATGCGACAGATATGATGTGACACTCTGGAAGGCATTTGACACATGTGATGTGACACTCACACTCAGGGTATGACAGATGTCAGATGACACACCCACATGGGCTGAGACAGAAGTGACGTGATAATCATAAGTGTGATGGGATAGATACGATATAATGCTTTCATGTTATGACACATGTGAGGTAACGGCCACATGGGTGTGGTGACAGTTGTGATATGACACTGATAAGAGGCTTGTGACAGATGTGTGGTGACAATCATATGCCAGTGGTGAACACATGAGGTGACAAATGGGTGGTGATGGATGTGACGTGACAGTCCCATATGTGATGTGACAGGGAAACATGACACTTTGTAAGGCACCTGACAAATGGGAGGTGACAAACACACTCTGGGTGTGACAGATGCCAGGTGACACTGCCACATGTGTTGAGACAGAAATGATGCGAGAGTCACAGGCACGATGTGACAGCTATGATGTGACACGTGCATTCTGACATAGGAGAAGTGACAGTCACATGGGTGTTATAACAGTTTTGATGTAACACACAGAAGTATGTGTGACAGATGTGTGGTGACAATCATATGCCAATTGTGACAATGGGAGGTGACACACAACTGGGTTGGATCTGATGTGATGTGACAATCACATGTGCAATGTGACAGGTATGATGTGACAGTTGTGCGTGAAGACACATGTGAGGTGACAGTCACTTGAGCATTGTGACAGTTGTGATGTGAGACTCATAAGTGGCTTGTGACCAGTGTGTGGTGACAATCATATGCAGATTGTGACCATCTGAGATCACATACATATGGGTTTTGACTGATGTGATGTGACATGCACATGTCAGAGGTGACAGGGATGATGTGACACTCCCAGAAGACGTGTGACAAGTGTGAGGTGACAATCACACTGTGGGTGTGACAGATATCAGGTGACACTGCCACGTGTGTTGAGACAGAAATGATGTGATGATCACAGGCATGATATGAGAGATATGATGTGACACTTGCATATTATAACACAGATGAGGTGACAATCACATGGGCATTGTAACAGATTTGACGTGACCCACATAAGCATGTGTGACAGATGTGTGGTGACAATAACATGTGGGTTGTGACCATGTGAGGTGACACACAAGTGGGTTGTGCCTCATGTGATATTTCACTCCCATGTGTAATGTGACAGATATGATGTGACACTCCATAACACATGTGACAAATGTGAGGTGACAATCACACTCGAGGTGTGACATATGTCAGGTGACACTGCCACATGTGTTGAAGTAGAAATGGTGTGACCAATAACAGGCACAATGTGACTGACATTTTTGGATAATTGCATGTTATGACACACATGAGGTGACAATCACTCAGGCATTATGACAGGTGTGATGTGACAATCATAAGAGGCTTGTGACAGATGTGTGGTGACAATCACATGCCAATTGTGACAGGGTGAGCTGATACACACCTGGGTTGTGCCTGAAGTTATGTGACATTCTCATGTGTAATGACATATACTGTGTGATACTCTGTAATGCATGTGACAAATGTGAGGTGACAATCACAGTCTTGGTGTGACAGATGTCATGTGACACTGCCATGTGTGTTGAGACAGAAATGGCATGACAGTCACAGGCTCAATGTGACAGATATGATGTGACACTTGCCCATGATGACACTGGTGAGGTGACAATCACAGGGGGTTGTGAAAGTTGTGATGTGACACACATAATCAGTGTGTGACAGGTATGTTTTGGCAACCACATGTAGGTTGTGACCATGTGAGATGACACACAAGTGGGTTGTGCCTGCTGTGATGTGATACTCTCATGTGTGATGACAGATATGATGTAACACTTCATCAAGCATGTGGCAAATGTGAGTCAACAATCACACTCTGGGTGTGACAGATGTCAGATGACACTGCCATATTTGCTGAGACAGAAATGATGTGACAGTCACAGGCATGATGTGAAAAATAGGATGTGACACTACATAAAGCATGTCACAAATGTGAGGTGATAATGACACTTTGGATGTGACAGATATCACAACTGCCATGTGTGTTGAGACAGAAATGATATGACAATAACAGGCATGTGACTGATATGTAGTGGCACTTGCACATTATGACACATGAGAAGACAATCACAAGGACCTTGTGACAGGTGTGATGTGACAATCATAAGTGGTTTGTGCCAGTTGTGGGTTGACAATCACTCGATGGTTGTGATAATGTGAATTGTGGAAAAACAGGTTTGTGATATAGACTTTGACATGCACATGTGTGATGTGACAGATATGCGACTCTCTCTAAGGCATGTGTCAAATATGAGGTGACGATCACACTCTGGGTGTAACAGATGTCAGGGGAATCTGCCACATGTGTTGAGACAGAAATGAGGTCACAGGTGCAATGTGACAGATATGATGTGACAGTTGTGCATGATGACACAGAGGAGGTGACAATCACAAGGGCACAGTGTGTGTTGAGGCAGAAATGCTGTGACAATAACAGACATGATGTGACTGATATGTTATGGCACTTGTGTGTTACAACACAGGTGATGTGACAATCACATGGGCCTTGTAACAGTTTTGATGTGACACACATAAGCATGTGTGACACATGTGTGGTGATCACGTGAGGTGACACACAAATGGCTTGTGCTTGATGTGATATGACTCTCATGTGTGATGACAGGTATGATGCGATGCTCTGTAAAGCAAGTGACAATGTGAGGTGACACACAAGTTGGTTGGAACTGATCTGATGTGACACACACATGTGTGATATGAGAGGTATGATGTGACACCCCTGCATGGCATGTGACTTATATGAGGTGACACTCACTCTCTGGGTGTGACACATGTCAGGAGACACTCTCATGCGTGTTGAGACAGATGTGATATGACAATCACAGGTGCAATGCGACACATATGATGGGGCATTTGCATGTTAAGATACATGTGGGATGACAACCACAGAAGCGTTGTGACAGTTGTGATGTGACAATCATAAATGGCTTGGGACAAATGAGTGGTGACAATCGTATGCTGATTGTGACCTTCTGAGTTGACATGCATGTGGGTTGTGATGGACATGATGTGACATGCACATGTGAAGTGACAGGTATGCTGTAATGCTTCTGGAAGTCTTCTGACAAATTGAGGTCACAATAACACTCTGAGTGTGACAGGTATCAGGTGACAATGCCACATGTGTTGAGACAGAAATGATATGAGAGCCACAGGCATGATGTGATAGCTATGATGTGACACTTGCCTGTTAAGACACATGGTGAGGTAACAATCACATGAGTGTTGTGACAGTTGTGATGTGACACACATAAGCAATGTGTGACAGGTGTGTGATGACAACCACATGCTGGTTGTGACCATGTGAGGTGACACAAGTGGGTTGTACCTGATGAGATATGACACTCTCACATGTGATGCGACAGATATGATGTGACACTCTGGAAGGCATTTGACACATGTGATGTGACACTCACACTCAGGGTATGACAGATGTCAGATGACACACCCACATGGGCTGAGACAGAAGTGACGTGATAATCATAAGTGTGATGGGATAGATACGATATAATGCTTTCATGTTATGACACATGTGAGGTAACGGCCACATGGGTGTGGTGACAGTTGTGATATGACACTGATAAGAGGCTTGTGACAGATGTGTGGTGACAATCATATGCCAGTGGTGAACACATGAGGTGACAAATGGGTGGTGATGGATGTGACGTGACAGTCCCATATGTGATGTGACAGGGAAACATGACACTTTGTAAGGCACCTGACAAATGGGAGGTGACAAACACACTCTGGGTGTGACAGATGCCAGGTGACACTGCCACATGTGTTGAGACAGAAATGATGCGAGAGTCACAGGCACGATGTGACAGCTATGATGTGACACGTGCATTCTGACATAGGAGAAGTGACAGTCACATGGGTGTTATAACAGTTTTGATGTAACACACAGAAGTATGTGTGACAGATGTGTGGTGACAATCATATGCCAATTGTGACAATGGGAGGTGACACACAACTGGGTTGGATCTGATGTGATGTGACAATCACATGTGCAATGTGACAGGTATGATGTGACAGTTGTGCGTGAAGACACATGTGAGGTGACAGTCACTTGAGCATTGTGACAGTTGTGATGTGAGACTCATAAGTGGCTTGTGACCAGTGTGTGGTGACAATCATATGCAGATTGTGACCATCTGAGATCACATACATATGGGTTTTGACTGATGTGATGTGACATGCACATGTCAGAGGTGACAGGGATGATGTGACACTCCCAGAAGACGTGTGACAAGTGTGAGGTGACAATCACACTGTGGGTGTGACAGATATCAGGTGACACTGCCACGTGTGTTGAGACAGAAATGATGTGATGATCACAGGCATGATATGAGAGATATGATGTGACACTTGCATATTATAACACAGATGAGGTGACAATCACATGGGCATTGTAACAGATTTGACATGACCCACATAAGCATGTGTGACAGATGTGTGGTGACAATAACATGTGGGTTGTGACCATGTGAGGTGACACACAAGTGGGTTGTGCCTCATGTGATATTTCACTCCCATGTGTAATGTGACAGATATGATGTGACACTCCATAACACATGTGACAAATGTGAGGTGACAATCACACTCGAGGTGTGACATATGTCAGGTGACACTGCCACATGTGTTGAAGTAGAAATGGTGTGACCAATAACAGGCACAATGTGACTGACATTTTTGGATAATTGCATGTTATGACACACATGAGGTGACAATCACTCAGGCATTATGACAGGTGTGATGTGACAATCATAAGAGGCTTGTGACAGATGTGTGGTGACAATCACATGCCAATTGTGACAGGGTGAGCTGATACACACCTGGGTTGTGCCTGAAGTTATGTGACATTCTCATGTGTAATGACATATACTGTGTGATACTCTGTAATGCATGTGACAAATGTGAGGTGACAATCACAGTCTTGGTGTGACAGATGTCATGTGACACTGCCATGTGTGTTGAGACAGAAATGGCATGACAGTCACAGGCTCAATGTGACAGATATGATGTGACACTTGCCCATTATGACACTGGTGAGGTGACAATCACAGGGGGTTGTGAAAGTTGTGATGTGACACACATAATCAGTGTGTGACAGGTATGTTTTGGCAACCACATGTAGGTTGTGACCATGTGAGATGACACACAAGTGGGTTGTGCCTGCTGTGATGTGATACTCTCATGTGTGATGACAGATATGATGTAACACTTCATCAAGCATGTGGCAAATGTGAGTCAACAATCACACTCTGGGTGTGACAGATGTCAGATGACACTGCCATATTTGCTGAGACAGAAATGATGTGACAGTCACAGGCATGATGTGAAAAATAGGATGTGACACTACATAAAGCATGTCACAAATGTGAGGTGATAATGACACTTTGGATGTGACAGATATCACAACTGCCATGTGTGTTGAGACAGAAATGATATGACAATAACAGGCATGTGACTGATATGTAGTGGCACTTGCACATTATGACACATGAGAAGACAATCACAAGGACCTTGTGACAGGTGTGATGTGACAATCATAAGTGGTTTGTGCCAGTTGTGGGTTGACAATCACTCGATGGTTGTGATAATGTGAATTGTGGAAAAACAGGTTTGTGATATAGACTTTGACATGCACATGTGTGATGTGACAGATATGCGACTCTCTCTAAGGCATGTGTCAAATATGAGGTGACGATCACACTCTGGGTGTAACAGATGTCAGGGGAATCTGCCACATGTGTTGAGACAGAAATGAGGTCACAGGTGCAATGTGACAGATATGATGTGACAGTTGTGCATGATGACACAGAGGAGGTGACAATCACAAGGGCACAGTGTGTGTTGAGGCAGAAATGCTGTGACAATAACAGACATGATGTGACTGATATGTTATGGCACTTGTGTGTTACAACACAGGTGATGTGACAATCACATGGGCCTTGTAACAGTTTTGATGTGACACACATAAGCATGTGTGACACATGTGTGGTGATCACGTGAGGTGACACACAAATGGCTTGTGCTTGATGTGATATGACTCTCATGTGTGATGACAGGTATGATGCGATGCTCTGTAAAGCAAGTGACAATGTGAGGTGACACACAAGTTGGTTGGAACTGATCTGATGTGACACACACATGTGTGATATGAGAGGTATGATGTGACACCCCTGCATGGCATGTGACTTATATGAGGTGACACTCACTCTCTGGGTGTGACACATGTCAGGAGACACTCTCATGCGTGTTGAGACAGATGTGATATGACAATCACAGGTGCAATGCGACACATATGATGGGGCATTTGCATGTTAAGATACATGTGGGATGACAACCACAGAAGCGTTGTGACAGTTGTGATGTGACAATCATAAATGGCTTGGGACAAATGAGTGGTGACAATCGTATGCTGATTGTGACCTTCTGAGTTGACATGCATGTGGGTTGTGATGGACATGATGTGACATGCACATGTGAAGTGACAGGTATGCTGTAATGCTTCTGGAAGTCTTCTGACAAATTGAGGTCACAATAACACTCTGAGTGTGACAGGTATCAGGTGACAATGCCACATGTGTTGAGACAGAAATGATATGAGAGCCACAGGCATGATGTGATAGCTATGATGTGACACTTGCCTCTTAAGACACATGGTGAGGTAACAATCACATGAGTGTTGTGACAGTTGTGATGTGACACACATAAGCAATGTGTGACAGGTGTGTGATGACAACCACATGCTGGTTGTGACCATGTGAGGTGACACAAGTGGGTTGTACCTGATGAGATATGACACTCTCACATGTGATGCGACAGATATGATGTGACACTCTGGAAGGCATTTGACACATGTGATGTGACACTCACACTCAGGGTATGACAGATGTCAGATGACACACCCACATGGGCTGAGACAGAAGTGACGTGATAATCATAAGTGTGATGGGATAGATACGATATAATGCTTTCATGTTATGACACATGTGAGGTAACGGCCACATGGGTGTGGTGACAGTTGTGATATGACACTGATAAGAGGCTTGTGACAGATGTGTGGTGACAATCATATGCCAGTGGTGAACACATGAGGTGACAAATGGGTGGTGATGGATGTGACGTGACAGTCCCATATGTGATGTGACAGGGAAACATGACACTTTGTAAGGCACCTGACAAATGGGAGGTGACAAACACACTCTGGGTGTGACAGATGCCAGGTGACACTGCCACATGTGTTGAGACAGAAATGATGCGAGAGTCACAGGCACGATGTGACAGCTATGATGTGACACGTGCATTCTGACATAGGAGAAGTGACAGTCACATGGGTGTTATAACAGTTTTGATGCAACACACAGAAGTATGTGTGACAGATGTGTGGTGACAATCATATGCCAATTGTGACAATGGGAGGTGACACACAACTGGGTTGGATCTGATGTGATGTGACAATCACATGTGCAATGTGACAGGTATGATGTGACAGTTGTGCGTGAAGACACATGTGAGGTGACAGTCACTTGAGCATTGTGACAGTTGTGATGTGAGACTCATAAGTGGCTTGTGACCAGTGTGTGGTGACAATCATATGCAGATTGTGACCATCTGAGATCACATACATATGGGTTTTGACTGATGTGATGTGACATGCACATGTCAGATGTGACAGGGATGATGTGACACTCCCAGAAGACGTGTGACAAGTGTGAGGTGACAATCACACTGTGGGTGTGACAGATATCAGGTGACACTGCCACGTGTGTTGAGACAGAAATGATGTGATGATCACAGGCATGATATGAGAGATATGATGTGACACTTGCATATTATAACACAGATGAGGTGACAATCACATGGGCATTGTAACAGATTTGACGTGACCCACATAAGCATGTGTGACAGATGTGTGGTGACAATAACATGTGGGTTGTGACCATGTGAGGTGACACACAAGTGGGTTGTGCCTCATGTGATATTTCACTCCCATGTGTAATGTGACAGATATGATGTGACACTCCATAACACATGTGACAAATGTGAGGTGACAATCACACTCGAGGTGTGACATATGTCAGGTGACACTGCCACATGTGTTGAAGTAGAAGTGGTGTGACCAATAACAGGCACAATGTGACTGACATTTTTGGATAATTGCATGTTATGACACACATGAGGTGACAATCACTCAGGCATTATGACAGGTGTGATGTGACAATCATAAGAGGCTTGTGACAGATGTGTGGTGACAATCACATGCCAATTGTGACAGGGTGAGCTGATACACACCTGGGTTGTGCCTGAAGTTATGTGACATTCTCATGTGTAATGACATATACTGTGTGATACTCTGTAATGCATGTGACAAATGTGAGGTGACAATCACAGTCTTGGTGTGACAGATGTCATGTGACACTGCCATGTGTGTTGAGACAGAAATGGCATGACAGTCACAGGCTCAATGTGACAGATATGATGTGACAGTTGTGCATGATGACACAGAGGAGGTGACAATCACAAGGGCACAGTGACAGCAGTGATGTGACCCACAGAAGCAGTGTGTGTGAAAACCCACATGCTGGTTGTGACTATGTGAGATGACACACAAGGGGCTTGTGCCTGATGTGATATGACACTGTCATGTGTGATGACAGATATGATGTGACACTCCATAAAGCACATGACAAATGTGAGGTGACAATCACACTCTTGGTGTGACAGATGTCATGTGACACTGACATGTGTGTTGAGACAAATAGGTGACAGCCACAGGCATGATGTGACAGATATGTGACACTTGCCTGTTATGACACAGATGAGGTGACAATCACATGGGCATGGTGACAGTTTGGATGTGACACACATAAGTGGTGTGTGACAGCTGTGTGGTGTCAACCACTTGCTGGTTGTGACCATGTGAGGTGACACACAAGTGGGTTGTGCCTGATGTGCTATGACACACTCATGTGATGGGACACATATGACATGACACTCCAGAAGTCATGTGACAAATGTGATGTGCTAATCACACTCTTGTTGAGACAGATGTCAGGTAACACTGCCATGTGTGTCGAGACAGAAATAGTGTGACCCTAACAGGCACAATGGGACTGAAATGTTGTGACACTTGCACATTATGACACCCATGAGGTGACAATCACACAGGCATTGGGACAGGTGTGATGTGACAATCATGAGTCTTGTGACCGATGTGTGGTGACATTGACATGCCAATTGTGACCATGTGGGGTGACACACAAGTGAATTTGGAACTGTTGTGATGTGACACACGCATGTGCAATGTGACTGGTGTGATGTGACACTCCTGGGAGGCATGTGACTAATATGAGGGGACAATCACACTCTGTGTGTCACAGGAGTCAGGTGACACTCTCAAGTGTGTTGAGACCCATGTGATGTGACAATCACATGTGCAATGACACAGGTATGATGTGACCCTTGGGCATTAAGACACATGAGGTGACAAATACATGAACATTGTGACAGTTGTGATGTGACCGTCATAAGCAGCTTGTGACAGATGTGCGGTGACAATCACATGCCAGTTGTGACCATGTGAGGTGACACACAAGTGGGCTGTGCCTGATGTGATATGACACTCTCATGTGTGATGACAGATAGGATGTGTCACTCTGTAAAGCATGTGCCAAATGTGAGGTAACACACTATGGGTGTAACAGATGTCAGATGACACTGCCACATTTGTTGAGGCAGAAATGCTGTGACAATAACAGACATGATGTGACTGATATGTTATGGCACTTGCGTGTTACAAC
Source organism: Hippopotamus amphibius kiboko (assembly GCF_030028045.1). NCBI lineage: Eukaryota > Metazoa > Chordata > Mammalia > Artiodactyla > Hippopotamidae > Hippopotamus > Hippopotamus amphibius. Next base: position 56,201,513 of record NC_080192.1, on the reverse strand, counting down.
ACAGGTGATGTGACAATCACATGGGCCTTGTAACAGTTTTGATGTGACACACATAAGCATGTGTGACACATGTGTGGTGATCACGTGAGGTGACACACAAATGGCTTGTGCTTGATGTGATATGACTCTCATGTGTGATGACAGGTATGATGCGATGCTCTGTAAAGCAAGTGACAATGTGAGGTGACACACAAGTTGATTGGAACTGATCTGATGTGACACACACATGTGTGATATGAGAGGTATGATGTGACACCCCTGCATGGCATGTGACTTATATGAGGTGACACTCACTCTCTGGGTGTGACACATGTCAGGAGACACTCTCATGCATGTTGAGACAGATGTGATATGACAATCACAGGTGCAATGCGACACATATGATGGGGCATTTGCATGTTAAGATACATGTGGGATGACAACCACAGAAGCGTTGTGACAGTTGTGATGTGACAATCATAAATGGCTTGGGACAAATGAGTGGTGACAATCGTATGCTGATTGTGACCTTCTGAGTTGACATGCATGTGGGTTGTGATGGACATGATGTGACATGCACATGTGAAGTGACAGGTATGCTGTAATGCTTCTGGAAGTCTTCTGACAAATTGAGGTCACAATAACACTCTGAGTGTGACAGGTATCAGGTGACAATGCCACATGTGTTGAGACAGAAATGATATGAGAGCCACAGGCATGATGTGATAGCTATGATGTGACACTTGCCTCTTAAGACACATGGTGAGGTAACAATCACATGAGTGTTGTGACAGTTGTGATGTGACACACATAAGCAATGTGTGACAGGTGTGTGATGACAACCACATGCTGGTTGTGACCATGTGAGGTGACACAAGTGGGTTGTACCTGATGAGATATGACACTCTCACATGTGATGCGACAGATATGATGTGACACTCTGGAAGGCATTTGACACATGTGATGTGACACTCACACTCAGGGTATGACAGATGTCAGATGACACACCCACATGGGCTGAGACAGAAGTGACGTGATAATCATAAGTGTGATGGGATAGATACGATATAATGCTTTCATGTTATGACACATGTGAGGTAACGGCCACATGGGTGTGGTGACAGTTGTGATATGACACTGATAAGAGGCTTGTGACAGATGTGTGGTGACAATCATATGCCAGTGGTGAACACATGAGGTGACAAATGGGTGGTGATGGATGTGACGTGACAGTCCCATATGTGATGTGACAGGGAAACATGACACTTTGTAAGGCACCTGACAAATGGGAGGTGACAAACACACTCTGGGTGTGACAGATGCCAGGTGACACTGCCACATGTGTTGAGACAGAAATGATGCGAGAGTCACAGGCACGATGTGACAGATATGATGTGACACGTGCATTCTGACATAGGAGAAGTGACAGTCACATGGGTGTTATAACAGTTTTGATGTAACACACAGAAGTATGTGTGACAGATGTGTGGTGACAATCATATGCCAATTGTGACAATGGGAGGTGACACACAACTGGGTTGGATCTGATGTGATGTGACAATCACATGTGCAATGTGACAGGTATGATGTGACAGTTGTGCGTGAAGACACATGTGAGGTGACAGTCACTTGAGCATTGTGACAGTTGTGATGTGAGACTCATAAGTGGCTTGTGACCAGTGTGTGGTGACAATCATATGCAGATTGTGACCATCTGAGATCACATACATATGGGTTTTGACTGATGTGATGTGACATGCACATGTCAGATGTGACAGGGATGATGTGACACTCCCAGAAGACGTGTGACAAGTGTGAGGTGACAATCACACTGTGGGTGTGACAGATATCAGGTGACACTGCCACGTGTGTTGAGACAGAAATGATGTGATGATCACAGGCATGATATGAGAGATATGATGTGACACTTGCATATTATAACACAGATGAGGTGACCATCACATGGGCATTGTAACAGATTTGACGTGACCCACATAAGCATGTGTGACAGATGTGTGGTGACAATAACATGTGGGTTGTGACCATGTGAGGTGACACACAAGTGGGTTGTGCCTCATGTGATATTTCACTCCCATGTGTAATGTGACAGATATGATGTGACACTCCATAACACATGTGACAAATGTGAGGTGACAATCACACTCGAGGTGTGACATATGTCAGGTGACACTGCCACATGTGTTGAAGTAGAAATGGTGTGACCAATAACAGGCACAATGTGACTGACATTTTTGGATAATTGCATGTTATGACACACATGAGGTGACAATCACTCAGGCATTATGACAGGTGTGATGTGACAATCATAAGAGGCTTGTGACAGATGTGTGGTGACAATCACATGCCAATTGTGACAGGGTGAGCTGATACACACGTGGGTTGTGCCTGAAGTTATGTGACATTCTCATGTGTAATGACATATACTGTGTGATACTCTGTAATGCATGTGACAAATGTGAGGTGACAATCACAGTCTTGGTGTGACAGATGTCATGTGACACTGCCATGTGTGTTGAGACAGAAATGGCATGACAGTCACAGGTTCAATGTGACAGATATGATGTGACACTTGCCCATTATGACACTGGTGAGGTGACAATCACAGGGGGTTGTGAAAGTTGTGATGTGACACACATAATCAGTGTGTGACAGGTATGTTTTGGCAACCACATGTAGGTTGTGACCATGTGAGATGACACACAAGTGGGTTGTGCCTGCTGTGATGTGATACTCTCATGTGTGATGACAGATATGATGTAACACTTCATCAAGCATGTGGCAAATGTGAGTCAACAATCACACTCTGGGTGTGACAGATGTCAGATGACACTGCCATATTTGCTGAGACAGAAATGATGTGACAGTCACAGGCATGATGTGAAAAATAGGATGTGACACTACATAAAGCATGTCACAAATGTGAGGTGATAATGACACTTTGGATGTGACAGATATCACAACTGCCATGTGTGTTGAGACAGAAATGATATGACAATAACAGGCATGTGACTGATATGTAGTGGCACTTGCACATTATGACACATGAGAAGACAATCACAAGGACCTTGTGACAGGTGTGATGTGACAATCATAAGTGGTTTGTGCCAGTTGTGGGTTGACAATCACTCGATGGTTGTGATAATGTGAATTGTGGAAAAACAGGTTTGTGATATAGACTTTGACATGCACATGTGTGATGTGACAGATATGCGACTCTCTCTAAGGCATGTGTCAAATATGAGGTGACGATCACACTCTGGGTGTAACAGATGTCAGGGGAATCTGCCACATGTGTTGAGACAGAAATGAGGTCACAGGTGCAATGTGACAGATATGATGTGACAGTTGTGCATGATGACACAGAGGAGGTGACAATCACAAGGGCACAGTGTGTGTTGAGGCAGAAATGCTGTGACAATAACAGACATGATGTGACTGATATGTTATGGCACTTGCGTGTTACAACACAGGTGATGTGACAATCACATGGGCCTTGTAACAGTTTTGATGTGACACACATAAGCATGTGTGACACATGTGTGGTGATCACGTGAGGTGACACACAAATGGCTTGTGCTTGATGTGATATGACTCTCATGTGTGATGACAGGTATGATGCGATGCTCTGTAAAGCAAGTGACAATGTGAGGTGACACACAAGTTGATTGGAACTGATCTGATGTGACACACACATGTGTGATATGAGAGGTATGATGTGACACCCCTGCATGGCATGTGACTTATATGAGGTGACAATCACTCTCTGGGTGTGACACATGTCAGGAGACACTCTCATGCGTGTTGAGACAGATGTGATATGACAATCACAGGTGCAATGCGACACATATGATGGGGCATTTGCATGTTAAGATACATGTGGGATGACAACCACAGAAGCGTTGTGACAGTTGTGATGTGACAGTCATAAATGGCTTGGGACAAATGAGTGGTGACAATCGTATGCTGATTGTGACCTTCTGAGTTGACATGCATGTGGGTTGTGATGGACATGATGTGACATGCACATGTGAAGTGACAGGTATGCTGTAATGCTTCTGGAAGTCTTCTGACAAATTGAGGTCACAATAACACTCTGAGTGTGACAGGTATCAGGTGACAATGCCACATGTGTTGAGACAGAAATGATATGAGAGCCACAGGCATGATGTGATAGCTATGATGTGACACTTGCCTCTTAAGACACATGGTGAGGTAACAATCACATGAGTGTTGTGACAGTTGTGATGTGACACACATAAGCAATGTGTGACAGGTGTGTGATGACAACCACATGCTGGTTGTGACCATGTGAGGTGACACAAGTGGGTTGTACCTGATGAGATATGACACTCTCACATGTGATGCGACAGATATGATGTGACACTCTGGAAGGCATTTGACACATGTGATGTGACACTCACACTCAGGGTATGACAGATGTCAGATGACACACCCACATGGGCTGAGACAGAAGTGACGTGATAATCATAAGTGTGATGGGATAGATACGATATAATGCTTTCATGTTATGACACATGTGAGGTAACGGCCACATGGGTGTGGTGACAGTTGTGATATGACACTGATAAGAGGCTTGTGACAGATGTGTGGTGACAATCATATGCCAGTGGTGAACACATGAGGTGACAAATGGGTGGTGATGGATGTGACGTGACAGTCCCATATGTGATGTGACAGGGAAACATGACACTTTGTAAGGCACCTGACAAATGGGAGGTGACAAACACACTCTGGGTGTGACAGATGCCAGGTGACACTGCCACATGTGTTGAGACAGAAATGATGCGAGAGTCACAGGCACAATGTGACAGATATGATGTGACACGTGCATTCTGACATAGGAGAAGTGACAGTCACATGGGTGTTATAACAGTTTTGATGTAACACACAGAAGTATGTGTGACAGATGTGTGGTGACAATCATATGCCAATTGTGACAATGGGAGGTGACACACAACTGGGTTGGATCTGATGTGATGTGACAATCACATGTGCAATGTGACAGGTATGATGTGACAGTTGTGCGTGAAGACACATGTGAGGTGACAGTCACTTGAGCATTGTGACAGTTGTGATGTGAGACTCATAAGTGGCTTGTGACCAGTGTGTGGTGACAATCATATGCAGATTGTGACCATCTGAGATCACATACATATGGGTTTTGACTGATGTGATGTGACATGCACATGTCAGATGTGACAGGGATGATGTGACACTCCCAGAAGACGTGTGACAAGTGTGAGGTGACAATCACACTGTGGGTGTGACAGATATCAGGTGACACTGCCACGTGTGTTGAGACAGAAATGATGTGATGATCACAGGCATGATATGAGAGATATGATGTGACACTTGCATATTATAACACAGATGAGGTGACAATCACATGGGCATTGTAACAGATTTGACGTGACCCACATAAGCATGTGTGACAGATGTGTGGTGACAATAACATGTGGGTTGTGACCATGTGAGGTGACACACAAGTGGGTTGTGCCTCATGTGATATTTCACTCCCATGTGTAATGTGACAGATATGATGTGACACTCCATAACACATGTGACAAATGTGAGGTGACAATCACACTCGAGGTGTGACATATGTCAGGTGACACTGCCACATGTGTTGAAGTAGAAATGGTGTGACCAATAACAGGCACAATGTGACTGACATTTTTGGATAATTGCATGTTATGACACACATGAGGTGACAATCACTCAGGCATTATGACAGGTGTGATGTGACAATCATAAGAGGCTTGTGACAGATGTGTGGTGACAATCACATGCCAATTGTGACAGGGTGAGCTGATACACACCTGGGTTGTGCCTGAAGTTATGTGACATTCTCATGTGTAATGACATATACTGTGTGATACTCTGTAATGCATGTGACAAATGTGAGGTGACAATCACAGTCTTGGTGTGACAGATGTCATGTGACACTGCCATGTGTGTTGAGACAGAAATGGCATGACAGTCACAGGCTCAATGTGACAGATATGATGTGACAGTTGTGCATGATGACACAGAGGAGGTGACAATCACAAGGGCACAGTGACAGCAGTGATGTGACCCACAGAAGCAGTGTGTGTGAAAACCCACATGCTGGTTGTGACTATGTGAGATGACACACAAGGGGCTTGTGCCTGATGTGATATGACACTGTCATGTGTGATGACAGATATGATGTGACACTCCATAAAGCACATGACAAATGTGAGGTGACAATCACACTCTTGGTGTGACAGATGTCATGTGACACTGACATGTGTGTTGAGACAAATAGGTGACAGCCACAGGCATGATGTGACAGATATGTGACACTTGCCTGTTATGACACAGATGAGGTGACAATCACATGGGCATGGTGACAGTTTGGATGGGACACACATAAGTGGTGTGTGACAGCTGTGTGGTGTAAACCACTTGCTGGTTGTGACCATGTGAGGTGACACACAAGTGGGTTGTGCCTGATGTGCTATGACACACTCATGTGATGGGACACATATGACATGACACTCCAGAAGTCATGTGACAAATGTGATGTGCTAATCACACTCTTGTTGAGACAGATGTCAGGTAACACTGCCATGTGTGTCGAGACAGAAATAGTGTGACCCTAACAGGCACAATGGGACTGAAATGTTGTGACACTTGCACATTATGACACCCATGAGGTGACAATCACACAGGCATTGGGACAGGTGTGATGTGACAATCATGAGTCTTGTGACCGATGTGTGGTGACATTGACATGCCAATTGTGACCATGTGGGGTGACACACAAGTGAATTTGGAACTGTTGTGATGTGACACACGCATGTGCAATGTGACTGGTGTGATGTGACACTCCTGGGAGGCATGTGACTAATATGAGGGGACAATCACACTCTGTGTGTCACAGGAGTCAGGTGACACTCTCAAGTGTGTTGAGACCCATGTGATGTGACAATCACATGTGCAATGACACAGGTATGATGTGACCCTTGGGCATTAAGACACATGAGGTGACAAATACATGAACATTGTGACAGTTGTGATGTGACCGTCATAAGCAGCTTGTGACAGATGTGTGGTGACAATCACATGCCAGTTGTGACCATGTGAGGTGACACACAAGTGGGCTGTGCCTGATGTGATATGACACTCTCATGTGTGATGACAGATAGGATGTGTCACTCTGTAAAGCATGTGCCAAATGTGAGGTAACACACTATGGGTGTAACAGATGTCAGATGACACTGCCACATTTGTTGAGGCAGAAATGCTGTGACAATAACAGACATGATGTGACTGATATGTTATGGCACTTGCGTGTTACAACACAGGTGATGTGACAATCACATGGGCCTTGTAACAGTTTTGATGTGACACACATAAGCATGTGTGACACATGTGTGGTGATCACGTGAGGTGACACACAAATGGCTTGTGCTTGATGTGATATGACTCTCATGTGTGATGACAGGTATGATGCGATGCTCTGTAAAGCAAGTGACAATGTGAGGTGACACACAAGTTGATTGGAACTGATCTGATGTGACACACACATGTGTGATATGAGAGGTATGATGTGACACTCCTGCATGGCATGTGACTTATATGAGGTGACAATCACTCTCTGGGTGTGACACATGTCAGGAGACACTCTCATGCATGTTGAGACAGATGTGATATGACAATCACAGGTGCAATGCGACACATATGATGGGGCATTTGCATGTTAAGATACATGTGGGATGACAACCACAGAAGCGTTGTGACAGTTGTGATGTGACAATCATAAATGGCTTGGGACAAATGAGTGGTGACAATCGTATGCTGATTGTGACCTTCTGAGTTGACATGCATGTGGGTTGTGATGGACATGATGTGACATGCACATGTGAAGTGACAGGTATGCTGTAATGCTTCTGGAAGTCTTCTGACAAATTGAGGTCACAATAACACTCTGAGTGTGACAGGTATCAGGTGACAATGCCACATGTGTTGAGACAGAAATGATATGAGAGCCACAGGCATGATGTGATAGCTATGATGTGACACTTGCCTCTTAAGACACATGGTGAGGTAACAATCACATGAGTGTTGTGACAGTTGTGATGTGACACACATAAGCAATGTGTGACAGGTGTGTGATGACAACCACATGCTGGTTGTGACCATGTGAGGTGACACAAGTGGGTTGTACCTGATGAGATATGACACTCTCACATGTGATGCGACAGATATGATGTGACACTCTGGAAGGCATTTGACACATGTGATGTGACACTCACACTCAGGGTATGACAGATGTCAGATGACACACCCACATGGGCTGAGACAGAAGTGACGTGATAATCATAAGTGTGATGGGATAGATACGATATAATGCTTTCATGTTATGACACATGTGAGGTAACGGCCACATGGGTGTGGTGACAGTTGTGATATGACACTGATAAGAGGCTTGTGACAGATGTGTGGTGACAATCATATGCCAGTGGTGAACACATGAGGTGACAAATGGGTGGTGATGGATGTGACGTGACAGTCCCATATGTGATGTGACAGGGAAACATGACACTTTGTAAGGCACCTGACAAATGGGAGGTGACAAACACACTCTGGGTGTGACAGATGCCAGGTGACACTGCCACATGTGTTGAGACAGAAATGATGCGAGAGTCACAGGCACGATGTGACAGATATGATGTGACACGTGCATTCTGACATAGGAGAAGTGACAGTCACATGGGTGTTATAACAGTTTTGATGTAACACACAGAAGTATGTGTGACAGATGTGTGGTGACAATCATATGCCAATTGTGACAATGGGAGGTGACACACAACTGGGTTGGATCTGATGTGATGTGACAATCACATGTGCAATGTGACAGGTATGATGTGACAGTTGTGCATGAAGACACATGTGAGGTGACAGTCACTTGAGCATTGTGACAGTTGTGATGTGAGACTCATAAGTGGCTTGTGACCAGTGTGTGGTGACAATCATATGCAGATTGTGACCATCTGAGATCACATACATATGGGTTTTGACTGATGTGATGTGACCTGCACATGTCAGAGGTGACAGGGATGATGTGACACTCCCAGAAGACGTGTGACAAGTGTGAGGTGACAATCACACTGTGGGTGTGACAGATATCAGGTGACACTGCCACGTGTGTTGAGACAGAAATGATGTGATGATCACAGGCATGATATGAGAGATATGATGTGACACTTGCATATTATAACACAGATGAGGTGACAATCACATGGGCATTGTAACAGATTTGACGTGACCCACATAAGCATGTGTGACAGATGTGTGGTGACAATAACATGTGGGTTGTGACCATGTGAGGTGACACACAAGTGGGTTGTGCCTCATGTGATATTTCACTCCCATGTGTAATGTGACAGATATGATGTGACACTCCATAACACATGTGACAAATGTGAGGTGACAATCACACTCGAGGTGTGACATATGTCAGGTGACACTGCCACATGTGTTGAAGTAGAAGTGGTGTGACCAATAACAGGCACAATGTGACTGACATTTTTGGATAATTGCATGTTATGACACACATGAGGTGACAATCACTCAGGCATTATGACAGGTGTGATGTGACAATCATAAGAGGCTTGTGACAGATGTGTGGTGACAATCACATGCCAATTGTGACAGGGTGAGCTGATACACACCTGGGTTGTGCCTGAAGTTATGTGACATTCTCATGTGTAATGACATATACTGTGTGATACTCTGTAATGCATGTGACAAATGTGAGGTGACAATCACAGTCTTGGTGTGACAGATGTCATGTGACACTGCCATGTGTGTTGAGACAGAAATGGCATGACAGTCACAGGCTCAATGTGACAGATATGATGTGACAGTTGTGCATGATGACACAGAGGAGGTGACAATCACAAGGGCACAGTGACAGCAGTGATGTGACCCACAGAAGCAGTGTGTGTGAAAACCCACATGCTGGTTGTGACTATGTGAGATGACACACAAGGGGCTTGTGCCTGATGTGATATGACACTGTCATGTGTGATGACAGATATGATGTGACACTCCATAAAGCACATGACAAATGTGAGGTGACAATCACACTCTTGGTGTGACAGATGTCATGTGACACTGACATGTGTGTTGAGACAAATAGGTGACAGCCACAGGCATGATGTGACAGATATGTGACACTTGCCTGTTATGACACAGATGAGGTGACAATCACATGGGCATGGTGACAGTTTGGATGTGACACACATAAGTGGTGTGTGACAGCTGTGTGGTGTCAACCACTTGCTGGTTGTGACCATGTGAGGTGACACACAAGTGGGTTGTGCCTGATGTGCTATGACACACTCATGTGATGGGACACATATGACATGACACTCCAGAAGTCATGTGACAAATGTGATGTGCTAATCACACTCTTGTTGAGACAGATGTCAGGTAACACTGCCATGTGTGTCGAGACAGAAATAGTGTGACCCTAACAGGCACAATGGGACTGAAATGTTGTGACACTTGCACATTATGACACCCATGAGGTGACAATCACACAGGCATTGGGACAGGTGTGATGTGACAATCATGAGTCTTGTGACCGATGTGTGGTGACATTGACATGCCAATTGTGACCATGTGGGGTGACACACAAGTGAATTTGGAACTGTTGTGATGTGACACACGCATGTGCAATGTGACTGGTGTGATGTGACACTCCTGGGAGGCATGTGACTAATATGAGGGGACAATCACACTCTGTGTGTCACAGGAGTCAGGTGACACTCTCAAGTGTGTTGAGACCCATGTGATGTGACAATCACATGTGCAATGACACAGGTATGATGTGACCCTTGGGCATTAAGACACATGAGGTGACAAATACATGAACATTGTGACAGTTGTGATGTGACCGTCATAAGCAGCTTGTGACAGATGTGCGGTGACAATCACATGCCAGTTGTGACCATGTGAGGTGACACACAAGTGGGCTGTGCCTGATGTGATATGACACTCTCATGTGTGATGACAGATAGGATGTGTCACTCTGTAAAGCATGTGCCAAATGTGAGGTAACACACTATGGGTGTAACAGATGTCAGATGACACTGCCACATTTGTTGAGGCAGAAATGCTGTGACAATAACAGACATGATGTGACTGATATGTTATGGCACTTGCGTGTTACAACACAGGTGATGTGACAATCACATGGGCCTTGTAACAGTTTTGATGTGACACACATAAGCATGTGTGACACATGTGTGGTGATCACGTGAGGTGACACACAAATGGCTTGTGCTTGATGTGATATGACTCTCATGTGTGATGACAGGTATGATGCGATGCTCTGTAAAGCAAGTGACAATGTGAGGTGACACACAAGTTGATTGGAACTGATCTGATGTGACACACACATGTGTGATATGAGAGGTATGATGTGACACCCCTGCATGGCATGTGACTTATATGAGGTGACAATCACTCTCTGGGTGTGACACATGTCAGGAGACACTCTCATGCATGTTGAGACAGATGTGATATGACAATCACAGGTGCAATGCGACACATATGATGGGGCATTTGCATGTTAAGATACATGTGGGATGACAACCACAGAAGCGTTGTGACAGTTGTGATGTGACAATCATAAATGGCTTGGGACAAATGAGTGGTGACAATCGTATGCTGATTGTGACCTTCTGAGTTGACATGCATGTGGGTTGTGATGGACATGATGTGACATGCACATGTGAAGTGACAGGTATGCTGTAATGCTTCTGGAAGTCTTCTGACAAATTGAGGTCACAATAACACTCTGAGTGTGACAGGTATCAGGTGACAATGCCACATGTGTTGAGACAGAAATGATATGAGAGCCACAGGCATGATGTGATAGCTATGATGTGACACTTGCCTCTTAAGACACATGGTGAGGTAACAATCACATGAGTGTTGTGACAGTTGTGATGTGACACACATAAGCAATGTGTGACAGGTGTGTGATGACAACCACATGCTGGTTGTGACCATGTGAGGTGACACAAGTGGGTTGTACCTGATGAGATATGACACTCTCACATGTGATGCAACAGATATGATGTGACACTCTGGAAGGCATTTGACACATGTGATGTGACACTCACACTCAGGGTATGACAGATGTCAGATGACACACCCACATGGGCTGAGACAGAAGTGACGTGATAATCATAAGTGTGATGGGATAGATACGATATAATGCTTTCATGTTATGACACATGTGAGGTAACGGCCACATGGGTGTGGTGACAGTTGTGATATGACACTGATAAGAGGCTTGTGACAGATGTGTGGTGACAATCATATGCCAGTGGTGAACACATGAGGTGACAAATGGGTGGTGATGGATGTGACGTGACAGTCCCATATGTGATGTGACAGGGAAACATGACACTTTGTAAGGCACCTGACAAATGGGAGGTGACAAACACACTCTGGGTGTGACAGATGCCAGGTGACACTGCCACATGTGTTGAGACAGAAATGATGCGAGAGTCACAGGCACGATGTGACAGATATGATGTGACACGTGCATTCTGACATAGGAGAAGTGACAGTCACATGGGTGTTATAACAGTTTTGATGTAACACACAGAAGTATGTGTGACAGATGTGTGGTGACAATCATATGCCAATTGTGACAATGGGAGGTGACACACAACTGGGTTGGATCTGATGTGATGTGACAATCACATGTGCAATGTGACAGGTATGATGTGACAGTTGTGCGTGAAGACACATGTGAGGTGACAGTCACTTGAGCATTGTGACAGTTGTGATGTGAGACTCATAAGTGGCTTGTGACCAGTGTGTGGTGACAATCATATGCAGATTGTGACCATCTGAGATCACATACATATGGGTTTTGACTGATGTGATGTGACATGCACATGTCAGAGGTGACAGGGATGATGTGACACTCCCAGAAGACGTGTGACAAGTGTGAGGTGACAATCACACTGTGGGTGTGACAGATATCAGGTGACACTGCCATGTGTGTTGAGACAGAAATGATGTGATGATCACAGGCATGATATGAGAGATATGATGTGACACTTGCATATTATAACACAGATGAGGTGACAATCACATGGGCATTGTAACAGATTTGACGTGACCCACATAAGCATGTGTGACAGATGTGTGGTGACAATAACATGTGGGTTGTGACCATGTGAGGTGACACACAAGTGGGTTGTGCCTCATGTGATATTTCACTCCCATGTGTAATGTGACAGATATGATGTGACACTCCATAACACATGTGACAAATGTGAGGTGACAATCACACTCGAGGTGTGACATATGTCAGGTGACACTGCCACATGTGTTGAAGTAGAAATGGTGTGACCAATAACAGGCACAATGTGACTGACATTTTTGGATAATTGCATGTTATGACACACATGAGGTGACAATCACTCAGGCATTATGACAGGTGTGATGTGACAATCATAAGAGGCTTGTGACAGATGTGTGGTGACAATCACATGCCAATTGTGACAGGGTGAGCTGATACACACGTGGGTTGTGCCTGAAGTTATGTGACATTCTCATGTGTAATGACATATACTGTGTGATACTCTGTAATGCATGTGACAAATGTGAGGTGACAATCACAGTCTTGGTGTGACAGATGTCATGTGACACTGCCATGTGTGTTGAGACAGAAATGGCATGACAGTCACAGGCTCAATGTGACAGATATGATGTGACAGTTGTGCATGATGACACAGAGGAGGTGACAATCACAAGGGCACAGTGACAGCAGTGATGTGACCCACATAAGCAGTGTGTGAGAAAACCCACATGCTGGTTGTGACTATGTGAGATGACACACAAGGGGCTTGTGCCTGATGTGATATGACACTGTCATGTGTGATGACAGATATGATGTGGCACTCCATAAAGCACATGACAAATGTGAGGTGACAATCACACTCTTGGTGTGACAGATGTCATGTGACACTGACATGTGTGTTGAGACAAATAGGTGACAGCCACAGGCATGATGTGACAGATATGTGACACTTGCCTGTTATGACACAGATGAGGTGACCATCACATGGGCATGGTGACAGTTTGGATGTGACACACATAAGTGGTGTGTGACAGCTGTGTGGTGTCAACCACTTGCTGGTTGTGACCATGTGAGGTGACACACAAGTGGGTTGTGCCTGATGTGCTATGACACACTCATGTGATGGGACACATATGACATGACACTCCAGAAGTCATGTGACACATGTGATGTGCTAATCACACTCTTGTTGAGACAGATGTCAGGTAACACTGCCATGTGTGTCGAGACAGAAATAGTGTGACCCTAACAGGCACAATGTGACTGAAATGTTGTGACACTTGCACATTATGACACCCATGAGGTGACAATCACACAGGCATTGGGACAGGTGTGATGTGACAATCATGAGTCTTGTGACCGATGTGTGGTGACATTGACATGCCAATTGTGACCATGTGAGGTGACACACAAGTGAATTTGGAACTGTTACGATGTGACACACGCATGTGCAATGTGACTGGTGTGATGTGACACTCCTGGGAGGCATGTGACTAATATGAGGGGACAATCACACTCTGTGTGTCACAGGAGTCAGGTGACACTCTCAAGTGTGTTGAGACCCATGTGATGTGACAATCACATGTGCAATGACACAGGTATGATGTGACCCTTGGGCATTAAGACACATGAGGTGACAAATACATGAACATTGTGACAGTTGTGATGTGACCGTCATAAGCAGCTTGTGACAGATGTGCGGTGACAATCACATGCCAGTTGTGACCATGTGAGGTGACACACAAGTGGGCTGTGCCTGATGTGATATGACACTCTCATGTGTGATGACAGATAGGATGTGTCACTCTGTAAAGCATGTGCCAAATGTGAGGTAACACACTATGGGTGTAACAGATGTCAGATGACACTGCCACATTTGTTGAGGCAGAAATGCTGTGACAATAACAGACATGATGTGACTGATATGTTATGGCACTTGCGTGTTACAACACACGTGATGTGACAATCACATGGGCCTTGTAACAGTTTTGATGTGACACACATAAGCATGTGTGACACATGTGTGGTGATCACGTGAGGTGACACACAAATGGCTTGTGCTTGATGTGATATGACTCTCATGTGTGATGACAGGTATGATGTGATGCTCTGTAAAGCAAGTGACAATGTGAGGTGACACACAAGTTGATTGGAACTGATCTGATGTGACACACACATGTGTGATATGAGAGGTATGATGTGACACCCCTGCATGGCATGTGACTTATATGAGGTGACAATCACTCTCTGGGTGTGACACATGTCAGGAGACACTCTCATGCGTGTTGAGACAGATGTGATATGACAATCACAGGTGCAATGCGACACATATGATGGGGCATTTGCATGTTAAGATACATGTGGGATGACAACCACAGAAGCGTTGTGACAGTTGTGATGTGACAGTCATAAATGGCTTGGGACAAATGAGTGGTGACAATCGTATGCTGATTGTGACCTTCTGAGTTGACATGCATGTGGGTTGTGATGGACATGATGTGACATGCACATGTGAAGTGACAGGTATGCTGTAATGCTTCTGGAAGTCTTCTGACAAATTGAGGTCACAATAACACTCTGAGTGTGACAGGTATCAGGTGACAATGCCACATGTGTTGAGACAGAAATGATATGAGAGCCACAGGCATGATGTGATAGCTATGATGTGACACTTGCCTGTTAAGACACATGGTGAGGTAACAATCACATGAGTGTTGTGACAGTTGTGATGTGACACACATAAGCAATGTGTGACAGGTGTGTGATGACAACCACATGCTGGTTGTGACCATGTGAGGTGACACAAGTGGGTTGTACCTGATGAGATATGACACTCTCACATGTGATGCGACAGATATGATGTGACACTCTGGAAGGCATTTGACACATGTGATGTGACACTCACACTCAGGGTATGACAGATGTCAGATGACACACCCACATGGGCTGAGACAGAAGTGACGTGATAATCATAAGTGTGATGGGATAGATACGATATAATGCTTTCATGTTATGACACATGTGAGGTAACGGCCACATGGGTGTGGTGACAGTTGTGATATGACACTGATAAGAGGCTTGTGACAGATGTGTGGTGACAATCATATGCCAGTGGTGAACACATGAGGTGACAAATGGGTGGTGATGGATGTGACGTGACAGTCCCATATGTGATGTGACAGGGAAACATGACACTTTGTAAGGCACCTGACAAATGGGAGGTGACAAACACACTCTGGGTGTGACAGATGCCAGGTGACACTGCCACATGTGTTGAGACAGAAATGATGCGAGAGTCACAGGCACGATGTGACAGATATGATGTGACACGTGCATTCTGACATAGGAGAAGTGACAGTCACATGGGTGTTATAACAGTTTTGATGTAACACACAGAAGTATGTGTGACAGATGTGTGGTGACAATCATATGCCAATTGTGACAATGGGAGGTGACACACAACTGGGTTGGATCTGATGTGATGTGACAATCACATGTGCAATGTGACAGGTATGATGTGACAGTTGTGCGTGAAGACACATGTGAGGTGACAGTCACTTGAGCATTGTGACAGTTGTGATGTGAGACTCATAAGTGGCTTGTGACCAGTGTGTGGTGACAATCATATGCAGATTGTGACCATCTGAGATCACATACATATGGGTTTTGACTGATGTGATGTGACCTGCACATGTCAGATGTGACAGGGATGATGTGACACTCCCAGAAGACGTGTGACAAGTGTGAGGTGACAATCACACTGTGGGTGTGACAGATATCAGGTGACACTGCCACGTGTGTTGAGACAGAAATGATGTGATGATCACAGGCATGATATGAGAGATATGATGTGACACTTGCATATTATAACACAGATGAGGTGACCATCACATGGGCATTGTAACAGATTTGACGTGACCCACATAAGCATGTGTGACAGATGTGTGGTGACAATAACATGTGGGTTGTGACCATGTGAGGTGACACACAAGTGGGTTGTGCCTCATGTGATATTTCACTCCCATGTGTAATGTGACAGATATGATGTGACACTCCATAACACATGTGACAAATGTGAGGTGACAATCACACTCGAGGTGTGACATATGTCAGGTGACACTGCCACATGTGTTGAAGTAGAAATGGTGTGACCAATAACAGGCACAATGTGACTGACATTTTTGGATAATTGCATGTTATGACACACATGAGGTGACAATCACTCAGGCATTATGACAGGTGTGATGTGACAATCATAAGAGGCTTGTGACAGATGTGTGGTGACAATCACATGCCAATTGTGACAGGGTGAGCTGATACACACGTGGGTTGTGCCTGAAGTTATGTGACATTCTCATGTGTAATGACATATACTGTGTGATACTCTGTAATGCATGTGACAAATGTGAGGTGACAATCACAGTCTTGGTGTGACAGATGTCATGTGACACTGCCATGTGTGTTGAGACAGAAATGGCATGACAGTCACAGGCTCAATGTGACAGATATGATGTGACAGTTGTGCATGATGACACAGAGGAGGTGACAATCACAAGGGCACAGTGACAGCAGTGATGTGACCCACAGAAGCAGTGTGTGAGAAAACCCACATGCTGGTTGTGACTATGTGAGATGACACACAAGGGGCTTGTGCCTGATGTGATATGACACTGTCATGTGTGATGACAGATATGATGTGGCACTCCATAAAGCACATGACAAATGTGAGGTGACAATCACACTCTTGGTGTGACAGATGTCATGTGACACTGACATGTGTGTTGAGACAAATAGGTGACAGCCACAGGCATGATGTGACAGATATGTGACACTTGCCTGTTATGACACAGATGTGGTGACCATCACATGGGCATGGTGACAGTTTGGATGGGACACACATAAGTGGTGTGTGACAGCTGTGTGGTGTCAACCACTTGCTGGTTGTGACCATGTGAGGTGACACACAAGTGGGTTGTGCCTGATGTGCTATGACACACTCATGTGATGGGACACATATGACATGACACTCCAGAAGTCATGTGACACATGTGATGTGCTAATCACACTCTTGTTGAGACAGATGTCAGGTAACACTGCCATGTGTGTCGAGACAGAAATAGTGTGACCCTAACAGGCACAATGGGACTGAAATGTTGTGACACTTGCACATTATGACACCCATGAGGTGACAATCACACAGGCATTGGGACAGGTGTGATGTGACAATCATGAGTCTTGTGACAGATGTGTGGTGACATTGACATGCCAATTGTGACCATGTGAGGTGACACACAAGTGAATTTGGAACTGTTACGATGTGACACACGCATGTGCAATGTGACTGGTGTGATGTGACACTCCTGGGAGGCATGTGACTAATATGAGGGGACAATCACACTCTGTGTGTCACAGGAGTCAGGTGACACTCTCAAGTGTGTTGAGACCCATGTGATGTGACAATCACATGTGCAATGACACAGGTATGATGTGACCCTTGGGCATTAAGACACATGAGGTGACAAATACATGAACATTGTGACAGTTGTGATGTGACCGTCATAAGCAGCTTGTGACAGATGTGCGGTGACAATCACATGCCAGTTGTGACCATGTGAGGTGACACACAAGTGGGCTGTGCCTGATGTGATATGACACTCTCATGTGTGATGACAGATAGGATGTGTCACTCTGTAAAGCATGTGCCAAATGTGAGGTAACACACTATGGGTGTAACAGATGTCAGATGACACTGCCACATTTGTTGAGGCAGAAATGCTGTGACAATAACAGACATGATGTGACTGATATGTTATGGCACTTGCGTGTTACAACACAGGTGATGTGACAATCACATGGGCCTTGTAACAGTTTTGATGTGACACACATAAGCATGTGTGACACATGTGTGGTGATCACGTGAGGTGACACACAAATGGCTTGTGCTTGATGTGATATGACTCTCATGTGTGATGACAGGTATGATGCGATGCTCTGTAAAGCAAGTGACAATGTGAGGTGACACACAAGTTGATTGGAACTGATCTGATGTGACACACACATGTGTGATATGAGAGGTATGATGTGACACCCCTGCATGGCATGTGACTTATATGAGGTGACAATCACTCTCTGGGTGTGACACATGTCAGGAGACACTCTCATGCGTGTTGAGACAGATGTGATATGACAATCACAGGTGCAATGCGACACATATGATGGGGCATTTGCATGTTAAGATACATGTGGGATGACAACCACAGAAGCGTTGTGACAGTTGTGATGTGACAGTCATAAATGGCTTGGGACAAATGAGTGGTGACAATCGTATGCTGATTGTGACCTTCTGAGTTGACATGCATGTGGGTTGTGATGGACATGATGTGACATGCACATGTGAAGTGACAGGTATGCTGTAATGCTTCTGGAAGTCTTCTGACAAATTGAGGTCACAATAACACTCTGAGTGTGACAGGTATCAGGTGACAATGCCACATGTGTTGAGACAGAAATGATATGAGAGCCACAGGCATGATGTGATAGCTATGATGTGACACTTGCCTGTTAAGACACATGGTGAGGTAACAATCACATGAGTGTTGTGACAGTTGTGATGTGACACACATAAGCAATGTGTGACAGGTGTGTGATGACAACCACATGCTGGTTGTGACCATGTGAGGTGACACAAGTGGGTTGTACCTGATGAGATATGACACTCTCACATGTGATGCGACAGATATGATGTGACACTCTGGAAGGCATTTGACACATGTGATGTGACACTCACACTCAGGGTATGACAGATGTCAGATGACACACCCACATGGGCTGAGACAGAAGTGACGTGATAATCATAAGTGTGATGGGATAGATACGATATAATGCTTTCATGTTATGACACATGTGAGGTAACGGCCACATGGGTGTGGTGACAGTTGTGATATGACACTGATAAGAGGCTTGTGACAGATGTGTGGTGACAATCATATGCCAGTGGTGAACACATGAGGTGACAAATGGGTGGTGATGGATGTGACGTGACAGTCCCATATGTGATGTGACAGGGAAACATGACACTTTGTAAGGCACCTGACAAATGGGAGGTGACAAACACACTCTGGGTGTGACAGATGCCAGGTGACACTGCCACATGTGTTGAGACAGAAATGATGCGAGAGTCACAGGCACGATGTGACAGATATGATGTGACACGTGCATTCTGACATAGGAGAAGTGACAGTCACATGGGTGTTATAACAGTTTTGATGTAACACACAGAAGTATGTGTGACAGATGTGTGGTGACAATCATATGCCAATTGTGACAATGGGAGGTGACACACAACTGGGTTGGATCTGATGTGATGTGACAATCACATGTGCAATGTGACAGGTATGATGTGACAGTTGTGCGTGAAGACACATGTGAGGTGACAGTCACTTGAGCATTGTGACAGTTGTGATGTGAGACTCATAAGTGGCTTGTGACCAGTGTGTGGTGACAATCATATGCAGATTGTGACCATCTGAGATCACATACATATGGGTTTTGACTGATGTGATGTGACATGCACATGTCAGATGTGACAGGGATGATGTGACACTCCCAGAAGACGTGTGACAAGTGTGAGGTGACAATCACACTGTGGGTGTGACAGATATCAGGTGACACTGCCACGTGTGTTGAGACAGAAATGATGTGATGATCACAGGCATGATATGAGAGATATGATGTGACACTTGCATATTATAACACAGATGAGGTGACAATCACATGGGCATTGTAACAGATTTGACGTGACCCACATAAGCATGTGTGACAGATGTGTGGTGACAATAACATGTGGGTTGTGACCATGTGAGGTGACACACAAGTGGGTTGTGCCTCATGTGATATTTCACTCCCATGTGTAATGTGACAGATATGATGTGACACTCCATAACACATGTGACAAATGTGAGGTGACAATCACACTCGAGGTGTGACATATGTCAGGTGACACTGCCACATGTGTTGAAGTAGAAGTGGTGTGACCAATAACAGGCACAATGTGACTGACATTTTTGGATAATTGCATGTTATGACACACATGAGGTGACAATCACTCAGGCATTATGACAGGTGTGATGTGACAATCATAAGAGGCTTGTGACAGATGTGTGGTGACAATCACATGCCAATTGTGACAGGGTGAGCTGATACACACCTGGGTTGTGCCTGAAGTTATGTGACATTCTCATGTGTAATGACATATACTGTGTGATACTCTGTAATGCATGTGACAAATGTGAGGTGACAATCACAGTCTTGGTGTGACAGATGTCATGTGACACTGCCATGTGTGTTGAGACAGAAATGGCATGACAGTCACAGGCTCAATGTGACAGATATGATGTGACAGTTGTGCATGATGACACAGAGGAGGTGACAATCACAAGGGCACAGTGACAGCAGTGATGTGACCCACAGAAGCAGTGTGTGTGAAAACCCACATGCTGGTTGTGACTATGTGAGATGACACACAAGGGGCTTGTGCCTGATGTGATATGACACTGTCATGTGTGATGACAGATATGATGTGACACTCCATAAAGCACATGACAAATGTGAGGTGACAATCACACTCTTGGTGTGACAGATGTCATGTGACACTGACATGTGTGTTGAGACAAATAGGTGACAGCCACAGGCATGATGTGACAGATATGTGACACTTGCCTGTTATGACACAGATGAGGTGACAATCACATGGGCATGGTGACAGTTTGGATGTGACACACATAAGTGGTGTGTGACAGCTGTGTGGTGTCAACCACTTGCTGGTTGTGACCATGTGAGGTGACACACAAGTGGGTTGTGCCTGATGTGCTATGACACACTCATGTGATGGGACACATATGACATGACACTCCAGAAGTCATGTGACAAATGTGATGTGCTAATCACACTCTTGTTGAGACAGATGTCAGGTAACACTGCCATGTGTGTCGAGACAGAAATAGTGTGACCCTAACAGGCACAATGGGACTGAAATGTTGTGACACTTGCACATTATGACACCCATGAGGTGACAATCACACAGGCATTGGGACAGGTGTGATGTGACAATCATGAGTCTTGTGACCGATGTGTGGTGACATTGACATGCCAATTGTGACAATGTGGGGTGACACACAAGTGAATTTGGAACTGTTGTGATGTGACACACGCATGTGCAATGTGACTGGTGTGATGTGACACTCCTGGGAGGCATGTGACTAATATGAGGGGACAATCACACTCTGTGTGTCACAGGAGTCAGGTGACACTCTCAAGTGTGTTGAGACCCATGTGATGTGACAATCACATGTGCAATGACACAGGTATGATGTGACCCTTGGGCATTAAGACACATGAGGTGACAAATACATGAACATTGTGACAGTTGTGATGTGACCATCATAAGCAGCTTGTGACAGATGTGCGGTGACAATCACATGCCAGTTGTGACCAT
Source organism: Hippopotamus amphibius kiboko (assembly GCF_030028045.1). Lineage (NCBI taxonomy): Eukaryota > Metazoa > Chordata > Mammalia > Artiodactyla > Hippopotamidae > Hippopotamus > Hippopotamus amphibius. Next base: position 56,178,858 of record NC_080192.1, on the reverse strand, counting down.
GTGAGGTGACACACAAGTGGGCTGTGCCTGATGTGATATGACACTCTCATGTGTGATGACAGATAGGATGTGTCACTCTGTAAAGCATGTGCCAAATGTGAGGTAACACACTATGGGTGTAACAGATGTCAGATGACACTGCCACATTTGTTGAGGCAGAAATGCTGTGACAATAACAGACATGATGTGACTGATATGTTATGGCACTTGCGTGTTACAACACAGGTGATGTGACAATCACATGGGCCTTGTAACAGTTTTGATGTGACACACATAAGCATGTGTGACACATGTGTGGTGATCACGTGAGGTGACACACAAATGGCTTGTGCTTGATGTGATATGACTCTCATGTGTGATGACAGGTATGATGCGATGCTCTGTAAAGCAAGTGACAATGTGAGGTGACACACAAGTTGATTGGAACTGATCTGATGTGACACACACATGTGTGATATGAGAGGTATGATGTGACACCCCTGCATGGCATGTGACTTATATGAGGTGACACTCACTCTCTGGGTGTGACACATGTCAGGAGACACTCTCATGCATGTTGAGACAGATGTGATATGACAATCACAGGTGCAATGCGACACATATGATGGGGCATTTGCATGTTAAGATACATGTGGGATGACAACCACAGAAGCGTTGTGACAGTTGTGATGTGACAATCATAAATGGCTTGGGACAAATGAGTGGTGACAATCGTATGCTGATTGTGACCTTCTGAGTTGACATGCATGTGGGTTGTGATGGACATGATGTGACATGCACATGTGAAGTGACAGGTATGCTGTAATGCTTCTGGAAGTCTTCTGACAAATTGAGGTCACAATAACACTCTGAGTGTGACAGGCATCAGGTGACAATGCCACATGTGTTGAGACAGAAATGATATGAGAGCCACAGGCATGATGTGATAGCTATGATGTGACACTTGCCTCTTAAGACACATGGTGAGGTAACAATCACATGAGTGTTGTGACAGTTGTGATGTGACACACATAAGCAATGTGTGACAGGTGTGTGATGACAACCACATGCTGGTTGTGACCATGTGAGGTGACACAAGTGGGTTGTACCTGATGAGATATGACACTCTCACATGTGATGCGACAGATATGATGTGACACTCTGGAAGGCATTTGACACATGTGATGTGACACTCACACTCAGGGTATGACAGATGTCAGATGACACACCCACATGGGCTGAGACAGAAGTGACGTGATAATCATAAGTGTGATGGGATAGATACGATATAATGCTTTCATGTTATGACACATGTGAGGTAACGGCCACATGGGTGTGGTGACAGTTGTGATATGACACTGATAAGAGGCTTGTGACAGATGTGTGGTGACAATCATATGCCAGTGGTGAACACATGAGGTGACAAATGGGTGGTGATGGATGTGACGTGACAGTCCCATATGTGATGTGACAGGGAAACATGACACTTTGTAAGGCACCTGACAAATGGGAGGTGACAAACACACTCTGGGTGTGACAGATGCCAGGTGACACTGCCACATGTGTTGAGACAGAAATGATGCGAGAGTCACAGGCACGATGTGACAGATATGATGTGACACGTGCATTCTGACATAGGAGAAGTGACAGTCACATGGGTGTTATAACAGTTTTGATGTAACACACAGAAGTATGTGTGACAGATGTGTGGTGACAATCATATGCCAATTGTGACAATGGGAGGTGACACACAACTGGGTTGGATCTGATGTGATGTGACAATCACATGTGCAATGTGACAGGTATGATGTGACAGTTGTGCGTGAAGACACATGTGAGGTGACAGTCACTTGAGCATTGTGACAGTTGTGATGTGAGACTCATAAGTGGCTTGTGACCAGTGTGTGGTGACAATCATATGCAGATTGTGACCATCTGAGATCACATACATATGGGTTTTGACTGATGTGATGTGACATGCACATGTCAGATGTGACAGGGATGATGTGACACTCCCAGAAGACGTGTGACAAGTGTGAGGTGACAATCACACTGTGGGTGTGACAGATATCAGGTGACACTGCCATGTGTGTTGAGACAGAAATGATGTGATGATCACAGGCATGATATGAGAGATATGATGTGACACTTGCATATTATAACACAGATGAGGTGACAATCACATGGGCATTGTAACAGATTTGACGTGACCCACATAAGCATGTGTGACAGATGTGTGGTGACAATAACATGTGGGTTGTGACCATGTGAGGTGACACACAAGTGGGTTGTGCCTCATGTGATATTTCACTCCCATGTGTAATGTGACAGATATGATGTGACACTCCATAACACATGTGACAAATGTGAGGTGACAATCACACTCGAGGTGTGACATATGTCAGGTGACACTGCCACATGTGTTGAAGTAGAAATGGTGTGACCAATAACAGGCACAATGTGACTGACATTTTTGGATAATTGCATGTTATGACACACATGAGGTGACAATCACTCAGGCATTATGACAGGTGTGATGTGACAATCATAAGAGGCTTGTGACAGATGTGTGGTGACAATCACATGCCAATTGTGACAGGGTGAGCTGATACACACGTGGGTTGTGCCTGAAGTTATGTGACATTCTCATGTGTAATGACATATACTGTGTGATACTCTGTAATGCATGTGACAAATGTGAGGTGACAATCACAGTCTTGGTGTGACAGATGTCATGTGACACTGCCATGTGTGTTGAGACAGAAATGGCATGACAGTCACAGGCTCAATGTGACAGATATGATGTGACAGTTGTGCATGATGACACAGAGGAGGTGACAATCACAAGGGCACAGTGACAGCAGTGATGTGACCCACAGAAGCAGTGTGTGAGAAAACCCACATGCTGGTTGTGACTATGTGAGATGACACACAAGGGGCTTGTGCCTGATGTGATATGACACTGTCATGTGTGATGACAGATATGATGTGGCACTCCATAAAGCACATGACAAATGTGAGGTGACAATCACACTCTTGGTGTGACAGATGTCATGTGACACTGACATGTGTGTTGAGACAAATAGGTGACAGCCACAGGCATGATGTGACAGATATGTGACACTTGCCTGTTATGACACAGATGTGGTGACCATCACATGGGCATGGTGACAGTTTGGATGGGACACACATAAGTGGTGTGTGACAGCTGTGTGGTGTCAACCACTTGCTGGTTGTGACCATGTGAGGTGACACACAAGTGGGTTGTGCCTGATGTGCTATGACACACTCATGTGATGGGACACATATGACATGACACTCCAGAAGTCATGTGACACATGTGATGTGCTAATCACACTCTTGTTGAGACAGATGTCAGGTAACACTGCCATGTGTGTCGAGACAGAAATAGTGTGACCCTAACAGGCACAATGGGACTGAAATGTTGTGACACTTGCACATTATGACACCCATGAGGTGACAATCACACAGGCATTGGGACAGGTGTAATGTGACAATCATGAGTCTTGTGACCGATGTGTGGTGACATTGACATGCCAATTGTGACCATGTGGGGTGACACACAAGTGAATTTGGAACTGTTGTGATGTGACACACGCATGTGCAATGTGACTGGTGTGATGTGACACTCCTGGGAGGCATGTGACTAATATGAGGGGACAATCACACTCTGTGTGTCACAGGAGTCAGGTGACACTCTCAAGTGTGTTGAGACCCATGTGATGTGACAATCACATGTGCAATGACACAGGTATGATGTGACCCTTGGGCATTAAGACACATGAGGTGACAAATACATGAACATTGTGACAGTTGTGATGTGACCGTCATAAGCAGCTTGTGACAGATGTGCGGTGACAATCACATGCCAGTTGTGACCATGTGAGGTGACACACAAGTGGGCTGTGCCTGATGTGATATGACACTCTCATGTGTGATGACAGATAGGATGTGTCACTCTGTAAAGCATGTGCCAAATGTGAGGTAACACACTATGGGTGTAACAGATGTCAGATGACACTGCCACATTTGTTGAGGCAGAAATGCTGTGACAATAACAGACATGATGTGACTGATATGTTATGGCACTTGCGTGTTACAACACAGGTGATGTGACAATCACATGGGCCTTGTAACAGTTTTGATGTGACACACATAAGCATGTGTGACACATGTGTGGTGATCACGTGAGGTGACACACAAATGGCTTGTGCTTGATGTGATATGACTCTCATGTGTGATGACAGGTATGATGCGATGCTCTGTAAAGCAAGTGACAATGTGAGGTGACACACAAGTTGATTGGAACTGATCTGATGTGACACACACATGTGTGATATGAGAGGTATGATGTGACACCCCTGCATGGCATGTGACTTATATGAGGTGACAATCACTCTCTGGGTGTGACACATGTCAGGAGACACTCTCATGCGTGTTGAGACAGATGTGATATGACAATCACAGGTGCAATGCGACACATATGATGGGGCATTTGCATGTTAAGATACATGTGGGATGACAACCACAGAAGCGTTGTGACAGTTGTGATGTGACAATCATAAATGGCTTGGGACAAATGAGTGGTGACAATCGTATGCTGATTGTGACCTTCTGAGTTGACATGCATGTGGGTTGTGATGGACATGATGTGACATGCACATGTGAAGTGACAGGTATGCTGTAATGCTTCTGGAAGTCTTCTGACAAATTGAGGTCACAATAACACTCTGAGTGTGACAGGTATCAGGTGACAATGCCACATGTGTTGAGACAGAAATGATATGAGAGCCACAGGCATGATGTGATAGCTATGATGTGACACTTGCCTGTTAAGACACATGGTGAGGTAACAATCACATGAGTGTTGTGACAGTTGTGATGTGACACACATAAGCAATGTGTGACAGGTGTGTGATGACAACCACATGCTGGTTGTGACCATGTGAGGTGACACAAGTGGGTTGTACCTGATGAGATATGACACTCTCACATGTGATGCGACAGATATGATGTGACACTCTGGAAGGCATTTGACACATGTGATGTGACACTCACACTCAGGGTATGACAGATGTCAGATGACACACCCACATGGGCTGAGACAGAAGTGACGTGATAATCATAAGTGTGATGGGATAGATACGATATAATGCTTTCATGTTATGACACATGTGAGGTAACGGCCACATGGGTGTGGTGACAGTTGTGATATGACACTGATAAGAGGCTTGTGACAGATGTGTGGTGACAATCATATGCCAGTGGTGAACACATGAGGTGACAAATGGGTGGTGATGGATGTGACGTGACAGTCCCATATGTGATGTGACAGGGAAACATGACACTTTGTAAGGCACCTGACAAATGGGAGGTGACAAACACACTCTGGGTGTGACAGATGCCAGGTGACACTGCCACATGTGTTGAGACAGAAATGATGCGAGAGTCACAGGCACGATGTGACAGATATGATGTGACACGTGCATTCTGACATAGGAGAAGTGACAGTCACATGGGTGTTATAACAGTTTTGATGTAACACACAGAAGTATGTGTGACAGATGTGTGGTGACAATCATATGCCAATTGTGACAATGGGAGGTGACACACAACTGGGTTGGATCTGATGTGATGTGACAATCACATGTGCAATGTGACAGGTATGATGTGACAGTTGTGCGTGAAGACACATGTGAGGTGACAGTCACTTGAGCATTGTGACAGTTGTGATGTGAGACTCATAAGTGGCTTGTGACCAGTGTGTGGTGACAATCATATGCAGATTGTGACCATCTGAGATCACATACATATGGGTTTTGACTGATGTGATGTGACATGCACATGTCAGATGTGACAGGGATGATGTGACACTCCCAGAAGACGTGTGACAAGTGTGAGGTGACAATCACACTGTGGGTGTGACAGATATCAGGTGACACTGCCATGTGTGTTGAGACAGAAATGATGTGATGATCACAGGCATGATATGAGAGATATGATGTGACACTTGCATATTATAACACAGATGAGGTGACAATCACATGGGCATTGTAACAGATTTGACGTGACCCACATAAGCATGTGTGACAGATGTGTGGTGACAATAACATGTGGGTTGTGACCATGTGAGGTGACACACAAGTGGGTTGTGCCTCATGTGATATTTCACTCCCATGTGTAATGTGACAGATATGATGTGACACTCCATAACACATGTGACAAATGTGAGGTGACAATCACACTCGAGGTGTGACATATGTCAGGTGACACTGCCACATGTGTTGAAGTAGAAATGGTGTGACCAATAACAGGCACAATGTGACTGACATTTTTGGATAATTGCATGTTATGACACACATGAGGTGACAATCACTCAGGCATTATGACAGGTGTGATGTGACAATCATAAGAGGCTTGTGACAGATGTGTGGTGACAATCACATGCCAATTGTGACAGGGTGAGCTGATACACACCTGGGTTGTGCCTGAAGTTATGTGACATTCTCATGTGTAATGACATATACTGTGTGATACTCTGTAATGCATGTGACAAATGTGAGGTGACAATCACAGTCTTGGTGTGACAGATGTCATGTGACACTGCCATGTGTGTTGAGACAGAAATGGCATGACAGTCACAGGCTCAATGTGACAGATATGATGTGACAGTTGTGCATGATGACACAGAGGAGGTGACAATCACAAGGGCACAGTGACAGCAGTGATGTGACCCACAGAAGCAGTGTGTGTGAAAACCCACATGCTGGTTGTGACTATGTGAGATGACACACAAGGGGCTTGTGCCTGATGTGATATGACACTGTCATGTGTGATGACAGATATGATGTGACACTCCATAAAGCACATGACAAATGTGAGGTGACAATCACACTCTTGGTGTGACAGATGTCATGTGACACTGACATGTGTGTTGAGACAAATAGGTGACAGCCACAGGCATGATGTGACAGATATGTGACACTTGCCTGTTATGACACAGATGAGGTGACAATCACATGGGCATGGTGACAGTTTGGATGTGACACACATAAGTGGTGTGTGACAGCTGTGTGGTGTCAACCACTTGCTGGTTGTGACCATGTGAGGTGACACACAAGTGGGTTGTGCCTGATGTGCTATGACACACTCATGTGATGGGACACATATGACATGACACTCCAGAAGTCATGTGACAAATGTGATGTGCTAATCACACTCTTGTTGAGACAGATGTCAGGTAACACTGCCATGTGTGTCGAGACAGAAATAGTGTGACCCTAACAGGCACAATGGGACTGAAATGTTGTGACACTTGCACATTATGACACCCATGAGGTGACAATCACACAGGCATTGGGACAGGTGTAATGTGACAATCATGAGTCTTGTGACCGATGTGTGGTGACATTGACATGCCAATTGTGACCATGTGGGGTGACACACAAGTGAATTTGGAACTGTTGTGATGTGACACACGCATGTGCAATGTGACTGGTGTGATGTGACACTCCTGGGAGGCATGTGACTAATATGAGGGGACAATCACACTCTGTGTGTCACAGGAGTCAGGTGACACTCTCAAGTGTGTTGAGACCCATGTGATGTGACAATCACATGTGCAATGACACAGGTATGATGTGACCCTTGGGCATTAAGACACATGAGGTGACAAATACATGAACATTGTGACAGTTGTGATGTGACCGTCATAAGCAGCTTGTGACAGATGTGCGGTGACAATCACATGCCAGTTGTGACCATGTGAGGTGACACACAAGTGGGCTGTGCCTGATGTGATATGACACTCTCATGTGTGATGACAGATAGGATGTGTCACTCTGTAAAGCATGTGCCAAATGTGAGGTAACACACTATGGGTGTAACAGATGTCAGATGACACTGCCACATTTGTTGAGGCAGAAATGCTGTGACAATAACAGACATGATGTGACTGATATGTTATGGCACTTGCGTGTTACAACACAGGTGATGTGACAATCACATGGGCCTTGTAACAGTTTTGATGTGACACACATAAGCATGTGTGACACATGTGTGGTGATCACGTGAGGTGACACACAAATGGCTTGTGCTTGATGTGATATGACTCTCATGTGTGATGACAGGTATGATGCGATGCTCTGTAAAGCAAGTGACAATGTGAGGTGACACACAAGTTGATTGGAACTGATCTGATGTGACACACACATGTGTGATATGAGAGGTATGATGTGACACCCCTGCATGGCATGTGACTTATATGAGGTGACACTCACTCTCTGGGTGTGACACATGTCAGGAGACACTCTCATGCGTGTTGAGACAGATGTGATATGACAATCACAGGTGCAATGCGACACATATGATGGGGCATTTGCATGTTAAGATACATGTGGGATGACAACCACAGAAGCGTTGTGACAGTTGTGATGTGACAATCATAAATGGCTTGGGACAAATGAGTGGTGACAATCGTATGCTGATTGTGACCTTCTGAGTTGACATGCATGTGGGTTGTGATGGACATGATGTGACATGCACATGTGAAGTGACAGGTATGCTGTAATGCTTCTGGAAGTCTTCTGACAAATTGAGGTCACAATAACACTCTGAGTGTGACAGGTATCAGGTGACAATGCCACATGTGTTGAGACAGAAATGATATGAGAGCCACAGGCATGATGTGATAGCTATGATGTGACACTTGCCTCTTAAGACACATGGTGAGGTAACAATCACATGAGTGTTGTGACAGTTGTGATGTGACACACATAAGCAATGTGTGACAGGTGTGTGATGACAACCACATGCTGGTTGTGACCATGTGAGGTGACACAAGTGGGTTGTACCTGATGAGATATGACACTCTCACATGTGATGCAACAGATATGATGTGACACTCTGGAAGGCATTTGACACATGTGATGTGACACTCACACTCAGGGTATGACAGATGTCAGATGACACACCCACATGGGCTGAGACAGAAGTGACGTGATAATCATAAGTGTGATGGGATAGATACGATATAATGCTTTCATGTTATGACACATGTGAGGTAACGGCCACATGGGTGTGGTGACAGTTGTGATATGACACTGATAAGAGGCTTGTGACAGATGTGTGGTGACAATCATATGCCAGTGGTGAACACATGAGGTGACAAATGGGTGGTGATGGATGTGACGTGACAGTCCCATATGTGATGTGACAGGGAAACATGACACTTTGTAAGGCACCTGACAAATGGGAGGTGACAAACACACTCTGGGTGTGACAGATGCCAGGTGACACTGCCACATGTGTTGAGACAGAAATGATGCGAGAGTCACAGGCACGATGTGACAGATATGATGTGACACGTGCATTCTGACATAGGAGAAGTGACAGTCACATGGGTGTTATAACAGTTTTGATGTAACACACAGAAGTATGTGTGACAGATGTGTGGTGACAATCATATGCCAATTGTGACAATGGGAGGTGACACACAACTGGGTTGGATCTGATGTGATGTGACAATCACATGTGCAATGTGACAGGTATGATGTGACAGTTGTGCGTGAAGACACATGTGAGGTGACAGTCACTTGAGCATTGTGACAGTTGTGATGTGAGACTCATAAGTGGCTTGTGACCAGTGTGTGGTGACAATCATATGCAGATTGTGACCATCTGAGATCACATACATATGGGTTTTGACTGATGTGATGTGACATGCACATGTCAGATGTGACAGGGATGATGTGACACTCCCAGAAGACGTGTGACAAGTGTGAGGTGACAATCACACTGTGGGTGTGACAGATATCAGGTGACACTGCCACGTGTGTTGAGACAGAAATGATGTGATGATCACAGGCATGATATGAGAGATATGATGTGACACTTGCATATTATAACACAGATGAGGTGACAATCACATGGGCATTGTAACAGATTTGACGTGACCCACATAAGCATGTGTGACAGATGTGTGGTGACAATAACATGTGGGTTGTGACCATGTGAGGTGACACACAAGTGGGTTGTGCCTCATGTGATATTTCACTCCCATGTGTAATGTGACAGATATGATGTGACACTCCATAACACATGTGACAAATGTGAGGTGACAATCACACTCGAGGTGTGACATATGTCAGGTGACACTGCCACATGTGTTGAAGTAGAAGTGGTGTGACCAATAACAGGCACAATGTGACTGACATTTTTGGATAATTGCATGTTATGACACACATGAGGTGACAATCACTCAGGCATTATGACAGGTGTGATGTGACAATCATAAGAGGCTTGTGACAGATGTGTGGTGACAATCACATGCCAATTGTGACAGGGTGAGCTGATACACACCTGGGTTGTGCCTGAAGTTATGTGACATTCTCATGTGTAATGACATATACTGTGTGATACTCTGTAATGCATGTGACAAATGTGAGGTGACAATCACAGTCTTGGTGTGACAGATGTCATGTGACACTGCCATGTGTGTTGAGACAGAAATGGCATGACAGTCACAGGCTCAATGTGACAGATATGATGTGACAGTTGTGCATGATGACACAGAGGAGGTGACAATCACAAGGGCACAGTGACAGCAGTGATGTGACCCACAGAAGCAGTGTGTGTGAAAACCCACATGCTGGTTGTGACTATGTGAGATGACACACAAGGGGCTTGTGCCTGATGTGATATGACACTGTCATGTGTGATGACAGATATGATGTGACACTCCATAAAGCACATGACAAATGTGAGGTGACAATCACACTCTTGGTGTGACAGATGTCATGTGACACTGACATGTGTGTTGAGACAAATAGGTGACAGCCACAGGCATGATGTGACAGATATGTGACACTTGCCTGTTATGACACAGATGAGGTGACAATCACATGGGCATGGTGACAGTTTGGATGTGACACACATAAGTGGTGTGTGACAGCTGTGTGGTGTCAACCACTTGCTGGTTGTGACCATGTGAGGTGACACACAAGTGGGTTGTGCCTGATGTGCTATGACACACTCATGTGATGGGACACATATGACATGACACTCCAGAAGTCATGTGACAAATGTGATGTGCTAATCACACTCTTGTTGAGACAGATGTCAGGTAACACTGCCATGTGTGTCGAGACAGAAATAGTGTGACCCTAACAGGCACAATGGGACTGAAATGTTGTGACACTTGCACATTATGACACCCATGAGGTGACAATCACACAGGCATTGGGACAGGTGTGATGTGACAATCATGAGTCTTGTGACCGATGTGTGGTGACATTGACATGCCAATTGTGACCATGTGGGGTGACACACAAGTGAATTTGGAACTGTTGTGATGTGACACACGCATGTGCAATGTGACTGGTGTGATGTGACACTCCTGGGAGGCATGTGACTAATATGAGGGGACAATCACACTCTGTGTGTCACAGGAGTCAGGTGACACTCTCAAGTGTGTTGAGACCCATGTGATGTGACAATCACATGTGCAATGACACAGGTATGATGTGACCCTTGGGCATTAAGACACATGAGGTGACAAATACATGAACATTGTGACAGTTGTGATGTGACCGTCATAAGCAGCTTGTGACAGATGTGCGGTGACAATCACATGCCAGTTGTGACCATGTGAGGTGACACACAAGTGGGCTGTGCCTGATGTGATATGACACTCTCATGTGTGATGACAGATAGGATGTGTCACTCTGTAAAGCATGTGCCAAATGTGAGGTAACACACTATGGGTGTAACAGATGTCAGATGACACTGCCACATTTGTTGAGGCAGAAATGCTGTGACAATAACAGACATGATGTGACTGATATGTTATGGCACTTGCGTGTTACAACACAGGTGATGTGACAATCACATGGGCCTTGTAACAGTTTTGATGTGACACACATAAGCATGTGTGACACATGTGTGGTGATCACGTGAGGTGACACACAAATGGCTTGTGCTTGATGTGATATGACTCTCATGTGTGATGACAGGTATGATGCGATGCTCTGTAAAGCAAGTGACAATGTGAGGTGACACACAAGTTGATTGGAACTGATCTGATGTGACACACACATGTGTGATATGAGAGGTATGATGTGACACCCCTGCATGGCATGTGACTTATATGAGGTGACACTCACTCTCTGGGTGTGACACATGTCAGGAGACACTCTCATGCATGTTGAGACAGATGTGATATGACAATCACAGGTGCAATGCGACACATATGATGGGGCATTTGCATGTTAAGATACATGTGGGATGACAACCACAGAAGCGTTGTGACAGTTGTGATGTGACAATCATAAATGGCTTGGGACAAATGAGTGGTGACAATCGTATGCTGATTGTGACCTTCTGAGTTGACATGCATGTGGGTTGTGATGGACATGATGTGACATGCACATGTGAAGTGACAGGTATGCTGTAATGCTTCTGGAAGTCTTCTGACAAATTGAGGTCACAATAACACTCTGAGTGTGACAGGCATCAGGTGACAATGCCACATGTGTTGAGACAGAAATGATATGAGAGCCACAGGCATGATGTGATAGCTATGATGTGACACTTGCCTGTTAAGACACATGGTGAGGTAACAATCACATGAGTGTTGTGACAGTTGTGATGTGACACACATAAGCAATGTGTGACAGGTGTGTGATGACAACCACATGCTGGTTGTGACCATGTGAGGTGACACAAGTGGGTTGTACCTGATGAGATATGACACTCTCACATGTGATGCGACAGATATGATGTGACACTCTGGAAGGCATTTGACACATGTGATGTGACACTCACACTCAGGGTATGACAGATGTCAGATGACACACCCACATGGGCTGAGACAGAAGTGACGTGATAATCATAAGTGTGATGGGATAGATACGATATAATGCTTTCATGTTATGACACATGTGAGGTAACGGCCACATGGGTGTGGTGACAGTTGTGATATGACACTGATAAGAGGCTTGTGACAGATGTGTGGTGACAATCATATGCCAGTGGTGAACACATGAGGTGACAAATGGGTGGTGATGGATGTGACGTGACAGTCCCATATGTGATGTGACAGGGAAACATGACACTTTGTAAGGCACCTGACAAATGGGAGGTGACAAACACACTCTGGGTGTGACAGATGCCAGGTGACACTGCCACATGTGTTGAGACAGAAATGATGCGAGAGTCACAGGCACGATGTGACAGATATGATGTGACACGTGCATTCTGACATAGGAGAAGTGACAGTCACATGGGTGTTATAACAGTTTTGATGTAACACACAGAAGTATGTGTGACAGATGTGTGGTGACAATCATATGCCAATTGTGACAATGGGAGGTGACACACAACTGGGTTGGATCTGATGTGATGTGACAATCACATGTGCAATGTGACAGGTATGATGTGACAGTTGTGCGTGAAGACACATGTGAGGTGACAGTCACTTGAGCATTGTGACAGTTGTGATGTGAGACTCATAAGTGGCTTGTGACCAGTGTGTGGTGACAATCATATGCAGATTGTGACCATCTGAGATCACATACATATGGGTTTTGACTGATGTGATGTGACATGCACATGTCAGATGTGACAGGGATGATGTGACACTCCCAGAAGACGTGTGACAAGTGTGAGGTGACAATCACACTGTGGGTGTGACAGATATCAGGTGACACTGCCACGTGTGTTGAGACAGAAATGATGTGATGATCACAGGCATGATATGAGAGATATGATGTGACACTTGCATATTATAACACAGATGAGGTGACAATCACATGGGCATTGTAACAGATTTGACGTGACCCACATAAGCATGTGTGACAGATGTGTGGTGACAATAACATGTGGGTTGTGACCATGTGAGGTGACACACAAGTGGGTTGTGCCTCATGTGATATTTCACTCCCATGTGTAATGTGACAGATATGATGTGACACTCCATAACACATGTGACAAATGTGAGGTGACAATCACACTCGAGGTGTGACATATGTCAGGTGACACTGCCACATGTGTTGAAGTAGAAGTGGTGTGACCAATAACAGGCACAATGTGACTGACATTTTTGGATAATTGCATGTTATGACACACATGAGGTGACAATCACTCAGGCATTATGACAGGTGTGATGTGACAATCATAAGAGGCTTGTGACAGATGTGTGGTGACAATCACATGCCAATTGTGACAGGGTGAGCTGATACACACCTGGGTTGTGCCTGAAGTTATGTGACATTCTCATGTGTAATGACATATACTGTGTGATACTCTGTAATGCATGTGACAAATGTGAGGTGACAATCACAGTCTTGGTGTGACAGATGTCATGTGACACTGCCATGTGTGTTGAGACAGAAATGGCATGACAGTCACAGGCTCAATGTGACAGATATGATGTGACAGTTGTGCATGATGACACAGAGGAGGTGACAATCACAAGGGCACAGTGACAGCAGTGATGTGACCCACAGAAGCAGTGTGTGTGAAAACCCACATGCTGGTTGTGACTATGTGAGATGACACACAAGGGGCTTGTGCCTGATGTGATATGACACTGTCATGTGTGATGACAGATATGATGTGACACTCCATAAAGCACATGACAAATGTGAGGTGACAATCACACTCTTGGTGTGACAGATGTCATGTGACACTGACATGTGTGTTGAGACAAATAGGTGACAGCCACAGGCATGATGTGACAGATATGTGACACTTGCCTGTTATGACACAGATGAGGTGACAATCACATGGGCATGGTGACAGTTTGGATGGGACACACATAAGTGGTGTGTGACAGCTGTGTGGTGTCAACCACTTGCTGGTTGTGACCATGTGAGGTGACACACAAGTGGGTTGTGCCTGATGTGCTATGACACACTCATGTGATGGGACACATATGACATGACACTCCAGAAGTCATGTGACAAATGTGATGTGCTAATCACACTCTTGTTGAGACAGATGTCAGGTAACACTGCCATGTGTGTCGAGACAGAAATAGTGTGACCCTAACAGGCACAATGGGACTGAAATGTTGTGACACTTGCACATTATGACACCCATGAGGTGACAATCACACAGGCATTGGGACAGGTGTGATGTGACAATCATGAGTCTTGTGACCGATGTGTGGTGACATTGACATGCCAATTGTGACCATGTGGGGTGACACACAAGTGAATTTGGAACTGTTGTGATGTGACACACGCATGTGCAATGTGACTGGTGTGATGTGACACTCCTGGGAGGCATGTGACTAATATGAGGGGACAATCACACTCTGTGTGTCACAGGAGTCAGGTGACACTCTCAAGTGTGTTGAGACCCATGTGATGTGACAATCACATGTGCAATGACACAGGTATGATGTGACCCTTGGGCATTAAGACACATGAGGTGACAAATACATGAACATTGTGAAAGTTGTGATGTGACCGTCATAAGCAGCTTGTGACAGATGTGCGGTGACAATCACATGCCAATTGTGACCATGTGAGGTGACACACAAGTGGGCTGTGCCTGATGTGATATGACACTCTCATGTGTGATGACAGATAGGATGTGTCACTCTATAAAGCATGTGCCAAATGTGAGGTAACACACTATGGGTGTAACAGATGTCAGATGACACTGCCACATTTGTTGAGGCAGAAATGCTGTGACAATAACAGACATGATGTGACTGATATGTTATGGCACTTGCGTGTTACAACACAGGTGATGTGACAATCACATGGGCCTTGTAACAGTTTTGATGTGACACACATAAGCATGTGTGACACATGTGTGGTGATCACGTGAGGTGACACACAAATGGCTTGTGCTTGATGTGATATGACTCTCATGTGTGATGACAGGTATGATGCGATGCTCTGTAAAGCAAGTGACAATGTGAGGTGACACACAAGTTGATTGGAACTGATCTGATGTGACACACACATGTGTGATATGAGAGGTATGATGTGACACCCCTGCATGGCATGTGACTTATATGAGGTGACACTCACTCTCTGGGTGTGACACATGTCAGGAGACACTCTCATGCATGTTGAGACAGATGTGATATGACAATCACAGGTGCAATGCGACACATATGATGGGGCATTTGCATGTTAAGATACATGTGGGATGACAACCACAGAAGCGTTGTGACAGTTGTGATGTGACAATCATAAATGGCTTGGGACAAATGAGTGGTGACAATCGTATGCTGATTGTGACCTTCTGAGTTGACATGCATGTGGGTTGTGATGGACATGATGTGACATGCACATGTGAAGTGACAGGTATGCTGTAATGCTTCTGGAAGTCTTCTGACAAATTGAGGTCACAATAACACTCTGAGTGTGACAGGCATCAGGTGACAATGCCACATGTGTTGAGACAGAAATGATATGAGAGCCACAGGCATGATGTGATAGCTATGATGTGACACTTGCCTGTTAAGACACATGGTGAGGTAACAATCACATGAGTGTTGTGACAGTTGTGATGTGACACACATAAGCAATGTGTGACAGGTGTGTGATGACAACCACATGCTGGTTGTGACCATGTGAGGTGACACAAGTGGGTTGTACCTGATGAGATATGACACTCTCACATGTGATGCGACAGATATGATGTGACACTCTGGAAGGCATTTGACACATGTGATGTGACACTCACACTCAGGGTATGACAGATGTCAGATGACACACCCACATGGGCTGAGACAGAAGTGACGTGATAATCATAAGTGTGATGGGATAGATACGATATAATGCTTTCATGTTATGACACATGTGAGGTAACGGCCACATGGGTGTGGTGACAGTTGTGATATGACACTGATAAGAGGCTTGTGACAGATGTGTGGTGACAATCATATGCCAGTGGTGAACACATGAGGTGACAAATGGGTGGTGATGGATGTGACGTGACAGTCCCATATGTGATGTGACAGGGAAACATGACACTTTGTAAGGCACCTGACAAATGGGAGGTGACAAACACACTCTGGGTGTGACAGATGCCAGGTGACACTGCCACATGTGTTGAGACAGAAATGATGCGAGAGTCACAGGCACGATGTGACAGATATGATGTGACACGTGCATTCTGACATAGGAGAAGTGACAGTCACATGGGTGTTATAACAGTTTTGATGTAACACACAGAAGTATGTGTGACAGATGTGTGGTGACAATCATATGCCAATTGTGACAATGGGAGGTGACACACAACTGGGTTGGATCTGATGTGATGTGACAATCACATGTGCAATGTGACAGGTATGATGTGACAGTTGTGCGTGAAGACACATGTGAGGTGACAGTCACTTGAGCATTGTGACAGTTGTGATGTGAGACTCATAAGTGGCTTGTGACCAGTGTGTGGTGACAATCATATGCAGATTGTGACCATCTGAGATCACATACATATGGGTTTTGACTGATGTGATGTGACATGCACATGTCAGATGTGACAGGGATGATGTGACACTCCCAGAAGACGTGTGACAAGTGTGAGGTGACAATCACACTGTGGGTGTGACAGATATCAGGTGACACTGCCATGTGTGTTGAGACAGAAATGATGTGATGATCACAGGCATGATATGAGAGATATGATGTGACACTTGCATATTATAACACAGATGAGGTGACAATCACATGGGCATTGTAACAGATTTGACGTGACCCACATAAGCATGTGTGACAGATGTGTGGTGACAATAACATGTGGGTTGTGACCATGTGAGGTGACACACAAGTGGGTTGTGCCTCATGTGATATTTCACTCCCATGTGTAATGTGACAGATATGATGTGACACTCCATAACACATGTGACAAATGTGAGGTGACAATCACACTCGAGGTGTGACATATGTCAGGTGACACTGCCACATGTGTTGAAGTAGAAATGGTGTGACCAATAACAGGCACAATGTGACTGACATTTTTGGATAATTGCATGTTATGACACACATGAGGTGACAATCACTCAGGCATTATGACAGGTGTGATGTGACAATCATAAGAGGCTTGTGACAGATGTGTGGTGACAATCACATGCCAATTGTGACAGGGTGAGCTGATACACACCTGGGTTGTGCCTGAAGTTATGTGACATTCTCATGTGTAATGACATATACTGTGTGATACTCTGTAATGCATGTGACAAATGTGAGGTGACAATCACAGTCTTGGTGTGACAGATGTCATGTGACACTGCCATGTGTGTTGAGACAGAAATGGCATGACAGTCACAGGCTCAATGTGACAGATATGATGTGACAGTTGTGCATGATGACACAGAGGAGGTGACAATCACAAGGGCACAGTGACAGCAGTGATGTGACCCACATAAGCAGTGTGTGAGAAAACCCACATGCTGGTTGTGACTATGTGAGATGACACACAAGGGGCTTGTGCCTGATGTGATATGACACTGTCATGTGTGATGACAGATATGATGTGGCACTCCATAAAGCACATGACAAATGTGAGGTGACAATCACACTCTTGGTGTGACAGATGTCATGTGACACTGACATGTGTGTTGAGACAAATAGGTGACAGCCACAGGCATGATGTGACAGATATGTGACACTTGCCTGTTATGACACAGATGAGGTGACCATCACATGGGCATGGTGACAGTTTGGATGTGACACACATAAGTGGTGTGTGACAGCTGTGTGGTGTCAACCACTTGCTGGTTGTGACCATGTGAGGTGACACACAAGTGGGTTGTGCCTGCTGTGCTATGACACACTCATGTGATGGGACACATATGACATGACACTCCAGAAGTCATGTGACACATGTGATGTGCTAATCACACTCTTGTTGAGACAGATGTCAGGTAACACTGCCATGTGTGTCGAGACAGAAATAGTGTGACCCTAACAGGCACAATGTGACTGAAATGTTGTGACACTTGCACATTATGACACCCATGAGGTGACAATCACACAGGCATTGGGACAGGTGTGATGTGACAATCATGAGTCTTGTGACAGATGTGTGGTGACATTGACATGCCAATTGTGACCATGTGAGGTGACACACAAGTGAATTTGGAACTGTTACGATGTGACACACGCATGTGCAATGTGACTGGTGTGATGTGACACTCCTGGGAGGCATGTGACTAATATGAGGGGACAATCACACTCTGTGTGTCACAGGAGTCAGGTGACACTCTCAAGTGTGTTGAGACCCATGTGATGTGACAATCACATGTGCAATGACACAGGTATGATGTGACCTTTGGGCATTAAGACACATGAGGTGACAAATACATGAATATTGTGACAGTTGTGATGTGACCAT
Source organism: Hippopotamus amphibius kiboko (assembly GCF_030028045.1). Classification (NCBI taxonomy): domain Eukaryota; kingdom Metazoa; phylum Chordata; class Mammalia; order Artiodactyla; family Hippopotamidae; genus Hippopotamus; species Hippopotamus amphibius. Next base: position 56,159,502 of record NC_080192.1, on the reverse strand, counting down.
CATAAGCAGCTTGTGACAGATGTGCGGTGACAATCACATGCCAGTTGTGACCATGTGAGGTGACACACAAGTGGGCTGTGCCTGATGTGATATGACACTCTCATGTGTGATGACAGATAGGATGTGTCACTCTGTAAAGCATGTGCCAAATGTGAGGTAACACACTATGGGTGTAACAGATGTCAGATGACACTGCCACATTTGTTGAGGCAGAAATGCTGTGACAATAACAGACATGATGTGACTGATATGTTATGGCACTTGCGTGTTACAACACAGGTGATGTGACAATCACATGGGCCTTGTAACAGTTTTGATGTGACACACATAAGCATGTGTGACACATGTGTGGTGATCACGTGAGGTGACACACAAATGGCTTGTGCTTGATGTGATATGACTCTCATGTGTGATGACAGGTATGATGCGATGCTCTGTAAAGCAAGTGACAATGTGAGGTGACACACAAGTTGATTGGAACTGATCTGATGTGACACACACATGTGTGATATGAGAGGTATGATGTGACACTCCTGCATGGCATGTGACTTATATGAGGTGACAATCACTCTCTGGGTGTGACACATGTCAGGAGACACTCTCATGCGTGTTGAGACAGATGTGATATGACAATCACAGGTGCAATGCGACACATATGATGGGGCATTTGCATGTTAAGATACATGTGGGATGACAACCACAGAAGCGTTGTGACAGTTGTGATGTGACAGTCATAAATGGCTTGGGACAAATGAGTGGTGACAATCGTATGCTGATTGTGACCTTCTGAGTTGACATGCATGTGGGTTGTGATGGACATGATGTGACATGCACATGTGAAGTGACAGGTATGCTGTAATGCTTCTGGAAGTCTTCTGACAAATTGAGGTCACAATACCACTCTGAGTGTGACAGGTATCAGGTGACAATGCCACATGTGTTGAGACAGAAATGATATGAGAGCCACAGGCATGATGTGATAGCTATGATGTGACACTTGCCTGTTAAGACACATGGTGAGGTAACAATCACATGAGTGTTGTGACAGTTGTGATGTGACACACATAAGCAATGTGTGACAGGTGTGTGATGACAACCACATGCTGGTTGTGACCATGTGAGGTGACACAAGTGGGTTGTACCTGATGAGATATGACACTCTCACATGTGATGCGACAGATATGATGTGACACTCTGGAAGGCATTTGACACATGTGATGTGACACTCACACTCAGGGTATGACAGATGTCAGATGACACACCCACATGGGCTGAGACAGAAGTGACGTGATAATCATAAGTGTGATGGGATAGATACGATATAATGCTTTCATGTTATGACACATGTGAGGTAACGGCCACATGGGTGTGGTGACAGTTGTGATATGACACTGATAAGAGGCTTGTGACAGATGTGTGGTGACAATCATATGCCAGTGGTGAACACATGAGGTGACAAATGGGTGGTGATGGATGTGACGTGACAGTCCCATATGTGATGTGACAGGGAAACATGACACTTTGTAAGGCACCTGACAAATGGGAGGTGACAAACACACTCTGGGTGTGACAGATGCCAGGTGACACTGCCACATGTGTTGAGACAGAAATGATGCGAGAGTCACAGGCACGATGTGACAGATATGATGTGACACGTGCATTCTGACATAGGAGAAGTGACAGTCACATGGGTGTTATAACAGTTTTGATGTAACACACAGAAGTATGTGTGACAGATGTGTGGTGACAATCATATGCCAATTGTGACAATGGGAGGTGACACACAACTGGGTTGGATCTGATGTGATGTGACAATCACATGTGCAATGTGACAGGTATGATGTGACAGTTGTGCGTGAAGACACATGTGAGGTGACAGTCACTTGAGCATTGTGACAGTTGTGATGTGAGACTCATAAGTGGCTTGTGACCAGTGTGTGGTGACAATCATATGCAGATTGTGACCATCTGAGATCACATACATATGGGTTTTGACTGATGTGATGTGACCTGCACATGTCAGATGTGACAGGGATGATGTGACACTCCCAGAAGACGTGTGACAAGTGTGAGGTGACAATCACACTGTGGGTGTGACAGATATCAGGTGACACTGCCACGTGTGTTGAGACAGAAATGATGTGATGATCACAGGCATGATATGAGAGATATGATGTGACACTTGCATATTATAACACAGATGAGGTGACAATCACATGGGCATTGTAACAGATTTGACGTGACCCACATAAGCATGTGTGACAGATGTGTGGTGACAATAACATGTGGGTTGTGACCATGTGAGGTGACACACAAGTGGGTTGTGCCTCATGTGATATTTCACTCCCATGTGTAATGTGACAGATATGATGTGACACTCCATAACACATGTGACAAATGTGAGGTGACAATCACACTCGAGGTGTGACATATGTCAGGTGACACTGCCACATGTGTTGAAGTAGAAGTGGTGTGACCAATAACAGGCACAATGTGACTGACATTTTTGGATAATTGCATGTTATGACACACATGAGGTGACAATCACTCAGGCATTATGACAGGTGTGATGTGACAATCATAAGAGGCTTGTGACAGATGTGTGGTGACAATCACATGCCAATTGTGACAGGGTGAGCTGATACACACCTGGGTTGTGCCTGAAGTTATGTGACATTCTCATGTGTAATGACATATACTGTGTGATACTCTGTAATGCATGTGACAAATGTGAGGTGACAATCACAGTCTTGGTGTGACAGATGTCATGTGACACTGCCATGTGTGTTGAGACAGAAATGGCATGACAGTCACAGGCTCAATGTGACAGATATGATGTGACAGTTGTGCATGATGACACAGAGGAGGTGACAATCACAAGGGCACAGTGACAGCAGTGATGTGACCCACAGAAGCAGTGTGTGTGAAAACCCACATGCTGGTTGTGACTATGTGAGATGACACACAAGGGGCTTGTGCCTGATGTGATATGACACTGTCATGTGTGATGACAGATATGATGTGACACTCCATAAAGCACATGACAAATGTGAGGTGACAATCACACTCTTGGTGTGACAGATGTCATGTGACACTGACATGTGTGTTGAGACAAATAGGTGACAGCCACAGGCATGATGTGACAGATATGTGACACTTGCCTGTTATGACACAGATGAGGTGACAATCACATGGGCATGGTGACAGTTTGGATGTGACACACATAAGTGGTGTGTGACAGCTGTGTGGTGTCAACCACTTGCTGGTTGTGACCATGTGAGGTGACACACAAGTGGGTTGTGCCTGATGTGCTATGACACACTCATGTGATGGGACACATATGACATGACACTCCAGAAGTCATGTGACAAATGTGATGTGCTAATCACACTCTTGTTGAGACAGATGTCAGGTAACACTGCCATGTGTGTCGAGACAGAAATAGTGTGACCCTAACAGGCACAATGGGACTGAAATGTTGTGACACTTGCACATTATGACACCCATGAGGTGACAATCACACAGGCATTGGGACAGGTGTGATGTGACAATCATGAGTCTTGTGACCGATGTGTGGTGACATTGACATGCCAATTGTGACCATGTGGGGTGACACACAAGTGAATTTGGAACTGTTGTGATGTGACACACGCATGTGCAATGTGACTGGTGTGATGTGACACTCCTGGGAGGCATGTGACTAATATGAGGGGACAATCACACTCTGTGTGTCACAGGAGTCAGGTGACACTCTCAAGTGTGTTGAGACCCATGTGATGTGACAATCACATGTGCAATGACACAGGTATGATGTGACCCTTGGGCATTAAGACACATGAGGTGACAAATACATGAACATTGTGACAGTTGTGATGTGACCGTCATAAGCAGCTTGTGACAGATGTGCGGTGACAATCACATGCCAGTTGTGACCATGTGAGGTGACACACAAGTGGGCTGTGCCTGATGTGATATGACACTCTCATGTGTGATGACAGATAGGATGTGTCACTCTGTAAAGCATGTGCCAAATGTGAGGTAACACACTATGGGTGTAACAGATGTCAGATGACACTGCCACATTTGTTGAGGCAGAAATGCTGTGACAATAACAGACATGATGTGACTGATATGTTATGGCACTTGCGTGTTACAACACAGGTGATGTGACAATCACATGGGCCTTGTAACAGTTTTGATGTGACACACATAAGCATGTGTGACACATGTGTGGTGATCACGTGAGGTGACACACAAATGGCTTGTGCTTGATGTGATATGACTCTCATGTGTGATGACAGGTATGATGCGATGCTCTGTAAAGCAAGTGACAATGTGAGGTGACACACAAGTTGATTGGAACTGATCTGATGTGACACACACATGTGTGATATGAGAGGTATGATGTGACACCCCTGCATGGCATGTGACTTATATGAGGTGACACTCACTCTCTGGGTGTGACACATGTCAGGAGACACTCTCATGCATGTTGAGACAGATGTGATATGACAATCACAGGTGCAATGCGACACATATGATGGGGCATTTGCATGTTAAGATACATGTGGGATGACAACCACAGAAGCGTTGTGACAGTTGTGATGTGACAATCATAAATGGCTTGGGACAAATGAGTGGTGACAATCGTATGCTGATTGTGACCTTCTGAGTTGACATGCATGTGGGTTGTGATGGACATGATGTGACATGCACATGTGAAGTGACAGGTATGCTGTAATGCTTCTGGAAGTCTTCTGACAAATTGAGGTCACAATAACACTCTGAGTGTGACAGGCATCAGGTGACAATGCCACATGTGTTGAGACAGAAATGATATGAGAGCCACAGGCATGATGTGATAGCTATGATGTGACACTTGCCTGTTAAGACACATGGTGAGGTAACAATCACATGAGTGTTGTGACAGTTGTGATGTGACACACATAAGCAATGTGTGACAGGTGTGTGATGACAACCACATGCTGGTTGTGACCATGTGAGGTGACACAAGTGGGTTGTACCTGATGAGATATGACACTCTCACATGTGATGCGACAGATATGATGTGACACTCTGGAAGGCATTTGACACATGTGATGTGACACTCACACTCAGGGTATGACAGATGTCAGATGACACACCCACATGGGCTGAGACAGAAGTGACGTGATAATCATAAGTGTGATGGGATAGATACGATATAATGCTTTCATGTTATGACACATGTGAGGTAACGGCCACATGGGTGTGGTGACAGTTGTGATATGACACTGATAAGAGGCTTGTGACAGATGTGTGGTGACAATCATATGCCAGTGGTGAACACATGAGGTGACAAATGGGTGGTGATGGATGTGACGTGACAGTCCCATATGTGATGTGACAGGGAAACATGACACTTTGTAAGGCACCTGACAAATGGGAGGTGACAAACACACTCTGGGTGTGACAGATGCCAGGTGACACTGCCACATGTGTTGAGACAGAAATGATGCGAGAGTCACAGGCACGATGTGACAGATATGATGTGACACGTGCATTCTGACATAGGAGAAGTGACAGTCACATGGGTGTTATAACAGTTTTGATGTAACACACAGAAGTATGTGTGACAGATGTGTGGTGACAATCATATGCCAATTGTGACAATGGGAGGTGACACACAACTGGGTTGGATCTGATGTGATGTGACAATCACATGTGCAATGTGACAGGTATGATGTGACAGTTGTGCGTGAAGACACATGTGAGGTGACAGTCACTTGAGCATTGTGACAGTTGTGATGTGAGACTCATAAGTGGCTTGTGACCAGTGTGTGGTGACAATCATATGCAGATTGTGACCATCTGAGATCACATACATATGGGTTTTGACTGATGTGATGTGACATGCACATGTCAGATGTGACAGGGATGATGTGACACTCCCAGAAGACGTGTGACAAGTGTGAGGTGACAATCACACTGTGGGTGTGACAGATATCAGGTGACACTGCCATGTGTGTTGAGACAGAAATGATGTGATGATCACAGGCATGATATGAGAGATATGATGTGACACTTGCATATTATAACACAGATGAGGTGACAATCACATGGGCATTGTAACAGATTTGACGTGACCCACATAAGCATGTGTGACAGATGTGTGGTGACAATAACATGTGGGTTGTGACCATGTGAGGTGACACACAAGTGGGTTGTGCCTCATGTGATATTTCACTCCCATGTGTAATGTGACAGATATGATGTGACACTCCATAACACATGTGACAAATGTGAGGTGACAATCACACTCGAGGTGTGACATATGTCAGGTGACACTGCCACATGTGTTGAAGTAGAAATGGTGTGACCAATAACAGGCACAATGTGACTGACATTTTTGGATAATTGCATGTTATGACACACATGAGGTGACAATCACTCAGGCATTATGACAGGTGTGATGTGACAATCATAAGAGGCTTGTGACAGATGTGTGGTGACAATCACATGCCAATTGTGACAGGGTGAGCTGATACACACGTGGGTTGTGCCTGAAGTTATGTGACATTCTCATGTGTAATGACATATACTGTGTGATACTCTGTAATGCATGTGACAAATGTGAGGTGACAATCACAGTCTTGGTGTGACAGATGTCATGTGACACTGCCATGTGTGTTGAGACAGAAATGGCATGACAGTCACAGGCTCAATGTGACAGATATGATGTGACAGTTGTGCATGATGACACAGAGGAGGTGACAATCACAAGGGCACAGTGACAGCAGTGATGTGACCCACATAAGCAGTGTGTGAGAAAACCCACATGCTGGTTGTGACTATGTGAGATGACACACAAGGGGCTTGTGCCTGATGTGATATGACACTGTCATGTGTGATGACAGATATGATGTGGCACTCCATAAAGCACATGACAAATGTGAGGTGACAATCACACTCTTGGTGTGACAGATGTCATGTGACACTGACATGTGTGTTGAGACAAATAGGTGACAGCCACAGGCATGATGTGACAGATATGTGACACTTGCCTGTTATGACACAGATGAGGTGACCATCACATGGGCATGGTGACAGTTTGGATGTGACACACATAAGTGGTGTGTGACAGCTGTGTGGTGTCAACCACTTGCTGGTTGTGACCATGTGAGGTGACACACAAGTGGGTTGTGCCTGATGTGCTATGACACACTCATGTGATGGGACACATATGACATGACACTCCAGAAGTCATGTGACACATGTGATGTGCTAATCACACTCTTGTTGAGACAGATGTCAGGTAACACTGCCATGTGTGTCGAGACAGAAATAGTGTGACCCTAACAGGCACAATGTGACTGAAATGTTGTGACACTTGCACATTATGACACCCATGAGGTGACAATCACACAGGCATTGGGACAGGTGTGATGTGACAATCATGAGTCTTGTGACAGATGTGTGGTGACATTGACATGCCAATTGTGACCATGTGAGGTGACACACAAGTGAATTTGGAACTGTTACGATGTGACACACGCATGTGCAATGTGACTGGTGTGATGTGACACTCCTGGGAGGCATGTGACTAATATGAGGGGACAATCACACTCTGTGTGTCACAGGAGTCAGGTGACACTCTCAAGTGTGTTGAGACCCATGTGATGTGACAATCACATGTGCAATGACACAGGTATGATGTGACCTTTGGGCATTAAGACACATGAGGTGACAAATACATGAATATTGTGACAGTTGTGATGTGACCATCATAAGCAGCTTGTGACAGATGTGCGGTGACAATCACATGCCAGTTGTGACCATGTGAGGTGACACACAAGTGGGCTGTGCCTGATGTGATATGACACTCTCATGTGTGATGACAGATAGGATGTGTCACTCTGTAAAGCATGTGCCAAATGTGAGGTAACACACTATGGGTGTAACAGATGTCAGATGACACTGCCACATTTGTTGAGGCAGAAATGCTGTGACAATAACAGACATGATGTGACTGATATGTTATGGCACTTGCGTGTTACAACACAGGTGATGTGACAATCACATGGGCCTTGTAACAGTTTTGATGTGACACACATAAGCATGTGTGACACATGTGTGGTGATCACGTGAGGTGACACACAAATGGCTTGTGCTTGATGTGATATGACTCTCATGTGTGATGACAGGTATGATGCGATGCTCTGTAAAGCAAGTGACAATGTGAGGTGACACACAAGTTGATTGGAACTGATCTGATGTGACACACACATGTGTGATATGAGAGGTATGATGTGACACTCCTGCATGGCATGTGACTTATATGAGGTGACAATCACTCTCTGGGTGTGACACATGTCAGGAGACACTCTCATGCGTGTTGAGACAGATGTGATATGACAATCACAGGTGCAATGCGACACATATGATGGGGCATTTGCATGTTAAGATACATGTGGGATGACAACCACAGAAGCGTTGTGACAGTTGTGATGTGACAGTCATAAATGGCTTGGGACAAATGAGTGGTGACAATCGTATGCTGATTGTGACCTTCTGAGTTGACATGCATGTGGGTTGTGATGGACATGATGTGACATGCACATGTGAAGTGACAGGTATGCTGTAATGCTTCTGGAAGTCTTCTGACAAATTGAGGTCACAATAACACTCTGAGTGTGACAGGTATCAGGTGACAATGCCACATGTGTTGAGACAGAAATGATATGAGAGCCACAGGCATGATGTGATAGCTATGATGTGACACTTGCCTGTTAAGACACATGGTGAGGTAACAATCACATGAGTGTTGTGACAGTTGTGATGTGACACACATAAGCAATGTGTGACAGGTGTGTGATGACAACCACATGCTGGTTGTGACCATGTGAGGTGACACAAGTGGGTTGTACCTGATGAGATATGACACTCTCACATGTGATGCGACAGATATGATGTGACACTCTGGAAGGCATTTGACACATGTGATGTGACACTCACACTCAGGGTATGACAGATGTCAGATGACACACCCACATGGGCTGAGACAGAAGTGACGTGATAATCATAAGTGTGATGGGATAGATACGATATAATGCTTTCATGTTATGACACATGTGAGGTAACGGCCACATGGGTGTGGTGACAGTTGTGATATGACACTGATAAGAGGCTTGTGACAGATGTGTGGTGACAATCATATGCCAGTGGTGAACACATGAGGTGACAAATGGGTGGTGATGGATGTGACGTGACAGTCCCATATGTGATGTGACAGGGAAACATGACACTTTGTAAGGCACCTGACAAATGGGAGGTGACAAACACACTCTGGGTGTGACAGATGCCAGGTGACACTGCCACATGTGTTGAGACAGAAATGATGCGAGAGTCACAGGCACGATGTGACAGATATGATGTGACACGTGCATTCTGACATAGGAGAAGTGACAGTCACATGGGTGTTATAACAGTTTTGATGTAACACACAGAAGTATGTGTGACAGATGTGTGGTGACAATCATATGCCAATTGTGACAATGGGAGGTGACACACAACTGGGTTGGATCTGATGTGATGTGACAATCACATGTGCAATGTGACAGGTATGATGTGACAGTTGTGCGTGAAGACACATGTGAGGTGACAGTCACTTGAGCATTGTGACAGTTGTGATGTGAGACTCATAAGTGGCTTGTGACCAGTGTGTGGTGACAATCATATGCAGATTGTGACCATCTGAGATCACATACATATGGGTTTTGACTGATGTGATGTGACCTGCACATGTCAGATGTGACAGGGATGATGTGACACTCCCAGAAGACGTGTGACAAGTGTGAGGTGACAATCACACTGTGGGTGTGACAGATATCAGGTGACACTGCCACGTGTGTTGAGACAGAAATGATGTGATGATCACAGGCATGATATGAGAGATATGATGTGACACTTGCATATTATAACACAGATGAGGTGACAATCACATGGGCATTGTAACAGATTTGACGTGACCCACATAAGCATGTGTGACAGATGTGTGGTGACAATAACATGTGGGTTGTGACCATGTGAGGTGACACACAAGTGGGTTGTGCCTCATGTGATATTTCACTCCCATGTGTAATGTGACAGATATGATGTGACACTCCATAACACATGTGACAAATGTGAGGTGACAATCACACTCGAGGTGTGACATATGTCAGGTGACACTGCCACATGTGTTGAAGTAGAAATGGTGTGACCAATAACAGGCACAATGTGACTGACATTTTTGGATAATTGCATGTTATGACACACATGAGGTGACAATCACTCAGGCATTATGACAGGTGTGATGTGACAATCATAAGAGGCTTGTGACAGATGTGTGGTGACAATCACATGCCAATTGTGACAGGGTGAGCTGATACACACCTGGGTTGTGCCTGAAGTTATGTGACATTCTCATGTGTAATGACATATACTGTGTGATACTCTGTAATGCATGTGACAAATGTGAGGTGACAATCACAGTCTTGGTGTGACAGATGTCATGTGACACTGCCATGTGTGTTGAGACAGAAATGGCATGACAGTCACAGGCTCAATGTGACAGATATGATGTGACAGTTGTGCATGATGACACAGAGGAGGTGACAATCACAAGGGCACAGTGACAGCAGTGATGTGACCCACAGAAGCAGTGTGTGTGAAAACCCACATGCTGGTTGTGACTATGTGAGATGACACACAAGGGGCTTGTGCCTGATGTGATATGACACTGTCATGTGTGATGACAGATATGATGTGACACTCCATAAAGCACATGACAAATGTGAGGTGACAATCACACTCTTGGTGTGACAGATGTCATGTGACACTGACATGTGTGTTGAGACAAATAGGTGACAGCCACAGGCATGATGTGACAGATATGTGACACTTGCCTGTTATGACACAGATGAGGTGACAATCACATGGGCATGGTGACAGTTTGGATGTGACACACATAAGTGGTGTGTGACAGCTGTGTGGTGTCAACCACTTGCTGGTTGTGACCATGTGAGGTGACACACAAGTGGGTTGTGCCTGATGTGCTATGACACACTCATGTGATGGGACACATATGACATGACACTCCAGAAGTCATGTGACAAATGTGATGTGCTAATCACACTCTTGTTGAGACAGATGTCAGGTAACACTGCCATGTGTGTCGAGACAGAAATAGTGTGACCCTAACAGGCACAATGGGACTGAAATGTTGTGACACTTGCACATTATGACACCCATGAGGTGACAATCACACAGGCATTGGGACAGGTGTGATGTGACAATCATGAGTCTTGTGACCGATGTGTGGTGACATTGACATGCCAATTGTGACCATGTGGGGTGACACACAAGTGAATTTGGAACTGTTGTGATGTGACACACGCATGTGCAATGTGACTGGTGTGATGTGACACTCCTGGGAGGCATGTGACTAATATGAGGGGACAATCACACTCTGTGTGTCACAGGAGTCAGGTGACACTCTCAAGTGTGTTGAGACCCATGTGATGTGACAATCACATGTGCAATGACACAGGTATGATGTGACCCTTGGGCATTAAGACACATGAGGTGACAAATACATGAACATTGTGACAGTTGTGATGTGACCGTCATAAGCAGCTTGTGACAGATGTGCGGTGACAATCACATGCCAGTTGTGACCATGTGAGGTGACACACAAGTGGGCTGTGCCTGATGTGATATGACACTCTCATGTGTGATGACAGATAGGATGTGTCACTCTGTAAAGCATGTGCCAAATGTGAGGTAACACACTATGGGTGTAACAGATGTCAGATGACACTGCCACATTTGTTGAGGCAGAAATGCTGTGACAATAACAGACATGATGTGACTGATATGTTATGGCACTTGCGTGTTACAACACAGGTGATGTGACAATCACATGGGCCTTGTAACAGTTTTGATGTGACACACATAAGCATGTGTGACACATGTGTGGTGATCACGTGAGGTGACACACAAATGGCTTGTGCTTGATGTGATATGACTCTCATGTGTGATGACAGGTATGATGCGATGCTCTGTAAAGCAAGTGACAATGTGAGGTGACACACAAGTTGATTGGAACTGATCTGATGTGACACACACATGTGTGATATGAGAGGTATGATGTGACACTCCTGCATGGCATGTGACTTATATGAGGTGACAATCACTCTCTGGGTGTGACACATGTCAGGAGACACTCTCATGCATGTTGAGACAGATGTGATATGACAATCACAGGTGCAATGCGACACATATGATGGGGCATTTGCATGTTAAGATACATGTGGGATGACAACCACAGAAGCGTTGTGACAGTTGTGATGTGACAATCATAAATGGCTTGGGACAAATGAGTGGTGACAATCGTATGCTGATTGTGACCTTCTGAGTTGACATGCATGTGGGTTGTGATGGACATGATGTGACATGCACATGTGAAGTGACAGGTATGCTGTAATGCTTCTGGAAGTCTTCTGACAAATTGAGGTCACAATAACACTCTGAGTGTGACAGGTATCAGGTGACAATGCCACATGTGTTGAGACAGAAATGATATGAGAGCCACAGGCATGATGTGATAGCTATGATGTGACACTTGCCTGTTAAGACACATGGTGAGGTAACAATCACATGAGTGTTGTGACAGTTGTGATGTGACACACATAAGCAATGTGTGACAGGTGTGTGATGACAACCACATGCTGGTTGTGACCATGTGAGGTGACACAAGTGGGTTGTACCTGATGAGATATGACACTCTCACATGTGATGCGACAGATATGATGTGACACTCTGGAAGGCATTTGACACATGTGATGTGACACTCACACTCAGGGTATGACAGATGTCAGATGACACACCCACATGGGCTGAGACAGAAGTGGCGTGATAATCATAAGTGTGATGGGATAGATACAATATAATGCTTTCATGTTATGACACATGTGAGGTAACGGCCACATGGGTGTGGTGACAGTTGTGATATGACACTGATAAGAGGCTTGTGACAGATGTGTGGTGACAATCATATGCCAGTGGTGAACACATGAGGTGACAAATGGGTGGTGATGGATGTGACGTGACAGTCCCATATGTGATGTGACAGGGAAACATGACACTTTGTAAGGCACCTGACAAATGGGAGGTGACAAACACACTCTGGGTGTGACAGATGCCAGGTGACACTGCCACATGTGTTGAGACAGAAATGATGCGAGAGTCACAGGCACGATGTGACAGCTATGATGTGACACGTGCATTCTGACATAGGAGAAGTGACAGTCACATGGGTGTTATAACAGTTTTGATGTAACACACAGAAGTATGTGTGACAGATGTGTGGTGACAATCATATGCCAATTGTGACAATGGGAGGTGACACACAACTGGGTTGGATCTGATGTGATGTGACAATCACATGTGCAATGTGACAGGTATGATGTGACAGTTGTGCGTGAAGACACATGTGAGGTGACAGTCACTTGAGCATTGTGACAGTTGTGATGTGAGACTCATAAGTGGCTTGTGACCAGTGTGTGGTGACAATCATATGCAGATTGTGACCATCTGAGATCACATACATATGGGTTTTGACTGATGTGATGTGACATGCACATGTCAGATGTGACAGGGATGATGTGACACTCCCAGAAGACGTGTGACAAGTGTGAGGTGACAATCACACTGTGGGTGTGACAGATATCAGGTGACACTGCCACGTGTGTTGAGACAGAAATGATGTGATGATCACAGGCATGATATGAGAGATATGATGTGACACTTGCATATTATAACACAGATGAGGTGACAATCACATGGGCATTGTAACAGATTTGACGTGACCCACATAAGCATGTGTGACAGATGTGTGGTGACAATAACATGTGGGTTGTGACCATGTGAGGTGACACACAAGTGGGTTGTGCCTCATGTGATATTTCACTCCCATGTGTAATGTGACAGATATGATGTGACACTCCATAACACATGTGACAAATGTGAGGTGACAATCACACTCGAGGTGTGACATATGTCAGGTGACACTGCCACATGTGTTGAAGTAGAAGTGGTGTGACCAATAACAGGCACAATGTGACTGACATTTTTGGATAATTGCATGTTATGACACACATGAGGTGACAATCACTCAGGCATTATGACAGGTGTGATGTGACAATCATAAGAGGCTTGTGACAGATGTGTGGTGACAATCACATGCCAATTGTGACAGGGTGAGCTGATACACACCTGGGTTGTGCCTGAAGTTATGTGACATTCTCATGTGTAATGACATATACTGTGTGATACTCTGTAATGCATGTGACAAATGTGAGGTGACAATCACAGTCTTGGTGTGACAGATGTCATGTGACACTGCCATGTGTGTTGAGACAGAAATGGCATGACAGTCACAGGCTCAATGTGACAGATATGATGTGACAGTTGTGCATGATGACACAGAGGAGGTGACAATCACAAGGGCACAGTGACAGCAGTGATGTGACCCACAGAAGCAGTGTGTGTGAAAACCCACATGCTGGTTGTGACTATGTGAGATGACACACAAGGGGCTTGTGCCTGATGTGATATGACACTGTCATGTGTGATGACAGATATGATGTGACACTCCATAAAGCACATGACAAATGTGAGGTGACAATCACACTCTTGGTGTGACAGATGTCATGTGACACTGACATGTGTGTTGAGACAAATAGGTGACAGCCACAGGCATGATGTGACAGATATGTGACACTTGCCTGTTATGACACAGATGAGGTGACAATCACATGGGCATGGTGACAGTTTGGATGTGACACACATAAGTGGTGTGTGACAGCTGTGTGGTGTCAACCACTTGCTGGTTGTGACCATGTGAGGTGACACACAAGTGGGTTGTGCCTGATGTGCTATGACACACTCATGTGATGGGACACATATGACATGACACTCCAGAAGTCATGTGACAAATGTGATGTGCTAATCACACTCTTGTTGAGACAGATGTCAGGTAACACTGCCATGTGTGTCGAGACAGAAATAGTGTGACCCTAACAGGCACAATGGGACTGAAATGTTGTGACACTTGCACATTATGACACCCATGAGGTGACAATCACACAGGCATTGGGACAGGTGTGATGTGACAATCATGAGTCTTGTGACCGATGTGTGGTGACATTGACATGCCAATTGTGACCATGTGGGGTGACACACAAGTGAATTTGGAACTGTTGTGATGTGACACACGCATGTGCAATGTGACTGGTGTGATGTGACACTCCTGGGAGGCATGTGACTAATATGAGGGGACAATCACACTCTGTGTGTCACAGGAGTCAGGTGACACTCTCAAGTGTGTTGAGACCCATGTGATGTGACAATCACATGTGCAATGACACAGGTATGATGTGACCCTTGGGCATTAAGACACATGAGGTGACAAATACATGAACATTGTGACAGTTGTGATGTGACCGTCATAAGCAGCTTGTGACAGATGTGCGGTGACAATCACATGCCAGTTGTGACCATGTGAGGTGACACACAAGTGGGCTGTGCCTGATGTGATATGACACTCTCATGTGTGATGACAGATAGGATGTGTCACTCTGTAAAGCATGTGCCAAATGTGAGGTAACACACTATGGGTGTAACAGATGTCAGATGACACTGCCACATTTGTTGAGGCAGAAATGCTGTGACAATAACAGACATGATGTGACTGATATGTTATGGCACTTGCGTGTTACAACACAGGTGATGTGACAATCACATGGGCCTTGTAACAGTTTTGATGTGACACACATAAGCATGTGTGACACATGTGTGGTGATCACATGAGGTGACACACAAATGGCTTGTGCTTGATGTGATATGACTCTCATGTGTGATGACAGGTATGATGCGATGCTCTGTAAAGCAAGTGACAATGTGAGGTGACACACAAGTTGATTGGAACTGATCTGATGTGACACACACATGTGTGATATGAGAGGTATGATGTGACACCCCTGCATGGCATGTGACTTATATGAGGTGACACTCACTCTCTGGGTGTGACACATGTCAGGAGACACTCTCATGCATGTTGAGACAGATGTGATATGACAATCACAGGTGCAATGCGACACATATGATGGGGCATTTGCATGTTAAGATACATGTGGGATGACAACCACAGAAGCGTTGTGACAGTTGTGATGTGACAATCATAAATGGCTTGGGACAAATGAGTGGTGACAATCGTATGCTGATTGTGACCTTCTGAGTTGACATGCATGTGGGTTGTGATGGACATGATGTGACATGCACATGTGAAGTGACAGGTATGCTGTAATGCTTCTGGAAGTCTTCTGACAAATTGAGGTCACAATAACACTCTGAGTGTGACAGGTATCAGGTGACAATGCCACATGTGTTGAGACAGAAATGATATGAGAGCCACAGGCATGATGTGATAGCTATGATGTGACACTTGCCTCTTAAGACACATGGTGAGGTAACAATCACATGAGTGTTGTGACAGTTGTGATGTGACACACATAAGCAATGTGTGACAGGTGTGTGATGACAACCACATGCTGGTTGTGACCATGTGAGGTGACACAAGTGGGTTGTACCTGATGAGATATGACACTCTCACATGTGATGCGACAGATATGATGTGACACTCTGGAAGGCATTTGACACATGTGATGTGACACTCACACTCAGGGTATGACAGATGTCAGATGACACACCCACATGGGCTGAGACAGAAGTGACGTGATAATCATAAGTGTGATGGGATAGATACGATATAATGCTTTCATGTTATGACACATGTGAGGTAACGGCCACATGGGTGTGGTGACAGTTGTGATATGACACTGATAAGAGGCTTGTGACAGATGTGTGGTGACAATCATATGCCAGTGGTGAACACATGAGGTGACAAATGGGTGGTGATGGATGTGACGTGACAGTCCCATATGTGATGTGACAGGGAAACATGACACTTTGTAAGGCACCTGACAAATGGGAGGTGACAAACACACTCTGGGTGTGACAGATGCCAGGTGACACTGCCACATGTGTTGAGACAGAAATGATGCGAGAGTCACAGGCACGATGTGACAGATATGATGTGACACGTGCATTCTGACATAGGAGAAGTGACAGTCACATGGGTGTTATAACAGTTTTGATGTAACACACAGAAGTATGTGTGACAGATGTGTGGTGACAATCATATGCCAATTGTGACAATGGGAGGTGACACACAACTGGGTTGGATCTGATGTGATGTGACAATCACATGTGCAATGTGACAGGTATGATGTGACAGTTGTGCGTGAAGACACATGTGAGGTGACAGTCACTTGAGCATTGTGACAGTTGTGATGTGAGACTCATAAGTGGCTTGTGACCAGTGTGTGGTGACAATCATATGCAGATTGTGACCATCTGAGATCACATACATATGGGTTTTGACTGATGTGATGTGACATGCACATGTCAGATGTGACAGGGATGATGTGACACTCCCAGAAGACGTGTGACAAGTGTGAGGTGACAATCACACTGTGGGTGTGACAGATATCAGGTGACACTGCCATGTGTGTTGAGACAGAAATGATGTGATGATCACAGGCATGATATGAGAGATATGATGTGACACTTGCATATTATAACACAGATGAGGTGACAATCACATGGGCATTGTAACAGATTTGACGTGACCCACATAAGCATGTGTGACAGATGTGTGGTGACAATAACATGTGGGTTGTGACCATGTGAGGTGACACACAAGTGGGTTGTGCCTCATGTGATATTTCACTCCCATGTGTAATGTGACAGATATGATGTGACACTCCATAACACATGTGACAAATGTGAGGTGACAATCACACTCGAGGTGTGACATATGTCAGGTGACACTGCCACATGTGTTGAAGTAGAAATGGTGTGACCAATAACAGGCACAATGTGACTGACATTTTTGGATAATTGCATGTTATGACACACATGAGGTGACAATCACTCAGGCATTATGACAGGTGTGATGTGACAATCATAAGAGGCTTGTGACAGATGTGTGGTGACAATCACATGCCAATTGTGACAGGGTGAGCTGATACACACGTGGGTTGTGCCTGAAGTTATGTGACATTCTCATGTGTAATGACATATACTGTGTGATACTCTGTAATGCATGTGACAAATGTGAGGTGACAATCACAGTCTTGGTGTGACAGATGTCATGTGACACTGCCATGTGTGTTGAGACAGAAATGGCATGACAGTCACAGGCTCAATGTGACAGATATGATGTGACAGTTGTGCATGATGACACAGAGGAGGTGACAATCACAAGGGCACAGTGACAGCAGTGATGTGACCCACATAAGCAGTGTGTGAGAAAACCCACATGCTGGTTGTGACTATGTGAGATGACACACAAGGGGCTTGTGCCTGATGTGATATGACACTGTCATGTGTGATGACAGATATGATGTGGCACTCCATAAAGCACATGACAAATGTGAGGTGACAATCACACTCTTGGTGTGACAGATGTCATGTGACACTGACATGTGTGTTGAGACAAATAGGTGACAGCCACAGGCATGATGTGACAGATATGTGACACTTGCCTGTTATGACACAGATGTGGTGACCATCACATGGGCATGGTGACAGTTTGGATGTGACACACATAAGTGGTGTGTGACAGCTGTGTGGTGTCAACCACTTGCTGGTTGTGACCATGTGAGGTGACACACAAGTGGGTTGTGCCTGATGTGCTATGACACACTCATGTGATGGGACACATATGACATGACACTCCAGAAGTCATGTGACACATGTGATGTGCTAATCACACTCTTGTTGAGACAGATGTCAGGTAACACTGCCATGTGTGTCGAGACAGAAATAGTGTGACCCTAACAGGCACAATGGGACTGAAATGTTGTGACACTTGCACATTATGACACCCATGAGGTGACAATCACACAGGCATTGGGACAGGTGTGATGTGACAATCATGAGTCTTGTGACAGATGTGTGGTGACATTGACATGCCAATTGTGACCATGTGAGGTGACACACAAGTGAATTTGGAACTGTTACGATGTGACACACGCATGTGCAATGTGACTGGTGTGATGTGACACTCCTGGGAGGCATGTGACTAATATGAGGGGACAATCACACTCTGTGTGTCACAGGAGTCAGGTGACACTCTCAAGTGTGTTGAGACCCATGTGATGTGACAATCACATGTGCAATGACACAGGTATGATGTGACCCTTGGGCATTAAGACACATGAGGTGACAAATACATGAACATTGTGACAGTTGTGATGTGACCGTCATAAGCAGCTTGTGACAGATGTGCGGTGACAATCACATGCCAGTTGTGACCATGTGAGGTGACACACAAGTGGGCTGTGCCTGATGTGATATGACACTCTCATGTGTGATGACAGATAGGATGTGTCACTCTGTAAAGCATGTGCCAAATGTGAGGTAACACACTATGGGTGTAACAGATGTCAGATGACACTGCCACATTTGTTGAGGCAGAAATGCTGTGACAATAACAGACATGATGTGACTGATATGTTATGGCACTTGCGTGTTACAACACAGGTGATGTGACAATCACATGGGCCTTGTAACAGTTTTGATGTGACACACATAAGCATGTGTGACACATGTGTGGTGATCACGTGAGGTGACACACAAATGGCTTGTGCTTGATGTGATATGACTCTCATGTGTGATGACAGGTATGATGCGATGCTCTGTAAAGCAAGTGACAATGTGAGGTGACACACAAGTTGATTGGAACTGATCTGATGTGACACACACATGTGTGATATGAGAGGTATGATGTGACACCCCTGCATGGCATGTGACTTATATGAGGTGACAATCACTCTCTGGGTGTGACACATGTCAGGAGACACTCTCATGCGTGTTGAGACAGATGTGATATGACAATCACAGGTGCAATGCGACACATATGATGGGGCATTTGCATGTTAAGATACATGTGGGATGACAACCACAGAAGCGTTGTGACAGTTGTGATGTGACAGTCATAAATGGCTTGGGACAAATGAGTGGTGACAATCGTATGCTGATTGTGACCTTCTGAGTTGACATGCATGTGGGTTGTGATGGACATGATGTGACATGCACATGTGAAGTGACAGGTATGCTGTAATGCTTCTGGAAGTCTTCTGACAAATTGAGGTCACAATAACACTCTGAGTGTGACAGGTATCAGGTGACAATGCCACATGTGTTGAGACAGAAATGATATGAGAGCCACAGGCATGATGTGATAGCTATGATGTGACACTTGCCTGTTAAGACACATGGTGAGGTAACAATCACATGAGTGTTGTGACAGTTGTGATGTGACACACATAAGCAATGTGTGACAGGTGTGTGATGACAACCACATGCTGGTTGTGACCATGTGAGGTGACACAAGTGGGTTGTACCTGATGAGATATGACACTCTCACATGTGATGCGACAGATATGATGTGACACTCTGGAAGGCATTTGACACATGTGATGTGACACTCACACTCAGGGTATGACAGATGTCAGATGACACACCCACATGGGCTGAGACAGAAGTGACGTGATAATCATAAGTGTGATGGGATAGATACGATATAATGCTTTCATGTTATGACACATGTGAGGTAACGGCCACATGGGTGTGGTGACAGTTGTGATATGACACTGATAAGAGGCTTGTGACAGATGTGTGGTGACAATCATATGCCAGTGGTGAACACATGAGGTGACAAATGGGTGGTGATGGATGTGACGTGACAGTCCCATATGTGATGTGACAGGGAAACATGACACTTTGTAAGGCACCTGACAAATGGGAGGTGACAAACACACTCTGGGTGTGACAGATGCCAGGTGACACTGCCACATGTGTTGAGACAGAAATGATGCGAGAGTCACAGGCACGATGTGACAGATATGATGTGACACGTGCATTCTGACATAGGAGAAGTGACAGTCACATGGGTGTTATAACAGTTTTGATGTAACACACAGAAGTATGTGTGACAGATGTGTGGTGACAATCATATGCCAATTGTGACAATGGGAGGTGACACACAACTGGGTTGGATCTGATGTGATGTGACAATCACATGTGCAATGTGACAGGTATGATGTGACAGTTGTGCGTGAAGACACATGTGAGGTGACAGTCACTTGAGCATTGTGACAGTTGTGATGTGAGACTCATAAGTGGCTTGTGACCAGTGTGTGGTGACAATCATATGCAGATTGTGACCATCTGAGATCACATACATATGGGTTTTGACTGATGTGATGTGACATGCACATGTCAGATGTGACAGGGATGATGTGACACTCCCAGAAGACGTGTGACAAGTGTGAGGTGACAATCACACTGTGGGTGTGACAGATATCAGGTGACACTGCCACGTGTGTTGAGACAGAAATGATGTGATGATCACAGGCATGATATGAGAGATATGATGTGACACTTGCATATTATAACACAGATGAGGTGACAATCACATGGGCATTGTAACAGATTTGACGTGACCCACATAAGCATGTGTGACAGATGTGTGGTGACAATAACATGTGGGTTGTGACCATGTGAGGTGACACACAAGTGGGTTGTGCCTCATGTGATATTTCACTCCCATGTGTAATGTGACAGATATGACGTGACACTCCATAACACATGTGACAAATGTGAGGTGACAATCACACTCGAGGTGTGACATATGTCAGGTGACACTGCCACATGTGTTGAAGTAGAAATGGTGTGACCAATAACAGGCACAATGTGACTGACATTTTTGGATAATTGCATGTTATGACACACATGAGGTGACAATCACTCAGGCATTATGACAGGTGTGATGTGACAATCATAAGAGGCTTGTGACAGATGTGTGGTGACAATCACATGCCAATTGTGACAGGGTGAGCTGATACACACGTGGGTTGTGCCTGAAGTTATGTGACATTCTCATGTGTAATGACATATACTGTGTGATACTCTGTAATGCATGTGACAAATGTGAGGTGACAATCACAGTCTTGGTGTGACAGATGTCATGTGACACTGCCATGTGTGTTGAGACAGAAATGGCATGACAGTCACAGGCTCAATGTGACAGATATGATGTGACAGTTGTGCATGATGACACAGAGGAGGTGACAATCACAAGGGCACAGTGACAGCAGTGATGTGACCCACAGAAGCAGTGTGTGAGAAAACCCACATGCTGGTTGTGACTATGTGAGATGACACACAAGGGGCTTGTGCCTGATGTGATATGACACTGTCATGTGTGATGACAGATATGATGTGGCACTCCATAAAGCACATGACAAATGTGAGGTGACAATCACACTCTTGGTGTGACAGATGTCATGTGACACTGACATGTGTGTTGAGACAAATAGGTGACAGCCACAGGCATGATGTGACAGATATGTGACACTTGCCTGTTATGACACAGATGAGGTGACCATCACATGGGCATGGTGACAGTTTGGATGTGACACACATAAGTGGTGTGTGACAGCTGTGTGGTGTCAACCACTTGCTGGTTGTGACCATGTGAGGTGACACACAAGTGGGTTGTGCCTGATGTGCTATGACACACTCATGTGATGGGACACATATGACATGACACTCCAGAAGTCATGTGACACATGTGATGTGCTAATCACACTCTTGTTGAGACAGATGTCAGGTAACACTGCCATGTGTGTCGAGACAGAAATAGTGTGACCCTAACAGGCACAATGGGACTGAAATGTTGTGACACTTGCACATTATGACACCCATGAGGTGACAATCACACAGGCATTGGGACAGGTGTGATGTGACAATCATGAGTCTTGTGACAGATGTGTGGTGACATTGACATGCCAATTGTGACCATGTGAGGTGACACACAAGTGAATTTGGAACTGTTACGATGTGACACACGCATGTGCAATGTGACTGGTGTGATGTGACACTCCTGGGAGGCATGTGACTAATATGAGGGGACAATCACACTCTGTGTGTCACAGGAGTCAGGTGACACTCTCAAGTGTGTTGAGACCCATGTGATGTGACAATCACATGTGCAATGACACAGGTATGATGTGACCCTTGGGCATTAAGACACATGAGGTGACAAATACATGAATATTGTGACAGTTGTGATGTGACCATCATAAGCAGCTTGTGACAGATGTGCGGTGACAATCACATGCCAGTTGTGACCATGTGAGGTGACACACAAGTGGGCTGTGCCTGATGTGATATGACACTCTCATGTGTGATGACAGATAGGATGTGTCACTCTGTAAAGCATGTGCCAAATGTGAGGTAACACACTATGGGTGTAACAGATGTCAGATGACACTGCCACATTTGTTGAGGCAGAAATGCTGTGACAATAACAGACATGATGTGACTGATATGTTATGGCACTTGTGTGTTACAACACAGGTGATGTGACAATCACATGGGCCTTGTAACAGTTTTGATGTGACACACATAAGCATGTGTGACACATGTGTGGTGATCATGTGAGGTGACACACAAATGGCTTGTGCTTGATGTGATATGACTCTCATGTGTGATGACAGGTATGATGCGATGCTCTGTAAAGCAAGTGACAATGTGAGGTGACACACAAGTTGGTTGGAACTGATCTGATGTGACACACACATGTGTGATATGAGAGGTATGATGTGACACCCCTGCATGGCATGTGACTTATATGAGGTGACACTCACTCTCTGGGTGTGACACATGTCAGGAGACACTCTCATGCGTGTTGAGACAGATGTGATATGACAATCACAGGTGCAATGCGACACATATGATGGGGCATTTGCATGTTAAGATACATGTGGGATGACAACCACAGAAGCGTTGTGACAGTTGTGATGTGACAGTCATAAATGGCTTGGGACAAATGAGTGGTGACAATCGTATGCTGATTGTGACCTTCTGAGTTGACATGCATGTGGGTTGTGATGGACATGATGTGACATGCACATGTGAAGTGACAGGTATGCTGTAATGCTTCTGGAAGTCTTCTGACAAATTGAGGTCACAATAACACTCTGAGTGTGACAGGTATCAGGTGACAATGCCACATGTGTTGAGACAGAAATGATATGAGAGCCACAGGCATGATGTGATAGCTATGATGTGACACTTGCCTCTTAAGACACATGGTGAGGTAACAATCACATGAGTGTTGTGACAGTTGTGATGTGACACACATAAGCAATGTGTGACAGGTGTGTGATGACAACCACATGCTGGTTGTGACCATGTGAGGTGACACAAGTGGGTTGTACCTGATGAGATATGACACTCTCACATGTGATGCGACAGATATGATGTGACACTCTGGAAGGCATTTGACACATGTGATGTGACACTCACACTCAGGGTATGACAGATGTCAGATGACACACCCACATGGGCTGAGACAGAAGTGACGTGATAATCATAAGTGTGATGGGATAGATACGATATAATGCTTTCATGTTATGACACATGTGAGGTAACGGCCACATGGGTGTGGTGACAGTTGTGATATGACACTGATAAGAGGCTTGTGACAGATGTGTGGTGACAATCATATGCCAGTGGTGAACACATGAGGTGACAAATGGGTGGTGATGGATGTGACGTGACAGTCCCATATGTGATGTGACAGGGAAACATGACACTTTGTAAGGCACCTGACAAATGGGAGGTGACAAACACACTCTGGGTGTGACAGATGCCAGGTGACACTGCCACATGTGTTGAGACAGAAATGATGCGAGAGTCACAGGCACGATGTGACAGATATGATGTGACACGTGCATTCTGACATAGGAGAAGTGACAGTCACATGGGTGTTATAACAGTTTTGATGTAACACACAGAAGTATGTGTGACAGATGTGTGGTGACAATCATATGCCAATTGTGACAATGGGAGGTGACACACAACTGGGTTGGATCTGATGTGATGTGACAATCACATGTGCAATGTGACAGGTATGATGTGACAGTTGTGCGTGAAGACACATGTGAGGTGACAGTCACTTGAGCATTGTGACAGTTGTGATGTGAGACTCATAAGTGGCTTGTGACCAGTGTGTGGTGACAATCATATGCAGATTGTGACCATCTGAGATCACATACATATGGGTTTTGACTGATGTGATGTGACATGCACATGTCAGATGTGACAGGGATGATGTGACACTCCCAGAAGACGTGTGACAAGTGTGAGGTGACAATCACACTGTGGGTGTGACAGATATCAGGTGACACTGCCACGTGTGTTGAGACAGAAATGATGTGATGATCACAGGCATGATATGAGAGATATGATGTGACACTTGCATATTATAACACAGATGAGGTGACAATCACATGGGCATTGTAACAGATTTGACGTGACCCACATAAGCATGTGTGACAGATGTGTGGTGACAATAACATGTGGGTTGTGACCATGTGAGGTGACACACAAGTGGGTTGTGCCTCATGTGATATTTCACTCCCATGTGTAATGTGACAGATATGATGTGACACTCCATAACACATGTGACAAATGTGAGGTGACAATCACACTCGAGGTGTGACATATGTCAGGTGACACTGCCACATGTGTTGAAGTAGAAATGGTGTGACCAATAACAGGCACAATGTGACTGACATTTTTGGATAATTGCATGTTATGACACACATGAGGTGACAATCACTCAGGCATTATGACAGGTGTGATGTGACAATCATAAGAGGCTTGTGACAGATGTGTGGTGACAATCACATGCCAATTGTGACAGGGTGAGCTGATACACACCTGGGTTGTGCCTGAAGTTATGTGACATTCTCATGTGTAATGACATATACTGTGTGATACTCTGTAATGCATGTGACAAATGTGAGGTGACAATCACAGTCTTGGTGTGACAGATGTCATGTGACACTGCCATGTGTGTTGAGACAGAAATGGCATGACAGTCACAGGCTCAATGTGACAGATATGATGTGACAGTTGTGCATGATGACACAGAGGAGGTGACAATCACAAGGGCACAGTGACAGCAGTGATGTGACCCACAGAAGCAGTGTGTGTGAAAACCCACATGCTGGTTGTGACTATGTGAGATGACACACAAGGGGCTTGTGCCTGATGTGATATGACACTGTCATGTGTGATGACAGATATGATGTGACACTCCATAAAGCACATGACAAATGTGAGGTGACAATCACACTCTTGGTGTGACAGATGTCATGTGACACTGACATGTGTGTTGAGACAAATAGGTGACAGCCACAGGCATGATGTGACAGATATGTGACACTTGCCTGTTATGACACAGATGAGGTGACCATCACATGGGCATGGTGACAGTTTGGATGTGACACACATAAGTGGTGTGTGACAGCTGTGTGGTGTCAACCACTTGCTGGTTGTGACCATGTGAGGTGACACACAAGTGGGTTGTGCCTGATGTGCTATGACACACTCATGTGATGGGACACATATGACATGACACTCCAGAAGTCATGTGACAAATGTGATGTGCTAATCACACTCTTGTTGAGACAGATGTCAGGTAACACTGCCATGTGTGTCGAGACAGAAATAGTGTGACCCTAACAGGCACAATGGGACTGAAATGTTGTGACACTTGCACATTATGACACCCATGAGGTGACAATCACACAGGCATTGGGACAGGTGTGATGTGACAATCATGAGTCTTGTGACCGATGTGTGGTGACATTGACATGCCAATTGTGACCATGTGGGGTGACACACAAGTGAATTTGGAACTGTTGTGATGTGACACACGCATGTGCAATGTGACTGGTGTGATGTGACACTCCTGGGAGGCATGTGACTAATATGAGGGGACAATCACACTCTGTGTGTCACAGGAGTCAGGTGACACTCTCAAGTGTGTTGAGACCCATGTGATGTGACAATCACATGTGCAATGACACAGGTATGATGTGACCCTTGGGCATTAAGACACATGAGGTGACAAATACATGAACATTGTGACAGTTGTGATGTGACCGTCATAAGCAGCTTGTGACAGATGTGCGGTGACAATCACATGCCAGTTGTGACCATGTGAGGTGACACACAAGTGGGCTGTGCCTGATGTGATATGACACTCTCATGTGTGATGACAGATAGGATGTGTCACTCTGTAAAGCATGTGCCAAATGTGAGGTAACACACTATGGGTGTAACAGATGTCAGATGACACTGCCACATTTGTTGAGGCAGAAATGCTGTGACAATAACAGACATGATGTGACTGATATGTTATGGCACTTGCGTGTTACAACACAGGTGATGTGACAATCACATGGGCCTTGTAACAGTTTTGATGTGACACACATAAGCATGTGTGACACATGTGTGGTGATCACGTGAGGTGACACACAAATGGCTTGTGCTTGATGTGATATGACTCTCATGTGTGATGACAGGTATGATGCGATGCTCTGTAAAGCAAGTGACAATGTGAGGTGACACACAAGTTGATTGGAACTGATCTGATGTGACACACACATGTGTGATATGAGAGGTATGATGTGACACTCCTGCATGGCATGTGACTTATATGAGGTGACAATCACTCTCTGGGTGTGACACATGTCAGGAGACACTCTCATGCATGTTGAGACAGATGTGATATGACAATCACAGGTGCAATGCGACACATATGATGGGGCATTTGCATGTTAAGATACATGTGGGATGACAACCACAGAAGCGTTGTGACAGTTGTGATGTGACAATCATAAATGGCTTGGGACAAATGAGTGGTGACAATCGTATGCTGATTGTGACCTTCTGAGTTGACATGCATGTGGGTTGTGATGGACATGATGTGACATGCACATGTGAAGTGACAGGTATGCTGTAATGCTTCTGGAAGTCTTCTGACAAATTGAGGTCACAATAACACTCTGAGTGTGACAGGTATCAGGTGACAATGCCACATGTGTTGAGACAGAAATGATATGAGAGCCACAGGCATGATGTGATAGCTATGATGTGACACTTGCCTCTTAAGACACATGGTGAGGTAACAATCACATGAGTGTTGTGACAGTTGTGATGTGACACACATAAGCAATGTGTGACAGGTGTGTGATGACAACCACATGCTGGTTGTGACCATGTGAGGTGACACAAGTGGGTTGTACCTGATGAGATATGACACTCTCACATGTGATGCGACAGATATGATGTGACACTCTGGAAGGCATTTGACACATGTGATGTGACACTCACACTCAGGGTATGACAGATGTCAGATGACACACCCACATGGGCTGAGACAGAAGTGACGTGATAATCATAAGTGTGATGGGATAGATACGATATAATGCTTTCATGTTATGACACATGTGAGGTAACGGCCACATGGGTGTGGTGACAGTTGTGATATGACACTGATAAGAGGCTTGTGACAGATGTGTGGTGACAATCATATGCCAGTGGTGAACACATGAGGTGACAAATGGGTGGTGATGGATGTGACGTGACAGTCCCATATGTGATGTGACAGGGAAACATGACACTTTGTAAGGCACCTGACAAATGGGAGGTGACAAACACACTCTGGGTGTGACAGATGCCAGGTGACACTGCCACATGTGTTGAGACAGAAATGATGCGAGAGTCACAGGCACGATGTGACAGATATGATGTGACACGTGCATTCTGACATAGGAGAAGTGACAGTCACATGGGTGTTATAACAGTTTTGATGTAACACACAGAAGTATGTGTGACAGATGTGTGGTGACAATCATATGCCAATTGTGACAATGGGAGGTGACACACAACTGGGTTGGATCTGATGTGATGTGACAATCACATGTGCAATGTGACAGGTATGATGTGACAGTTGTGCGTGAAGACACATGTGAGGTGACAGTCACTTGAGCATTGTGACAGTTGTGATGTGAGACTCATAAGTGGCTTGTGACCAGTGTGTGGTGACAATCATATGCAGATTGTGACCATCTGAGATCACATACATATGGGTTTTGACTGATGTGATGTGACCTGCACATGTCAGATGTGACAGGGATGATGTGACACTCCCAGAAGACGTGTGACAAGTGTGAGGTGACAATCACACTGTGGGTGTGACAGATATCAGGTGACACTGCCACGTGTGTTGAGACAGAAATGATGTGATGATCACAGGCATGATATGAGAGATATGATGTGACACTTGCATATTATAACACAGATGAGGTGACAATCACATGGGCATTGTAACAGATTTGACGTGACCCACATAAGCATGTGTGACAGATGTGTGGTGACAATAACATGTGGGTTGTGACCATGTGAGGTGACACACAAGTGGGTTGTGCCTCATGTGATATTTCACTCCCATGTGTAATGTGACAGATATGATGTGACACTCCATAACACATGTGACAAATGTGAGGTGACAATCACACTCGAGGTGTGACATATGTCAGGTGACACTGCCACATGTGTTGAAGTAGAAGTGGTGTGACCAATAACAGGCACAATGTGACTGACATTTTTGGATAATTGCATGTTATGACACACATGAGGTGACAATCACTCAGGCATTATGACAGGTGTGATGTGACAATCATAAGAGGCTTGTGACAGATGTGTGGTGACAATCACATGCCAATTGTGACAGGGTGAGCTGATACACACCTGGGTTGTGCCTGAAGTTATGTGACATTCTCATGTGTAATGACATATACTGTGTGATACTCTGTAATGCATGTGACAAATGTGAGGTGACAATCACAGTCTTGGTGTGACAGATGTCATGTGACACTGCCATGTGTGTTGAGACAGAAATGGCATGACAGTCACAGGCTCAATGTGACAGATATGATGTGACAGTTGTGCATGATGACACAGAGGAGGTGACAATCACAAGGGCACAGTGACAGCAGTGATGTGACCCACAGAAGCAGTGTGTGTGAAAACCCACATGCTGGTTGTGACTATGTGAGATGACACACAAGGGGCTTGTGCCTGATGTGATATGACACTGTCATGTGTGATGACAGATATGATGTGACACTCCATAAAGCACATGACAAATGTGAGGTGACAATCACACTCTTGGTGTGACAGATGTCATGTGACACTGACATGTGTGTTGAGACAAATAGGTGACAGCCACAGGCATGATGTGACAGATATGTGACACTTGCCTGTTATGACACAGATGAGGTGACAATCACATGGGCATGGTGACAGTTTGGATGTGACACACATAAGTGGTGTGTGACAGCTGTGTGGTGTCAACCACTTGCTGGTTGTGACCATGTGAGGTGACACACAAGTGGGTTGTGCCTGATGTGCTATGACACACTCATGTGATGGGACACATATGACATGACACTCCAGAAGTCATGTGACAAATGTGATGTGCTAATCACACTCTTGTTGAGACAGATGTCAGGTAACACTGCCATGTGTGTCGAGACAGAAATAGTGTGACCCTAACAGGCACAATGGGACTGAAATGTTGTGACACTTGCACATTATGACACCCATGAGGTGACAATCACACAGGCATTGGGACAGGTGTGATGTGACAATCATGAGTCTTGTGACCGATGTGTGGTGACATTGACATGCCAATTGTGACCATGTGGGGTGACACACAAGTGAATTTGGAACTGTTGTGATGTGACACACGCATGTGCAATGTGACTGGTGTGATGTGACACTCCTGGGAGGCATGTGACTAATATGAGGGGACAATCACACTCTGTGTGTCACAGGAGTCAGGTGACACTCTCAAGTGTGTTGAGACCCATGTGATGTGACAATCACATGTGCAATGACACAGGTATGATGTGACCCTTGGGCATTAAGACACATGAGGTGACAAATACATGAACATTGTGACAGTTGTGATGTGACCGTCATAAGCAGCTTGTGACAGATGTGCGGTGACAATCACATGCCAGTTGTGACCATGTGAGGTGACACACAAGTGGGCTGTGCCTGATGTGATATGACACTCTCATGTGTGATGACAGATAGGATGTGTCACTCTGTAAAGCATGTGCCAAATGTGAGGTAACACACTATGGGTGTAACAGATGTCAGATGACACTGCCACATTTGTTGAGGCAGAAATGCTGTGACAATAACAGACATGATGTGACTGATATGTTATGGCACTTGCGTGTTACAACACAGGTGATGTGACAATCACATGGGCCTTGTAACAGTTTTGATGTGACACACATAAGCATGTGTGACACATGTGTGGTGATCACGTGAGGTGACACACAAATGGCTTGTGCTTGATGTGATATGACTCTCATGTGTGATGACAGGTATGATGCGATGCTCTGTAAAGCAAGTGACAATGTGAGGTGACACACAAGTTGATTGGAACTGATCTGATGTGACACACACATGTGTGATATGAGAGGTATGATGTGACACCCCTGCATGGCATGTGACTTATATGAGGTGACACTCACTCTCTGGGTGTGACACATGTCAGGAGACACTCTCATGCATGTTGAGACAGATGTGATATGACAATCACAGGTGCAATGCGACACATATGATGGGGCATTTGCATGTTAAGATACATGTGGGATGACAACCACAGAAGCGTTGTGACAGTTGTGATGTGACAATCATAAATGGCTTGGGACAAATGAGTGGTGACAATCGTATGCTGATTGTGACCTTCTGAGTTGACATGCATGTGGGTTGTGATGGACATGATGTGACATGCACATGTGAAGTGACAGGTATGCTGTAATGCTTCTGGAAGTCTTCTGACAAATTGAGGTCACAATAACACTCTGAGTGTGACAGGTATCAGGTGACAATGCCACATGTGTTGAGACAGAAATGATATGAGAGCCACAGGCATGATGTGATAGCTATGATGTGACACTTGCCTCTTAAGACACATGGTGAGGTAACAATCACATGAGTGTTGTGACAGTTGTGATGTGACACACATAAGCAATGTGTGACAGGTGTGTGATGACAACCACATGCTGGTTGTGACCATGTGAGGTGACACAAGTGGGTTGTACCTGATGAGATATGACACTCTCACATGTGATGCAACAGATATGATGTGACACTCTGGAAGGCATTTGACACATGTGATGTGACACTCACACTCAGGGTATGACAGATGTCAGATGACACACCCACATGGGCTGAGACAGAAGTGACGTGATAATCATAAGTGTGATGGGATAGATACGATATAATGCTTTCATGTTATGACACATGTGAGGTAACGGCCACATGGGTGTGGTGACAGTTGTGATATGACACTGATAAGAGGCTTGTGACAGATGTGTGGTGACAATCATATGCCAGTGGTGAACACATGAGGTGACAAATGGGTGGTGATGGATGTGACGTGACAGTCCCATATGTGATGTGACAGGGAAACATGACACTTTGTAAGGCACCTGACAAATGGGAGGTGACAAACACACTCTGGGTGTGACAGATGCCAGGTGACACTGCCACATGTGTTGAGACAGAAATGATGCGAGAGTCACAGGCACGATGTGACAGATATGATGTGACACGTGCATTCTGACATAGGAGAAGTGACAGTCACATGGGTGTTATAACAGTTTTGATGTAACACACAGAAGTATGTGTGACAGATGTGTGGTGACAATCATATGCCAATTGTGACAATGGGAGGTGACACACAACTGGGTTGGATCTGATGTGATGTGACAATCACATGTGCAATGTGACAGGTATGATGTGACAGTTGTGCGTGAAGACACATGTGAGGTGACAGTCACTTGAGCATTGTGACAGTTGTGATGTGAGACTCATAAGTGGCTTGTGACCAGTGTGTGGTGACAATCATATGCAGATTGTGACCATCTGAGATCACATACATATGGGTTTTGACTGATGTGATGTGACATGCACATGTCAGATGTGACAGGGATGATGTGACA
Organism: Hippopotamus amphibius kiboko; assembly: GCF_030028045.1. Taxonomy (NCBI): domain Eukaryota; kingdom Metazoa; phylum Chordata; class Mammalia; order Artiodactyla; family Hippopotamidae; genus Hippopotamus; species Hippopotamus amphibius. The sequence goes on along the minus strand of NC_080192.1, from coordinate 56,126,401 downwards.
CTCCCAGAAGACGTGTGACAAGTGTGAGGTGACAATCACACTGTGGGTGTGACAGATATCAGGTGACACTGCCACGTGTGTTGAGACAGAAATGATGTGATGATCACAGGCATGATATGAGAGATATGATGTGACACTTGCATATTATAACACAGATGAGGTGACAATCACATGGGCATTGTAACAGATTTGACGTGACCCACATAAGCATGTGTGACAGATGTGTGGTGACAATAACATGTGGGTTGTGACCATGTGAGGTGACACACAAGTGGGTTGTGCCTCATGTGATATTTCACTCCCATGTGTAATGTGACAGATATGATGTGACACTCCATAACACATGTGACAAATGTGAGGTGACAATCACACTCGAGGTGTGACATATGTCAGGTGACACTGCCACATGTGTTGAAGTAGAAATGGTGTGACCAATAACAGGCACAATGTGACTGACATTTTTGGATAATTGCATGTTATGACACACATGAGGTGACAATCACTCAGGCATTATGACAGGTGTGATGTGACAATCATAAGAGGCTTGTGACAGATGTGTGGTGACAATCACATGCCAATTGTGACAGGGTGAGCTGATACACACGTGGGTTGTGCCTGAAGTTATGTGACATTCTCATGTGTAATGACATATACTGTGTGATACTCTGTAATGCATGTGACAAATGTGAGGTGACAATCACAGTCTTGGTGTGACAGATGTCATGTGACACTGCCATGTGTGTTGAGACAGAAATGGCATGACAGTCACAGGCTCAATGTGACAGATATGATGTGACAGTTGTGCATGATGACACAGAGGAGGTGACAATCACAAGGGCACTGTGACAGCAGTGATGTGACCCACATAAGCAGTGTGTGAGAAAACCCACATGCTGGTTGTGACTATGTGAGATGACACACAAGGGGCTTGTGCCTGATGTGATATGACACTGTCATGTGTGATGACAGATATGATGTGGCACTCCATAAAGCACATGACAAATGTGAGGTGACAATCACACTCTTGGTGTGACAGATGTCATGTGACACTGACATGTGTGTTGAGACAAATAGGTGACAGCCACAGGCATGATGTGACAGATATGTGACACTTGCCTGTTATGACACAGATGAGGTGACCATCACATGGGCATGGTGACAGTTTGGATGTGACACACATAAGTGGTGTGTGACAGCTGTGTGGTGTCAACCACTTGCTGGTTGTGACCATGTGAGGTGACACACAAGTGGGTTGTGCCTGATGTGCTATGACACACTCATGTGATGGGACACATATGACATGACACTCCAGAAGTCATGTGACACATGTGATGTGCTAATCACACTCTTGTTGAGACAGATGTCAGGTAACACTGCCATGTGTGTCGAGACAGAAATAGTGTGACCCTAACAGGCACAATGGGACTGAAATGTTGTGACACTTGCACATTATGACACCCATGAGGTGACAATCACACAGGCATTGGGACAGGTGTGATGTGACAATCATGAGTCTTGTGACCGATGTGTGGTGACATTGACATGCCAATTGTGACCATGTGAGGTGACACACAAGTGAATTTGGAACTGTTACGATGTGACACACGCATGTGCAATGTGACTGGTGTGATGTGACACTCCTGGGAGGCATGTGACTAATATGAGGGGACAATCACACTCTGTGTGTCACAGGAGTCAGGTGACACTCTCAAGTGTGTTGAGACCCATGTGATGTGACAATCACATGTGCAATGACACAGGTATGATGTGACCCTTGGGCATTAAGACACATGAGGTGACAAATACATGAACATTGTGACAGTTGTGATGTGACCGTCATAAGCAGCTTGTGACAGATGTGCGGTGACAATCACATGCCAGTTGTGACCATGTGAGGTGACACACAAGTGGGCTGTGCCTGATGTGATATGACACTCTCATGTGTGATGACAGATAGGATGTGTCACTCTGTAAAGCATGTGCCAAATGTGAGGTAACACACTATGGGTGTAACAGATGTCAGATGACACTGCCACATTTGTTGAGGCAGAAATGCTGTGACAATAACAGACATGATGTGACTGATATGTTATGGCACTTGCGTGTTACAACACAGGTGATGTGACAATCACATGGGCCTTGTAACAGTTTTGATGTGACACACATAAGCATGTGTGACACATGTGTGGTGATCACGTGAGGTGACACACAAATGGCTTGTGCTTGATGTGATATGACTCTCATGTGTGATGACAGGTATGATGCGATGCTCTGTAAAGCAAGTGACAATGTGAGGTGACACACAAGTTGATTGGAACTGATCTGATGTGACACACACATGTGTGATATGAGAGGTATGATGTGACACCCCTGCATGGCATGTGACTTATATGAGGTGACAATCACTCTCTGGGTGTGACACATGTCAGGAGACACTCTCATGCGTGTTGAGACAGATGTGATATGACAATCACAGGTGCAATGCGACACATATGATGGGGCATTTGCATGTTAAGATACATGTGGGATGACAACCACAGAAGCGTTGTGACAGTTGTGATGTGACAGTCATAAATGGCTTGGGACAAATGAGTGGTGACAATCGTATGCTGATTGTGACCTTCTGAGTTGACATGCATGTGGGTTGTGATGGACATGATGTGACATGCACATGTGAAGTGACAGGTATGCTGTAATGCTTCTGGAAGTCTTCTGACAAATTGAGGTCACAATAACACTCTGAGTGTGACAGGTATCAGGTGACAATGCCACATGTGTTGAGACAGAAATGATATGAGAGCCACAGGCATGATGTGATAGCTATGATGTGACACTTGCCTCTTAAGACACATGGTGAGGTAACAATCACATGAGTGTTGTGACAGTTGTGATGTGACACACATAAGCAATGTGTGACAGGTGTGTGATGACAACCACATGCTGGTTGTGACCATGTGAGGTGACACAAGTGGGTTGTACCTGATGAGATATGACACTCTCACATGTGATGCGACAGATATGATGTGACACTCTGGAAGGCATTTGACACATGTGATGTGACACTCACACTCAGGGTATGACAGATGTCAGATGACACACCCACATGGGCTGAGACAGAAGTGACGTGATAATCATAAGTGTGATGGGATAGATACGATATAATGCTTTCATGTTATGACACATGTGAGGTAACGGCCACATGGGTGTGGTGACAGTTGTGATATGACACTGATAAGAGGCTTGTGACAGATGTGTGGTGACAATCATATGCCAGTGGTGAACACATGAGGTGACAAATGGGTGGTGATGGATGTGACGTGACAGTCCCATATGTGATGTGACAGGGAAACATGACACTTTGTAAGGCACCTGACAAATGGGAGGTGACAAACACACTCTGGGTGTGACAGATGCCAGGTGACACTGCCACATGTGTTGAGACAGAAATGATGCGAGAGTCACAGGCACGATGTGACAGATATGATGTGACACGTGCATTCTGACATAGGAGAAGTGACAGTCACATGGGTGTTATAACAGTTTTGATGTAACACACAGAAGTATGTGTGACAGATGTGTGGTGACAATCATATGCCAATTGTGACAATGGGAGGTGACACACAACTGGGTTGGATCTGATGTGATGTGACAATCACATGTGCAATGTGACAGGTATGATGTGACAGTTGTGCGTGAAGACACATGTGAGGTGACAGTCACTTGAGCATTGTGACAGTTGTGATGTGAGACTCATAAGTGGCTTGTGACCAGTGTGTGGTGACAATCATATGCAGATTGTGACCATCTGAGATCACATACATATGGGTTTTGACTGATGTGATGTGACATGCACATGTCAGATGTGACAGGGATGATGTGACACTCCCAGAAGACGTGTGACAAGTGTGAGGTGACAATCACACTGTGGGTGTGACAGATATCAGGTGACACTGCCACGTGTGTTGAGACAGAAATGATGTGATGATCACAGGCATGATATGAGAGATATGATGTGACACTTGCATATTATAACACAGATGAGGTGACCATCACATGGGCATTGTAACAGATTTGACGTGACCCACATAAGCATGTGTGACAGATGTGTGGTGACAATAACATGTGGGTTGTGACCATGTGAGGTGACACACAAGTGGGTTGTGCCTCATGTGATATTTCACTCCCATGTGTAATGTGACAGATATGATGTGACACTCCATAACACATGTGACAAATGTGAGGTGACAATCACACTCGAGGTGTGACATATGTCAGGTGACACTGCCACATGTGTTGAAGTAGAAATGGTGTGACCAATAACAGGCACAATGTGACTGACATTTTTGGATAATTGCATGTTATGACACACATGAGGTGACAATCACTCAGGCATTATGACAGGTGTGATGTGACAATCATAAGAGGCTTGTGACAGATGTGTGGTGACAATCACATGCCAATTGTGACAGGGTGAGCTGATACACACCTGGGTTGTGCCTGAAGTTATGTGACATTCTCATGTGTAATGACATATACTGTGTGATACTCTGTAATGCATGTGACAAATGTGAGGTGACAATCACAGTCTTGGTGTGACAGATGTCATGTGACACTGCCATGTGTGTTGAGACAGAAATGGCATGACAGTCACAGGCTCAATGTGACAGATATGATGTGACAGTTGTGCATGATGACACAGAGGAGGTGACAATCACAAGGGCACTGTGACAGCAGTGATGTGACCCACATAAGCAGTGTGTGAGAAAACCCACATGCTGGTTGTGACTATGTGAGATGACACACAAGGGGCTTGTGCCTGATGTGATATGACACTGTCATGTGTGATGACAGATATGATGTGGCACTCCATAAAGCACATGACAAATGTGAGGTGACAATCACACTCTTGGTGTGACAGATGTCATGTGACACTGACATGTGTGTTGAGACAAATAGGTGACAGCCACAGGCATGATGTGACAGATATGTGACACTTGCCTGTTATGACACAGATGAGGTGACCATCACATGGGCATGGTGACAGTTTGGATGTGACACACATAAGTGGTGTGTGACAGCTGTGTGGTGTCAACCACTTGCTGGTTGTGACCATGTGAGGTGACACACAAGTGGGTTGTGCCTGATGTGCTATGACACACTCATGTGATGGGACACATATGACATGACACTCCAGAAGTCATGTGACACATGTGATGTGCTAATCACACTCTTGTTGAGACAGATGTCAGGTAACACTGCCATGTGTGTCGAGACAGAAATAGTGTGACCCTAACAGGCACAATGGGACTGAAATGTTGTGACACTTGCACATTATGACACCCATGAGGTGACAATCACACAGGCATTGGGACAGGTGTGATGTGACAATCATGAGTCTTGTGACCGATGTGTGGTGACATTGACATGCCAATTGTGACCATGTGAGGTGACACACAAGTGAATTTGGAACTGTTACGATGTGACACACGCATGTGCAATGTGACTGGTGTGATGTGACACTCCTGGGAGGCATGTGACTAATATGAGGGGACAATCACACTCTGTGTGTCACAGGAGTCAGGTGACACTCTCAAGTGTGTTGAGACCCATGTGATGTGACAATCACATGTGCAATGACACAGGTATGATGTGACCCTTGGGCATTAAGACACATGAGGTGACAAATACATGAACATTGTGACAGTTGTGATGTGACCGTCATAAGCAGCTTGTGACAGATGTGCGGTGACAATCACATGCCAGTTGTGACCATGTGAGGTGACACACAAGTGGGCTGTGCCTGATGTGATATGACACTCTCATGTGTGATGACAGATAGGATGTGTCACTCTGTAAAGCATGTGCCAAATGTGAGGTAACACACTATGGGTGTAACAGATGTCAGATGACACTGCCACATTTGTTGAGGCAGAAATGCTGTGACAATAACAGACATGATGTGACTGATATGTTATGGCACTTGCGTGTTACAACACAGGTGATGTGACAATCACATGGGCCTTGTAACAGTTTTGATGTGACACACATAAGCATGTGTGACACATGTGTGGTGATCACGTGAGGTGACACACAAATGGCTTGTGCTTGATGTGATATGACTCTCATGTGTGATGACAGGTATGATGCGATGCTCTGTAAAGCAAGTGACAATGTGAGGTGACACACAAGTTGATTGGAACTGATCTGATGTGACACACACATGTGTGATATGAGAGGTATGATGTGACACCCCTGCATGGCATGTGACTTATATGAGGTGACAATCACTCTCTGGGTGTGACACATGTCAGGAGACACTCTCATGCGTGTTGAGACAGATGTGATATGACAATCACAGGTGCAATGCGACACATATGATGGGGCATTTGCATGTTAAGATACATGTGGGATGACAACCACAGAAGCGTTGTGACAGTTGTGATGTGACAGTCATAAATGGCTTGGGACAAATGAGTGGTGACAATCGTATGCTGATTGTGACCTTCTGAGTTGACATGCATGTGGGTTGTGATGGACATGATGTGACATGCACATGTGAAGTGACAGGTATGCTGTAATGCTTCTGGAAGTCTTCTGACAAATTGAGGTCACAATACCACTCTGAGTGTGACAGGTATCAGGTGACAATGCCACATGTGTTGAGACAGAAATGATATGAGAGCCACAGGCATGATGTGATAGCTATGATGTGACACTTGCCTGTTAAGACACATGGTGAGGTAACAATCACATGAGTGTTGTGACAGTTGTGATGTGACACACATAAGCAATGTGTGACAGGTGTGTGATGACAACCACATGCTGGTTGTGACCATGTGAGGTGACACAAGTGGGTTGTACCTGATGAGATATGACACTCTCACATGTGATGCGACAGATATGATGTGACACTCTGGAAGGCATTTGACACATGTGATGTGACACTCACACTCAGGGTATGACAGATGTCAGATGACACACCCACATGGGCTGAGACAGAAGTGACGTGATAATCATAAGTGTGATGGGATAGATACGATATAATGCTTTCATGTTATGACACATGTGAGGTAACGGCCACATGGGTGTGGTGACAGTTGTGATATGACACTGATAAGAGGCTTGTGACAGATGTGTGGTGACAATCATATGCCAGTGGTGAACACATGAGGTGACAAATGGGTGGTGATGGATGTGACGTGACAGTCCCATATGTGATGTGACAGGGAAACATGACACTTTGTAAGGCACCTGACAAATGGGAGGTGACAAACACACTCTGGGTGTGACAGATGCCAGGTGACACTGCCACATGTGTTGAGACAGAAATGATGCGAGAGTCACAGGCACGATGTGACAGCTATGATGTGACACGTGCATTCTGACATAGGAGAAGTGACAGTCACATGGGTGTTATAACAGTTTTGATGTAACACACAGAAGTATGTGTGACAGATGTGTGGTGACAATCATATGCCAATTGTGACAATGGGAGGTGACACACAACTGGGTTGGATCTGATGTGATGTGACAATCACATGTGCAATGTGACAGGTATGATGTGACAGTTGTGCGTGAAGACACATGTGAGGTGACAGTCACTTGAGCATTGTGACAGTTGTGATGTGAGACTCATAAGTGGCTTGTGACCAGTGTGTGGTGACAATCATATGCAGATTGTGACCATCTGAGATCACATACATATGGGTTTTGACTGATGTGATGTGACATGCACATGTCAGATGTGACAGGGATGATGTGACACTCCCAGAAGACGTGTGACAAGTGTGAGGTGACAATCACACTGTGGGTGTGACAGATATCAGGTGACACTGCCACGTGTGTTGAGACAGAAATGATGTGATGATCACAGGCATGATATGAGAGATATGATGTGACACTTGCATATTATAACACAGATGAGGTGACCATCACATGGGCATTGTAACAGATTTGACGTGACCCACATAAGCATGTGTGACAGATGTGTGGTGACAATAACATGTGGGTTGTGACCATGTGAGGTGACACACAAGTGGGTTGTGCCTCATGTGATATTTCACTCCCATGTGTAATGTGACAGATATGATGTGACACTCCATAACACATGTGACAAATGTGAGGTGACAATCACACTCGAGGTGTGACATATGTCAGGTGACACTGCCACATGTGTTGAAGTAGAAGTGGTGTGACCAATAACAGGCACAATGTGACTGACATTTTTGGATAATTGCATGTTATGACACACATGAGGTGACAATCACTCAGGCATTATGACAGGTGTGATGTGACAATCATAAGAGGCTTGTGACAGATGTGTGGTGACAATCACATGCCAATTGTGACAGGGTGAGCTGATACACACCTGGGTTGTGCCTGAAGTTATGTGACATTCTCATGTGTAATGACATATACTGTGTGATACTCTGTAATGCATGTGACAAATGTGAGGTGACAATCACAGTCTTGGTGTGACAGATGTCATGTGACACTGCCATGTGTGTTGAGACAGAAATGGCATGACAGTCACAGGCTCAATGTGACAGATATGATGTGACAGTTGTGCATGATGACACAGAGGAGGTGACAATCACAAGGGCACAGTGACAGCAGTGATGTGACCCACAGAAGCAGTGTGTGTGAAAACCCACATGCTGGTTGTGACTATGTGAGATGACACACAAGGGGCTTGTGCCTGATGTGATATGACACTGTCATGTGTGATGACAGATATGATGTGACACTCCATAAAGCACATGACAAATGTGAGGTGACAATCACACTCTTGGTGTGACAGATGTCATGTGACACTGACATGTGTGTTGAGACAAATAGGTGACAGCCACAGGCATGATGTGACAGATATGTGACACTTGCCTGTTATGACACAGATGAGGTGACAATCACATGGGCATGGTGACAGTTTGGATGTGACACACATAAGTGGTGTGTGACAGCTGTGTGGTGTCAACCACTTGCTGGTTGTGACCATGTGAGGTGACACACAAGTGGGTTGTGCCTGATGTGCTATGACACACTCATGTGATGGGACACATATGACATGACACTCCAGAAGTCATGTGACAAATGTGATGTGCTAATCACACTCTTGTTGAGACAGATGTCAGGTAACACTGCCATGTGTGTCGAGACAGAAATAGTGTGACCCTAACAGGCACAATGGGACTGAAATGTTGTGACACTTGCACATTATGACACCCATGAGGTGACAATCACACAGGCATTGGGACAGGTGTGATGTGACAATCATGAGTCTTGTGACCGATGTGTGGTGACATTGACATGCCAATTGTGACCATGTGGGGTGACACACAAGTGAATTTGGAACTGTTGTGATGTGACACACGCATGTGCAATGTGACTGGTGTGATGTGACACTCCTGGGAGGCATGTGACTAATATGAGGGGACAATCACACTCTGTGTGTCACAGGAGTCAGGTGACACTCTCAAGTGTGTTGAGACCCATGTGATGTGACAATCACATGTGCAATGACACAGGTATGATGTGACCCTTGGGCATTAAGACACATGAGGTGACAAATACATGAACATTGTGACAGTTGTGATGTGACCGTCATAAGCAGCTTGTGACAGATGTGCGGTGACAATCACATGCCAGTTGTGACCATGTGAGGTGACACACAAGTGGGCTGTGCCTGATGTGATATGACACTCTCATGTGTGATGACAGATAGGATGTGTCACTCTGTAAAGCATGTGCCAAATGTGAGGTAACACACTATGGGTGTAACAGATGTCAGATGACACTGCCACATTTGTTGAGGCAGAAATGCTGTGACAATAACAGACATGATGTGACTGATATGTTATGGCACTTGCGTGTTACAACACAGGTGATGTGACAATCACATGGGCCTTGTAACAGTTTTGATGTGACACACATAAGCATGTGTGACACATGTGTGGTGATCACATGAGGTGACACACAAATGGCTTGTGCTTGATGTGATATGACTCTCATGTGTGATGACAGGTATGATGCGATGCTCTGTAAAGCAAGTGACAATGTGAGGTGACACACAAGTTGATTGGAACTGATCTGATGTGACACACACATGTGTGATATGAGAGGTATGATGTGACACCCCTGCATGGCATGTGACTTATATGAGGTGACACTCACTCTCTGGGTGTGACACATGTCAGGAGACACTCTCATGCATGTTGAGACAGATGTGATATGACAATCACAGGTGCAATGCGACACATATGATGGGGCATTTGCATGTTAAGATACATGTGGGATGACAACCACAGAAGCGTTGTGACAGTTGTGATGTGACAATCATAAATGGCTTGGGACAAATGAGTGGTGACAATCGTATGCTGATTGTGACCTTCTGAGTTGACATGCATGTGGGTTGTGATGGACATGATGTGACATGCACATGTGAAGTGACAGGTATGCTGTAATGCTTCTGGAAGTCTTCTGACAAATTGAGGTCACAATAACACTCTGAGTGTGACAGGTATCAGGTGACAATGCCACATGTGTTGAGACAGAAATGATATGAGAGCCACAGGCATGATGTGATAGCTATGATGTGACACTTGCCTCTTAAGACACATGGTGAGGTAACAATCACATGAGTGTTGTGACAGTTGTGATGTGACACACATAAGCAATGTGTGACAGGTGTGTGATGACAACCACATGCTGGTTGTGACCATGTGAGGTGACACAAGTGGGTTGTACCTGATGAGATATGACACTCTCACATGTGATGCGACAGATATGATGTGACACTCTGGAAGGCATTTGACACATGTGATGTGACACTCACACTCAGGGTATGACAGATGTCAGATGACACACCCACATGGGCTGAGACAGAAGTGACGTGATAATCATAAGTGTGATGGGATAGATACGATATAATGCTTTCATGTTATGACACATGTGAGGTAACGGCCACATGGGTGTGGTGACAGTTGTGATATGACACTGATAAGAGGCTTGTGACAGATGTGTGGTGACAATCATATGCCAGTGGTGAACACATGAGGTGACAAATGGGTGGTGATGGATGTGACGTGACAGTCCCATATGTGATGTGACAGGGAAACATGACACTTTGTAAGGCACCTGACAAATGGGAGGTGACAAACACACTCTGGGTGTGACAGATGCCAGGTGACACTGCCACATGTGTTGAGACAGAAATGATGCGAGAGTCACAGGCACGATGTGACAGATATGATGTGACACGTGCATTCTGACATAGGAGAAGTGACAGTCACATGGGTGTTATAACAGTTTTGATGTAACACACAGAAGTATGTGTGACAGATGTGTGGTGACAATCATATGCCAATTGTGACAATGGGAGGTGACACACAACTGGGTTGGATCTGATGTGATGTGACAATCACATGTGCAATGTGACAGGTATGATGTGACAGTTGTGCGTGAAGACACATGTGAGGTGACAGTCACTTGAGCATTGTGACAGTTGTGATGTGAGACTCATAAGTGGCTTGTGACCAGTGTGTGGTGACAATCATATGCAGATTGTGACCATCTGAGATCACATACATATGGGTTTTGACTGATGTGATGTGACATGCACATGTCAGATGTGACAGGGATGATGTGACACTCCCAGAAGACGTGTGACAAGTGTGAGGTGACAATCACACTGTGGGTGTGACAGATATCAGGTGACACTGCCATGTGTGTTGAGACAGAAATGATGTGATGATCACAGGCATGATATGAGAGATATGATGTGACACTTGCATATTATAACACAGATGAGGTGACAATCACATGGGCATTGTAACAGATTTGACGTGACCCACATAAGCATGTGTGACAGATGTGTGGTGACAATAACATGTGGGTTGTGACCATGTGAGGTGACACACAAGTGGGTTGTGCCTCATGTGATATTTCACTCCCATGTGTAATGTGACAGATATGATGTGACACTCCATAACACATGTGACAAATGTGAGGTGACAATCACACTCGAGGTGTGACATATGTCAGGTGACACTGCCACATGTGTTGAAGTAGAAATGGTGTGACCAATAACAGGCACAATGTGACTGACATTTTTGGATAATTGCATGTTATGACACACATGAGGTGACAATCACTCAGGCATTATGACAGGTGTGATGTGACAATCATAAGAGGCTTGTGACAGATGTGTGGTGACAATCACATGCCAATTGTGACAGGGTGAGCTGATACACACGTGGGTTGTGCCTGAAGTTATGTGACATTCTCATGTGTAATGACATATACTGTGTGATACTCTGTAATGCATGTGACAAATGTGAGGTGACAATCACAGTCTTGGTGTGACAGATGTCATGTGACACTGCCATGTGTGTTGAGACAGAAATGGCATGACAGTCACAGGCTCAATGTGACAGATATGATGTGACAGTTGTGCATGATGACACAGAGGAGGTGACAATCACAAGGGCACAGTGACAGCAGTGATGTGACCCACATAAGCAGTGTGTGAGAAAACCCACATGCTGGTTGTGACTATGTGAGATGACACACAAGGGGCTTGTGCCTGATGTGATATGACACTGTCATGTGTGATGACAGATATGATGTGGCACTCCATAAAGCACATGACAAATGTGAGGTGACAATCACACTCTTGGTGTGACAGATGTCATGTGACACTGACATGTGTGTTGAGACAAATAGGTGACAGCCACAGGCATGATGTGACAGATATGTGACACTTGCCTGTTATGACACAGATGTGGTGACCATCACATGGGCATGGTGACAGTTTGGATGTGACACACATAAGTGGTGTGTGACAGCTGTGTGGTGTCAACCACTTGCTGGTTGTGACCATGTGAGGTGACACACAAGTGGGTTGTGCCTGATGTGCTATGACACACTCATGTGATGGGACACATATGACATGACACTCCAGAAGTCATGTGACACATGTGATGTGCTAATCACACTCTTGTTGAGACAGATGTCAGGTAACACTGCCATGTGTGTCGAGACAGAAATAGTGTGACCCTAACAGGCACAATGGGACTGAAATGTTGTGACACTTGCACATTATGACACCCATGAGGTGACAATCACACAGGCATTGGGACAGGTGTGATGTGACAATCATGAGTCTTGTGACAGATGTGTGGTGACATTGACATGCCAATTGTGACCATGTGAGGTGACACACAAGTGAATTTGGAACTGTTACGATGTGACACACGCATGTGCAATGTGACTGGTGTGATGTGACACTCCTGGGAGGCATGTGACTAATATGAGGGGACAATCACACTCTGTGTGTCACAGGAGTCAGGTGACACTCTCAAGTGTGTTGAGACCCATGTGATGTGACAATCACATGTGCAATGACACAGGTATGATGTGACCCTTGGGCATTAAGACACATGAGGTGACAAATACATGAACATTGTGACAGTTGTGATGTGACCATCATAAGCAGCTTGTGACAGATGTGCGGTGACAATCACATGCCAGTTGTGACCATGTGAGGTGACACACAAGTGGGCTGTGCCTGATGTGATATGACACTCTCATGTGTGATGACAGATAGGATGTGTCACTCTGTAAAGCATGTGCCAAATGTGAGGTAACACACTATGGGTGTAACAGATGTCAGATGACACTGCCACATTTGTTGAGGCAGAAATGCTGTGACAATAACAGACATGATGTGACTGATATGTTATGGCACTTGCGTGTTACAACACAGGTGATGTGACAATCACATGGGCCTTGTAACAGTTTTGATGTGACACACATAAGCATGTGTGACACATGTGTGGTGATCACGTGAGGTGACACACAAATGGCTTGTGCTTGATGTGATATGACTCTCATGTGTGATGACAGGTATGATGCGATGCTCTGTAAAGCAAGTGACAATGTGAGGTGACACACAAGTTGATTGGAACTGATCTGATGTGACACACACATGTGTGATATGAGAGGTATGATGTGACACCCCTGCATGGCATGTGACTTATATGAGGTGACAATCACTCTCTGGGTGTGACACATGTCAGGAGACACTCTCATGCGTGTTGAGACAGATGTGATATGACAATCACAGGTGCAATGCGACACATATGATGGGGCATTTGCATGTTAAGATACATGTGGGATGACAACCACAGAAGCGTTGTGACAGTTGTGATGTGACAGTCATAAATGGCTTGGGACAAATGAGTGGTGACAATCGTATGCTGATTGTGACCTTCTGAGTTGACATGCATGTGGGTTGTGATGGACATGATGTGACATGCACATGTGAAGTGACAGGTATGCTGTAATGCTTCTGGAAGTCTTCTGACAAATTGAGGTCACAATAACACTCTGAGTGTGACAGGTATCAGGTGACAATGCCACATGTGTTGAGACAGAAATGATATGAGAGCCACAGGCATGATGTGATAGCTATGATGTGACACTTGCCTGTTAAGACACATGGTGAGGTAACAATCACATGAGTGTTGTGACAGTTGTGATGTGACACACATAAGCAATGTGTGACAGGTGTGTGATGACAACCACATGCTGGTTGTGACCATGTGAGGTGACACAAGTGGGTTGTACCTGATGAGATATGACACTCTCACATGTGATGCGACAGATATGATGTGACACTCTGGAAGGCATTTGACACATGTGATGTGACACTCACACTCAGGGTATGACAGATGTCAGATGACACACCCACATGGGCTGAGACAGAAGTGACATGATAATCATAAGTGTGATGGGATAGATACGATATAATGCTTTCATGTTATGACACATGTGAGGTAACGGCCACATGGGTGTGGTGACAGTTGTGATATGACACTGATAAGAGGCTTGTGACAGATGTGTGGTGACAATCATATGCCAGTGGTGAACACATGAGGTGACAAATGGGTGGTGATGGATGTGACGTGACAGTCCCATATGTGATGTGACAGGGAAACATGACACTTTGTAAGGCACCTGACAAATGGGAGGTGACAAACACACTCTGGGTGTGACAGATGCCAGGTGACACTGCCACATGTGTTGAGACAGAAATGATGCGAGAGTCACAGGCACGATGTGACAGATATGATGTGACACGTGCATTCTGACATAGGAGAAGTGACAGTCACATGGGTGTTATAACAGTTTTGATGTAACACACAGAAGTATGTGTGACAGATGTGTGGTGACAATCATATGCCAATTGTGACAATGGGAGGTGACACACAACTGGGTTGGATCTGATGTGATGTGACAATCACATGTGCAATGTGACAGGTATGATGTGACAGTTGTGCGTGAAGACACATGTGAGGTGACAGTCACTTGAGCATTGTGACAGTTGTGATGTGAGACTCATAAGTGGCTTGTGACCAGTGTGTGGTGACAATCATATGCAGATTGTGACCATCTGAGATCACATACATATGGGTTTTGACTGATGTGATGTGACATGCACATGTCAGATGTGACAGGGATGATGTGACACTCCCAGAAGACGTGTGACAAGTGTGAGGTGACAATCACACTGTGGGTGTGACAGATATCAGGTGACACTGCCACGTGTGTTGAGACAGAAATGATGTGATGATCACAGGCATGATATGAGAGATATGATGTGACACTTGCATATTATAACACAGATGAGGTGACAATCACATGGGCATTGTAACAGATTTGACGTGACCCACATAAGCATGTGTGACAGATGTGTGGTGACAATAACATGTGGGTTGTGACCATGTGAGGTGACACACAAGTGGGTTGTGCCTCATGTGATATTTCACTCCCATGTGTAATGTGACAGATATGATGTGACACTCCATAACACATGTGACAAATGTGAGGTGACAATCACACTCGAGGTGTGACATATGTCAGGTGACACTGCCACATGTGTTGAAGTAGAAATGGTGTGACCAATAACAGGCACAATGTGACTGACATTTTTGGATAATTGCATGTTATGACACACATGAGGTGACAATCACTCAGGCATTATGACAGGTGTGATGTGACAATCATAAGAGGCTTGTGACAGATGTGTGGTGACAATCACATGCCAATTGTGACAGGGTGAGCTGATACACACGTGGGTTGTGCCTGAAGTTATGTGACATTCTCATGTGTAATGACATATACTGTGTGATACTCTGTAATGCATGTGACAAATGTGAGGTGACAATCACAGTCTTGGTGTGACAGATGTCATGTGACACTGCCATGTGTGTTGAGACAGAAATGGCATGACAGTCACAGGCTCAATGTGACAGATA
This sequence comes from Hippopotamus amphibius kiboko, assembly GCF_030028045.1. Lineage (NCBI taxonomy): Eukaryota > Metazoa > Chordata > Mammalia > Artiodactyla > Hippopotamidae > Hippopotamus > Hippopotamus amphibius. The sequence goes on along the minus strand of NC_080192.1, from coordinate 56,110,085 downwards.
TGATGTGACAGTTGTGCATGATGACACAGAGGAGGTGACAATCACAAGGGCACAGTGACAGCAGTGATGTGACCCACAGAAGCAGTGTGTGAGAAAACCCACATGCTGGTTGTGACTATGTGAGATGACACACAAGGGGCTTGTGCCTGATGTGATATGACACTGTCATGTGTGATGACAGATATGATGTGGCACTCCATAAAGCACATGACAAATGTGAGGTGACAATCACACTCTTGGTGTGACAGATGTCATGTGACACTGACATGTGTGTTGAGACAAATAGGTGACAGCCACAGGCATGATGTGACAGATATGTGACACTTGCCTGTTATGACACAGATGAGGTGACCATCACATGGGCATGGTGACAGTTTGGATGTGACACACATAAGTGGTGTGTGACAGCTGTGTGGTGTCAACCACTTGCTGGTTGTGACCATGTGAGGTGACACACAAGTGGGTTGTGCCTGATGTGCTATGACACACTCATGTGATGGGACACATATGACATGACACTCCAGAAGTCATGTGACACATGTGATGTGCTAATCACACTCTTGTTGAGACAGATGTCAGGTAACACTGCCATGTGTGTCGAGACAGAAATAGTGTGACCCTAACAGGCACAATGGGACTGAAATGTTGTGACACTTGCACATTATGACACCCATGAGGTGACAATCACACAGGCATTGGGACAGGTGTGATGTGACAATCATGAGTCTTGTGACAGATGTGTGGTGACATTGACATGCCAATTGTGACCATGTGAGGTGACACACAAGTGAATTTGGAACTGTTACGATGTGACACACGCATGTGCAATGTGACTGGTGTGATGTGACACTCCTGGGAGGCATGTGACTAATATGAGGGGACAATCACACTCTGTGTGTCACAGGAGTCAGGTGACACTCTCAAGTGTGTTGAGACCCATGTGATGTGACAATCACATGTGCAATGACACAGGTATGATGTGACCCTTGGGCATTAAGACACATGAGGTGACAAATACATGAATATTGTGACAGTTGTGATGTGACCATCATAAGCAGCTTGTGACAGATGTGCGGTGACAATCACATGCCAGTTGTGACCATGTGAGGTGACACACAAGTGGGCTGTGCCTGATGTGATATGACACTCTCATGTGTGATGACAGATAGGATGTGTCACTCTGTAAAGCATGTGCCAAATGTGAGGTAACACACTATGGGTGTAACAGATGTCAGATGACACTGCCACATTTGTTGAGGCAGAAATGCTGTGACAATAACAGACATGATGTGACTGATATGTTATGGCACTTGTGTGTTACAACACAGGTGATGTGACAATCACATGGGCCTTGTAACAGTTTTGATGTGACACACATAAGCATGTGTGACACATGTGTGGTGATCATGTGAGGTGACACACAAATGGCTTGTGCTTGATGTGATATGACTCTCATGTGTGATGACAGGTATGATGCGATGCTCTGTAAAGCAAGTGACAATGTGAGGTGACACACAAGTTGGTTGGAACTGATCTGATGTGACACACACATGTGTGATATGAGAGGTATGATGTGACACCCCTGCATGGCATGTGACTTATATGAGGTGACACTCACTCTCTGGGTGTGACACATGTCAGGAGACACTCTCATGCGTGTTGAGACAGATGTGATATGACAATCACAGGTGCAATGCGACACATATGATGGGGCATTTGCATGTTAAGATACATGTGGGATGACAACCACAGAAGCGTTGTGACAGTTGTGATGTGACAATCATAAATGGCTTGGGACAAATGAGTGGTGACAATCGTATGCTGATTGTGACCTTCTGAGTTGACATGCATGTGGGTTGTGATGGACATGATGTGACATGCACATGTGAAGTGACAGGTATGCTGTAATGCTTCTGGAAGTCTTCTGACAAATTGAGGTCACAATAACACTCTGAGTGTGACAGGCATCAGGTGACAATGCCACATGTGTTGAGACAGAAATGATATGAGAGCCACAGGCATGATGTGATAGCTATGATGTGACACTTGCCTCTTAAGACACATGGTGAGGTAACAATCACATGAGTGTTGTGACAGTTGTGATGTGACACACATAAGCAATGTGTGACAGGTGTGTGATGACAACCACATCCTGGTTGTGACCATGTGAGGTGACACAAGTGGGTTGTACCTGATGAGATATGACACTCTGACATGTGATGCGACAGATATGATGTGACACTCTGGAAGGCATTTGACACATGTGATGTGACACTCACACTCAGGGTATGACAGATGTCAGATGACACACCCACATGGGCTGAGACAGAAGTGACGTGATAATCATAAGTGTGATGGGATAGATACGATATAATGCTTTCATGTTATGACACATGTGAGGTAACGGCCACATGGGTGTGGTGACAGTTGTGATATGACACTGATAAGAGGCTTGTGACAGATGTGTGGTGACAATCATATGCCAGTGGTGAACACATGAGGTGACAAATGGGTGGTGATGGATGTGACGTGACAGTCCCATATGTGATGTGACAGGGAAACATGACACTTTGTAAGGCACCTGACAAATGGGAGGTGACAAACACACTCTGGGTGTGACAGATGCCAGGTGACACTGCCACATGTGTTGAGACAGAAATGATGCGAGAGTCACAGGCACGATGTGACAGATATGATGTGACACGTGCATTCTGACATAGGAGAAGTGACAGTCACATGGGTGTTATAACAGTTTTGATGTAACACACAGAAGTATGTGTGACAGATGTGTGGTGACAATCATATGCCAATTGTGACAATGGGAGGTGACACACAACTGGGTTGGATCTGATGTGATGTGACAATCACATGTGCAATGTGACAGGTATGATGTGACAGTTGTGCGTGAAGACACATGTGAGGTGACAGTCACTTGAGCATTGTGACAGTTGTGATGTGAGACTCATAAGTGGCTTGTGACCAGTGTGTGGTGACAATCATATGCAGATTGTGACCATCTGAGATCACATACATATGGGTTTTGACTGATGTGATGTGACATGCACATGTCAGATGTGACAGGGATGATGTGACACTCCCAGAAGACGTGTGACAAGTGTGAGGTGACAATCACACTGTGGGTGTGACAGATATCAGGTGACACTGCCACGTGTGTTGAGACAGAAATGATGTGATGATCACAGGCATGATATGAGAGATATGATGTGACACTTGCATATTATAACACAGATGAGGTGACAATCACATGGGCATTGTAACAGATTTGATGTGACCCACATAAGCATGTGTGACAGATGTGTGGTGACAATAACATGTGGGTTGTGACCATGTGAGGTGACACACAAGTGGGTTGTGCCTCATGTGATATTTCACTCCCATGTGTAATGTGACAGATATGATGTGACACTCCATAACACATGTGACAAATGTGAGGTGACAATCACACTCGAGGTGTGACATATGTCAGGTGACACTGCCACATGTGTTGAAGTAGAAATGGTGTGACCAATAACAGGCACAATGTGACTGACATTTTTGGATAATTGCATGTTATGACACACATGAGGTGACAATCACTCAGGCATTATGACAGGTGTGATGTGACAATCATAAGAGGCTTGTGACAGATGTGTGGTGACAATCACATGCCAATTGTGACAGGGTGAGCTGATACACACCTGGGTTGTGCCTGAAGTTATGTGACATTCTCATGTGTAATGACATATACTGTGTGATACTCTGTAATGCATGTGACAAATGTGAGGTGACAATCACAGTCTTGGTGTGACAGATGTCATGTGACACTGCCATGTGTGTTGAGACAGAAATGGCATGACAGTCACAGGCTCAATGTGACAGATATGATGTGACACTTGCCCATGATGACACTGGTGAGGTGACAATCACAGGGGGTTGTGAAAGTTGTGATGTGACACACATAATCAGTGTGTGACAGGTATGTTTTGGCAACCACATGTAGGTTGTGACCATGTGAGATGACACACAAGTGGGTTGTGCCTGCTGTGATGTGATACTCTCATGTGTGATGACAGATATGATGTAACACTTCATCAAGCATGTGGCAAATGTGAGTCAACAATCACACTCTGGGTGTGACAGATGTCAGATGACACTGCCATATTTGCTGAGACAGAAATGATGTGACAGTCACAGGCATGATGTGAAAAATATGATGTGACACTACATAAAGCATGTCACAAATGTGAGGTGATAATGACACTTTGGATGTGACAGATATCACAACTGCCATGTGTGTTGAGACAGAAATGATATGACAATAACAGGCATGTGACTGATATGTAGTGGCACTTGCACATTATGACACATGAGAAGACAATCACAAGGACCTTGTGACAGGTGTGATGTGACAATCATAAGTGGTTTGTGCCAGTTGTGGGTTGACAATCACTCGATGGTTGTGATAATGTGAATTGTGGAAAAACAGGTTTGTGATATAGACTTTGACATGCACATGTGTGATGTGACAGATATGCGACTCTCTCTAAGGCATGTGTCAAATATGAGGTGACGATCACACTCTGGGTGTAACAGATGTCAGGGGAATCTGCCACATGTGTTGAGACAGAAATGAGGTCACAGGTGCAATGTGACAGATATGATGTGACAGTTGTGCATGATGACACAGAGGAGGTGACAATCACAAGGGCACAGTGTGTGTTGAGGCAGAAATGCTGTGACAATAACAGACATGATGTGACTGATATGTTATGGCACTTGTGTGTTACAACACAGGTGATGTGACAATCACATGGGCCTTGTAACAGTTTTGATGTGACACACATAAGCATGTGTGACACATGTGTGGTGATCACGTGAGGTGACACACAAATGGCTTGTGCTTGATGTGATATGACTCTCATGTGTGATGACAGGTATGATGCGATGCTCTGTAAAGCAAGTGACAATGTGAGGTGACACACAAGTTGGTTGGAACTGATCTGATGTGACACACACATGTGTGATATGAGAGGTATGATGTGACACCCCTGCATGGCATGTGACTTATATGAGGTGACACTCACTCTCTGGGTGTGACACATGTCAGGAGACACTCTCATGCGTGTTGAGACAGATGTGATATGACAATCACAGGTGCAATGCGACACATATGATGGGGCATTTGCATGTTAAGATACATGTGGGATGACAACCACAGAAGCGTTGTGACAGTTGTGATGTGACAATCATAAATGGCTTGGGACAAATGAGTGGTGACAATCGTATGCTGATTGTGACCTTCTGAGTTGACATGCATGTGGGTTGTGATGGACATGATGTGACATGCACATGTGAAGTGACAGGTATGCTGTAATGCTTCTGGAAGTCTTCTGACAAATTGAGGTCACAATACCACTCTGAGTGTGACAGGTATCAGGTGACAATGCCACATGTGTTGAGACAGAAATGATATGAGAGCCACAGGCATGATGTGATAGCTATGATGTGACACTTGCCTCTTAAGACACATGTTGAGGTAACAATCACATGAGTGTTGTGACAGTTGTGATGTGACACACATAAGCAATGTGTGACAGGTGTGTGATGACAACCACATGCTGGTTGTGACCATGTGAGGTGACACAAGTGGGTTGTACCTGATGAGATATGACACTCTCACATGTGATGCGACAGATATGATGTGACACTCTGGAAGGCATTTGACACATGTGATGTGACACTCACACTCAGGGTATGACAGATGTCAGATGACACACCCACATGGGCTGAGACAGAAGTGACGTGATAATCATAAGTGTGATGGGATAGATACGATATAATGCTTTCATGTTATGACACATGTGAGGTAACGGCCACATGGGTGTGGTGACAGTTGTGATATGACACTGATAAGAGGCTTGTGACAGATGTGTGGTGACAATCATATGCCAGTGGTGAACACATGAGGTGACAAATGGGTGGTGATGGATGTGACGTGACAGTCCCATATGTGATGTGACAGGGAAACATGACACTTTGTAAGGCACCTGACAAATGGGAGGTGACAAACACACTCTGGGTGTGACAGATGCCAGGTGACACTGCCACATGTGTTGAGACAGAAATGATGCAAGAGTCACAGGCACGATGTGACAGATATGATGTGACACGTGCATTCTGACATAGGAGAAGTGACAGTCACATGGGTGTTATAACAGTTTTGATGTAACACACAGAAGTATGTGTGACAGATGTGTGGTGACAATCATATGCCAATTGTGACAATGGGAGGTGACACACAACTGGGTTGGATCTGATGTGATGTGACAATCACATGTGCAATGTGACAGGTATGATGTGACAGTTGTGCGTGAAGACACATGTGAGGTGACAGTCACTTGAGCATTGTGACAGTTGTGATGTGAGACTCATAAGTGGCTTGTGACCAGTGTGTGGTGACAATCATATGCAGATTGTGACCATCTGAGATCACATACATATGGGTTTTGACTGATGTGATGTGACATGCACATGTCAGATGTGACAGGGATGATGTGACACTCCCAGAAGACGTGTGACAAGTGTGAGGTGACAATCACACTGTGGGTGTGACAGATATCAGGTGACACTGCCACGTGTGTTGAGACAGAAATGATGTGATGATCACAGGCATGATATGAGAGATATGATGTGACACTTGCATATTATAACACAGATGAGGTGACAATCACATGGGCATTGTAACAGATTTGACGTGACCCACATAAGCATGTGTGACAGATGTGTGGTGACAATAACATGTGGGTTGTGACCATGTGAGGTGACACACAAGTGGGTTGTGCCTCATGTGATATTTCACTCCCATGTGTAATGTGACAGATATGATGTGACACTCCATAACACATGTGACAAATGTGAGGTGACAATCACACTCGAGGTGTGACATATGTCAGGTGACACTGCCACATGTGTTGAAGTAGAAATGGTGTGACCAATAACAGGCACAATGTGACTGACATTTTTGGATAATTGCATGTTATGACACACATGAGGTGACAATCACTCAGGCATTATGACAGGTGTGATGTGACAATCATAAGAGGCTTGTGACAGATGTGTGGTGACAATCACATGCCAATTGTGACAGGGTGAGCTGATACACACGTGGGTTGTGCCTGAAGTTATGTGACATTCTCATGTGTAATGACATATACTGTGTGATACTCTGTAATGCATGTGACAAATGTGAGGTGACAATCACAGTCTTGGTGTGACAGATGTCATGTGACACTGCCATGTGTGTTGAGACAGAAATGGCATGACAGTCACAGGCTCAATGTGACAGATATGATGTGACAGTTGTGCATGATGACACAGAGGAGGTGACAATCACAAGGGCACTGTGACAGCAGTGATGTGACCCACATAAGCAGTGTGTGAGAAAACCCACATGCTGGTTGTGACTATGTGAGATGACACACAAGGGGCTTGTGCCTGATGTGATATGACACTGTCATGTGTGATGACAGATATGATGTGGCACTCCATAAAGCACATGACAAATGTGAGGTGACAATCACACTCTTGGTGTGACAGATGTCATGTGACACTGACATGTGTGTTGAGACAAATAGGTGACAGCCACAGGCATGATGTGACAGATATGTGACACTTGCCTGTTATGACACAGATGAGGTGACCATCACATGGGCATGGTGACAGTTTGGATGTGACACACATAAGTGGTGTGTGACAGCTGTGTGGTGTCAACCACTTGCTGGTTGTGACCATGTGAGGTGACACACAAGTGGGTTGTGCCTGATGTGCTATGACACACTCATGTGATGGGACACATATGACATGACACTCCAGAAGTCATGTGACACATGTGATGTGCTAATCACACTCTTGTTGAGACAGATGTCAGGTAACACTGCTATGTGTGTCGAGACAGAAATAGTGTGACCCTAACAGGCACAATGGGACTGAAATGTTGTGACACTTGCACATTATGACACCCATGAGGTGACAATCACACAGGCATTGGGACAGGTGTGATGTGACAATCATGAGTCTTGTGACAGATGTGTGGTGACATTGACATGCCAATTGTGACCATGTGAGGTGACACACAAGTGAATTTGGAACTGTTACGATGTGACACACGCATGTGCAATGTGACTGGTGTGATGTGACACTCCTGGGAGGCATGTGACTAATATGAGGGGACAATCACACTCTGTGTGTCACAGGAGTCAGGTGACACTCTCAAGTGTGTTGAGACCCATGTGATGTGACAATCACATGTGCAATGACACAGGTATGATGTGACCCTTGGGCATTAAGACACATGAGGTGACAAATACATGAATATTGTGACAGTTGTGATGTGACCATCATAAGCAGCTTGTGACAGATGTGCGGTGACAATCACATGCCAGTTGTGACCATGTGAGGTGACACACAAGTGGGCTGTGCCTGATGTGATATGACACTCTCATGTGTGATGACAGATAGGATGTGTCACTCTGTAAAGCATGTGCCAAATGTGAGGTAACACACTATGGGTGTAACACATGTCAGATGACACTGCCACATTTGTTGAGGCAGAAATGCTGTGACAATAACAGACATGATGTGACTGATATGTTATGGCACTTGCGTGTTACAACACAGGTGATGTGACAATCACATGGGCCTTGTAACAGTTTTGATGTGACACACATAAGCATGTGTGACACATGTGTGGTGATCACGTGAGGTGACACACAAATGGCTTGTGCTTGATGTGATATGACTCTCATGTGTGATGACAGGTATGATGCGATGCTCTGTAAAGCAAGTGACAATGTGAGGTGACACACAAGTTGGTTGGAACTGATCTGATGTGACACACACATGTGTGATATGAGAGGTATGATGTGACACCCCTGCATGGCATGTGACTTATATGAGGTGACACTCACTCTCTGGGTGTGACACATGTCAGGAGACACTCTCATGCATGTTGAGACAGATGTGATATGACAATCACAGGTGCAATGCGACACATATGATGGGGCATTTGCATGTTAAGATACATGTGGGATGACAACCACAGAAGCGTTGTGACAGTTGTGATGTGACAATCATAAATGGCTTGGGACAAATGAGTGGTGACAATCGTATGCTGATTGTGACCTTCTGAGTTGACATGCATGTGGGTTGTGATGGACATGATGTGACATGCACATGTGAAGTGACAGGTATGCTGTAATGCTTCTGGAAGTCTTCTGACAAATTGAGGTCACAATACCACTCTGAGTGTGACAGGTATCAGGTGACAATGCCACATGTGTTGAGACAGAAATGATATGAGAGCCACAGGCATGATGTGATAGCTATGATGTGACACTTGCCTCTTAAGACACATGGTGAGGTAACAATCACATGAGTGTTGTGACAGTTGTGATGTGACACACATAAGCAATGTGTGACAGGTGTGTGATGACAACCACATGCTGGTTGTGACCATGTGAGGTGACACAAGTGGGTTGTACCTGATGAGATATGACACTCTCACATGTGATGCAACAGATATGATGTGACACTCTGGAAGGCATTTGACACATGTGATGTGACACTCACACTCAGGGTATGACAGATGTCAGATGACACACCCACATGGGCTGAGACAGAAGTGACGTGATAATCATAAGTGTGATGGGATAGATACGATATAATGCTTTCATGTTATGACACATGTGAGGTAACGGCCACATGGGTGTGGTGACAGTTGTGATATGACACTGATAAGAGGCTTGTGACAGATGTGTGGTGACAATCATATGCCAGTGGTGAACACATGAGGTGACAAATGGGTGGTGATGGATGTGACGTGACAGTCCCATATGTGATGTGACAGGGAAACATGACACTTTGTAAGGCACCTGACAAATGGGAGGTGACAAACACACTCTGGGTGTGACAGATGCCAGGTGACACTGCCACATGTGTTGAGACAGAAATGATGCGAGAGTCACAGGCACGATGTGACAGCTATGATGTGACATGTGCATTCTGACATAGGAGAAGTGACAGTCACATGGGTGTTATAACAGTTTTGATGTAACACACAGAAGTATGTGTGACAGATGTGTGGTGACAATCATATGCCAATTGTGACAATGGGAGGTGACACACAACTGGGTTGGATCTGATGTGATGTGACAATCACATGTGCAATGTGACAGGTATGATGTGACAGTTGTGCGTGAAGACACATGTGAGGTGACAGTCACTTGAGCATTGTGACAGTTGTGATGTGAGACTCATAAGTGGCTTGTGACCAGTGTGTGGTGACAATCATATGCAGATTGTGACCATCTGAGATCACATACATATGGGTTTTGACTGATGTGATGTGACATGCACATGTCAGATGTGACAGGGATGATGTGACACTCCCAGAAGACGTGTGACAAGTGTGAGGTGACAATCACACTGTGGGTGTGACAGATATCAGGTGACACTGCCACGTGTGTTGAGACAGAAATGATGTGATGATCACAGGCATGATATGAGAGATATGATGTGACACTTGCATATTATAACACAGATGAGGTGACAATCACATGGGCATTGTAACAGATTTGATGTGACCCACATAAGCATGTGTGACAGATGTGTGGTGACAATAACATGTGGGTTGTGACCATGTGAGGTGACACACAAGTGGGTTGTGCCTCATGTGATATTTCACTCCCATGTGTAATGTGACAGATATGATGTGACACTCCATAACACATGTGACAAATGTGAGGTGACAATCACACTCGAGGTGTGACATATGTCAGGTGACACTGCCACATGTGTTGAAGTAGAAATGGTGTGACCAATAACAGGCACAATGTGACTGACATTTTTGGATAATTGCATGTTATGACACACATGAGGTGACAATCACTCAGGCATTATGACAGGTGTGATGTGACAATCATAAGAGGCTTGTGACAGATGTGTGGTGACAATCACATGCCAATTGTGACAGGGTGAGCTGATACACACGTGGGGTGTGCCTGAAGTTATGTGACATTCTCATGTGTAATGACATATACTGTGTGATACTCTGTAATGCATGTGACAAATGTGAGGTGACAATCACAGTCTTGGTGTGACAGATGTCATGTGACACTGCCATGTGTGTTGAGACAGAAATGGCATGACAGTCACAGGCTCAATGTGACAGATATGATGTGACACTTGCCCATGATGACACTGGTGAGGTGACAATCACAGGGGGTTGTGAAAGTTGTGATGTGACACACATAATCAGTGTGTGACAGGTATGTTTTGGCAACCACATGTAGGTTGTGACCATGTGAGATGACACACAAGTGGGTTGTGCCTGCTGTGATGTGATACTCTCATGTGTGATGACAGATATGATGTAACACTTCATCAAGCATGTGGCAAATGTGAGTCAACAATCACACTCTGGGTGTGACAGATGTCAGATGACACTGCCATATTTGCTGAGACAGAAATGATGTGACAGTCACAGGCATGATGTGAAAAATAGGATGTGACACTACATAAAGCATGTCACAAATGTGAGGTGATAATGACACTTTGGATGTGACAGATATCACAACTGCCATGTGTGTTGAGACAGAAATGATATGACAATAACAGGCATGTGACTGATATGTAGTGGCACTTGCACATTATGACACATGAGAAGACAATCACAAGGACCTTGTGACAGGTGTGATGTGACAATCATAAGTGGTTTGTGCCAGTTGTGGGTTGACAATCACTCGATGGTTGTGATAATGTGAATTGTGGAAAAACAGGTTTGTGATATAGACTTTGACATGCACATGTGTGATGTGACAGATATGCGACTCTCTCTAAGGCATGTGTCAAATATGAGGTGACGATCACACTCTGGGTGTAACAGATGTCAGGGGAATCTGCCACATGTGTTGAGACAGAAATGAGGTCACAGGTGCAATGTGACAGATATGATGTGACAGTTGTGCATGATGACACAGAGGAGGTGACAATCACAAGGGCACAGTGTGTGTTGAGGCAGAAATGCTGTGACAATAACAGACATGATGTGACTGATATGTTATGGCACTTGCGTGTTACAACACAGGTGATGTGACAATCACATGGGCCTTGTAACAGTTTTGATGTGACACACATAAGCATGTGTGACACATGTGTGGTGATCACGTGAGGTGACACACAAATGGCTTGTGCTTGATGTGATATGACTCTCATGTGTGATGACAGGTATGATGCGATGCTCTGTAAAGCAAGTGACAATGTGAGGTGACACACAAGTTGGTTGGAACTGATCTGATGTGACACACACATGTGTGATATGAGAGGTATGATGTGACACCCCTGCATGGCATGTGACTTATATGAGGTGACAATCACTCTCTGGGTGTGACACATGTCAGGAGACACTCTCATGCGTGTTGAGACAGATGTGATATGACAATCACAGGTGCAATGCGACACATATGATGGGGCATTTGCATGTTAAGATACATGTGGGATGACAACCACAGAAGCGTTGTGACAGTTGTGATGTGACAGTCATAAATGGCTTGGGACAAATGAGTGGTGACAATCGTATGCTGATTGTGACCTTCTGAGTTGACATGCATGTGGGTTGTGATGGACATGATGTGACATGCACATGTGAAGTGACAGGTATGCTGTAATGCTTCTGGAAGTCTTCTGACAAATTGAGGTCACAATAACACTCTGAGTGTGACAGGTATCAGGTGACAATGCCACATGTGTTGAGACAGAAATGATATGAGAGCCACAGGCATGATGTGATAGCTATGATGTGACACTTGCCTCTTAAGACACATGTTGAGGTAACAATCACATGAGTGTTGTGACAGTTGTGATGTGACACACATAAGCAATGTGTGACAGGTGTGTGATGACAACCACATGCTGGTTGTGACCATGTGAGGTGACACAAGTGGGTTGTACCTGATGAGATATGACACTCTCACATGTGATGCGACAGATATGATGTGACACTCTGGAAGGCATTTGACACATGTGATGTGACACTCACACTCAGGGTATGACAGATGTCAGATGACACACCCACATGGGCTGAGACAGAAGTGACGTGATAATCATAAGTGTGATGGGATAGATACGATATAATGCTTTCATGTTATGACACATGTGAGGTAACGGCCACATGGGTGTGGTGACAGTTGTGATATGACACTGATAAGAGGCTTGTGACAGATGTGTGGTGACAATCATATGCCAGTGGTGAACACATGAGGTGACAAATGGGTGGTGATGGATGTGACGTGACAGTCCCATATGTGATGTGACAGGGAAACATGACACTTTGTAAGGCACCTGACAAATGGGAGGTGACAAACACACTCTGGGTGTGACAGATGCCAGGTGACACTGCCACATGTGTTGAGACAGAAATGATGCGAGAGTCACAGGCACGATGTGACAGATATGATGTGACACGTGCATTCTGACATAGGAGAAGTGACAGTCACATGGGTGTTATAACAGTTTTGATGTAACACACAGAAGTATGTGTGACAGATGTGTGGTGACAATCATATGCCAATTGTGACAATGGGAGGTGACACACAACTGGGTTGGATCTGATGTGATGTGACAATCACATGTGCAATGTGACAGGTATGATGTGACAGTTGTGCGTGAAGACACATGTGAGGTGACAGTCACTTGAGCATTGTGACAGTTGTGATGTGAGACTCATAAGTGGCTTGTGACCAGTGTGTGGTGACAATCATATGCAGATTGTGACCATCTGAGATCACATACATATGGGTTTTGACTGATGTGATGTGACATGCACATGTCAGATGTGACAGGGATGATGTGACACTCCCAGAAGACGTGTGACAAGTGTGAGGTGACAATCACACTGTGGGTGTGACAGATATCAGGTGACACTGCCACGTGTGTTGAGACAGAAATGATGTGATGATCACAGGCATGATATGAGAGATATGATGTGACACTTGCATATTATAACACAGATGAGGTGACAATCACATGGGCATTGTAACAGATTTGATGTGACCCACATAAGCATGTGTGACAGATGTGTGGTGACAATAACATGTGGGTTGTGACCATGTGAGGTGACACACAAGTGGGTTGTGCCTCATGTGATATTTCACTCCCATGTGTAATGTGACAGATATGATGTGACACTCCATAACACATGTGACAAATGTGAGGTGACAATCACACTCGAGGTGTGACATATGTCAGGTGACACTGCCACATGTGTTGAAGTAGAAATGGTGTGACCAATAACAGGCACAATGTGACTGACATTTTTGGATAATTGCATGTTATGACACACATGAGGTGACAATCACTCAGGCATTATGACAGGTGTGATGTGACAATCATAAGAGGCTTGTGACAGATGTGTGGTGACAATCACATGCCAATTGTGACAGGGTGAGCTGATACACACCTGGGTTGTGCCTGAAGTTATGTGACATTCTCATGTGTAATGACATATACTGTGTGATACTCTGTAATGCATGTGACAAATGTGAGGTGACAATCACAGTCTTGGTGTGACAGATGTCATGTGACACTGCCATGTGTGTTGAGACAGAAATGGCATGACAGTCACAGGCTCAATGTGACAGATATGATGTGACAGTTGTGCATGATGACACAGAGGAGGTGACAATCACAAGGGCACAGTGACAGCAGTGATGTGACCCACAGAAGCAGTGTGTGTGAAAACCCACATGCTGGTTGTGACTATGTGAGATGACACACAAGGGGCTTGTGCCTGATGTGATATGACACTGTCATGTGTGATGACAGATATGATGTGACACTCCATAAAGCACATGACAAATGTGAGGTGACAATCACACTCTTGGTGTGACAGATGTCATGTGACACTGACATGTGTGTTGAGACAAATAGGTGACAGCCACAGGCATGATGTGACAGATATGTGACACTTGCCTGTTATGACACAGATGAGGTGACCATCACATGGGCATGGTGACAGTTTGGATGTGACACACATAAGTGGTGTGTGACAGCTGTGTGGTGTCAACCACTTGCTGGTTGTGACCATGTGAGGTGACACACAAGTGGGTTGTGCCTGATGTGCTATGACACACTCATGTGATGGGACACATATGACATGACACTCCAGAAGTCATGTGACAAATGTGATGTGCTAATCACACTCTTGTTGAGACAGATGTCAGGTAACACTGCCATGTGTGTCGAGACAGAAATAGTGTGACCCTAACAGGCACAATGGGACTGAAATGTTGTGACACTTGCACATTATGACACCCATGAGGTGACAATCACACAGGCATTGGGACAGGTGTGATGTGACAATCATGAGTCTTGTGACCGATGTGTGGTGACATTGACATGCCAATTGTGACCATGTGGGGTGACACACAAGTGAATTTGGAACTGTTGTGATGTGACACACGCATGTGCAATGTGACTGGTGTGATGTGACACTCCTGGGAGGCATGTGACTAATATGAGGGGACAATCACACTCTGTGTGTCACAGGAGTCAGGTGACACTCTCAAGTGTGTTGAGACCCATGTGATGTGACAATCACATGTGCAATGACACAGGTATGATGTGACCCTTGGGCATTAAGACACATGAGGTGACAAATACATGAACATTGTGACAGTTGTGATGTGACCGTCATAAGCAGCTTGTGACAGATGTGCGGTGACAATCACATGCCAGTTGTGACCATGTGAGGTGACACACAAGTGGGCTGTGCCTGATGTGATATGACACTCTCATGTGTGATGACAGATAGGATGTGTCACTCTGTAAAGCATGTGCCAAATGTGAGGTAACACACTATGGGTGTAACAGATGTCAGATGACACTGCCACATTTGTTGAGGCAGAAATGCTGTGACAATAACAGACATGATGTGACTGATATGTTATGGCACTTGCGTGTTACAACACAGGTGATGTGACAATCACATGGGCCTTGTAACAGTTTTGATGTGACACACATAAGCATGTGTGACACATGTGTGGTGATCACGTGAGGTGACACACAAATGGCTTGTGCTTGATGTGATATGACTCTCATGTGTGATGACAGGTATGATGCGATGCTCTGTAAAGCAAGTGACAATGTGAGGTGACACACAAGTTGATTGGAACTGATCTGATGTGACACACACATGTGTGATATGAGAGGTATGATGTGACACTCCTGCATGGCATGTGACTTATATGAGGTGACAATCACTCTCTGGGTGTGACACATGTCAGGAGACACTCTCATGCATGTTGAGACAGATGTGATATGACAATCACAGGTGCAATGCGACACATATGATGGGGCATTTGCATGTTAAGATACATGTGGGATGACAACCACAGAAGCGTTGTGACAGTTGTGATGTGACAATCATAAATGGCTTGGGACAAATGAGTGGTGACAATCGTATGCTGATTGTGACCTTCTGAGTTGACATGCATGTGGGTTGTGATGGACATGATGTGACATGCACATGTGAAGTGACAGGTATGCTGTAATGCTTCTGGAAGTCTTCTGACAAATTGAGGTCACAATAACACTCTGAGTGTGACAGGTATCAGGTGACAATGCCACATGTGTTGAGACAGAAATGATATGAGAGCCACAGGCATGATGTGATAGCTATGATGTGACACTTGCCTCTTAAGACACATGGTGAGGTAACAATCACATGAGTGTTGTGACAGTTGTGATGTGACACACATAAGCAATGTGTGACAGGTGTGTGATGACAACCACATGCTGGTTGTGACCATGTGAGGTGACACAAGTGGGTTGTACCTGATGAGATATGACACTCTCACATGTGATGCGACAGATATGATGTGACACTCTGGAAGGCATTTGACACATGTGATGTGACACTCACACTCAGGGTATGACAGATGTCAGATGACACACCCACATGGGCTGAGACAGAAGTGACGTGATAATCATAAGTGTGATGGGATAGATACGATATAATGCTTTCATGTTATGACACATGTGAGGTAACGGCCACATGGGTGTGGTGACAGTTGTGATATGACACTGATAAGAGGCTTGTGACAGATGTGTGGTGACAATCATATGCCAGTGGTGAACACATGAGGTGACAAATGGGTGGTGATGGATGTGACGTGACAGTCCCATATGTGATGTGACAGGGAAACATGACACTTTGTAAGGCACCTGACAAATGGGAGGTGACAAACACACTCTGGGTGTGACAGATGCCAGGTGACACTGCCACATGTGTTGAGACAGAAATGATGCGAGAGTCACAGGCACGATGTGACAGATATGATGTGACACGTGCATTCTGACATAGGAGAAGTGACAGTCACATGGGTGTTATAACAGTTTTGATGTAACACACAGAAGTATGTGTGACAGATGTGTGGTGACAATCATATGCCAATTGTGACAATGGGAGGTGACACACAACTGGGTTGGATCTGATGTGATGTGACAATCACATGTGCAATGTGACAGGTATGATGTGACAGTTGTGCGTGAAGACACATGTGAGGTGACAGTCACTTGAGCATTGTGACAGTTGTGATGTGAGACTCATAAGTGGCTTGTGACCAGTGTGTGGTGACAATCATATGCAGATTGTGACCATCTGAGATCACATACATATGGGTTTTGACTGATGTGATGTGACATGCACATGTCAGATGTGACAGGGATGATGTGACACTCCCAGAAGACGTGTGACAAGTGTGAGGTGACAATCACACTGTGGGTGTGACAGATATCAGGTGACACTGCCACGTGTGTTGAGACAGAAATGATGTGATGATCACAGGCATGATATGAGAGATATGATGTGACACTTGCATATTATAACACAGATGAGGTGACCATCACATGGGCATTGTAACAGATTTGATGTGACCCACATAAGCATGTGTGACAGATGTGTGGTGACAATAACATGTGGGTTGTGACCATGTGAGGTGACACACAAGTGGGTTGTGCCTCATGTGATATTTCACTCCCATGTGTAATGTGACAGATATGATGTGACACTCCATAACACATGTGACAAATGTGAGGTGACAATCACACTCGAGGTGTGACATATGTCAGGTGACACTGCCACATGTGTTGAAGTAGAAGTGGTGTGACCAATAACAGGCACAATGTGACTGACATTTTTGGATAATTGCATGTTATGACACACATGAGGTGACAATCACTCAGGCATTATGACAGGTGTGATGTGACAATCATAAGAGGCTTGTGACAGATGTGTGGTGACAATCACATGCCAATTGTGACAGGGTGAGCTGATACACACCTGGGTTGTGCCTGAAGTTATGTGACATTCTCATGTGTAATGACATATACTGTGTGATACTCTGTAATGCATGTGACAAATGTGAGGTGACAATCACAGTCTTGGTGTGACAGATGTCATGTGACACTGCCATGTGTGTTGAGACAGAAATGGCATGACAGTCACAGGCTCAATGTGACAGATATGATGTGACAGTTGTGCATGATGACACAGAGGAGGTGACAATCACAAGGGCACAGTGACAGCAGTGATGTGACCCACAGAAGCAGTGTGTGTGAAAACCCACATGCTGGTTGTGACTATGTGAGATGACACACAAGGGGCTTGTGCCTGATGTGATATGACACTGTCATGTGTGATGACAGATATGATGTGACACTCCATAAAGCACATGACAAATGTGAGGTGACAATCACACTCTTGGTGTGACAGATGTCATGTGACACTGACATGTGTGTTGAGACAAATAGGTGACAGCCACAGGCATGATGTGACAGATATGTGACACTTGCCTGTTATGACACAGATGAGGTGACAATCACATGGGCATGGTGACAGTTTGGATGTGACACACATAAGTGGTGTGTGACAGCTGTGTGGTGTCAACCACTTGCTGGTTGTGACCATGTGAGGTGACACACAAGTGGGTTGTGCCTGATGTGCTAAGACACACTCATGTGATGGGACACATATGACATGACACTCCAGAAGTCATGTGACAAATGTGATGTGCTAATCACACTCTTGTTGAGACAGATGTCAGGTAACACTGCCATGTGTGTCGAGACAGAAATAGTGTGACCCTAACAGGCACAATGGGACTGAAATGTTGTGACACTTGCACATTATGACACCCATGAGGTGACAATCACACAGGCATTGGGACAGGTGTGATGTGACAATCATGAGTCTTGTGACCGATGTGTGGTGACATTGACATGCCAATTGTGACCATGTGGGGTGACACACAAGTGAATTTGGAACTGTTGTGATGTGACACACGCATGTGCAATGTGACTGGTGTGATGTGACACTCCTGGGAGGCATGTGACTAATATGAGGGGACAATCACACTCTGTGTGTCACAGGAGTCAGGTGACACTCTCAAGTGTGTTGAGACCCATGTGATGTGACAATCACATGTGCAATGACACAGGTATGATGTGACCCTTGGGCATTAAGACACATGAGGTGACAAATACATGAACATTGTGACAGTTGTGATGTGACCGTCATAAGCAGCTTGTGACAGATGTGCGGTGACAATCACATGCCAGTTGTGACCATGTGAGGTGACACACAAGTGGGCTGTGCCTGATGTGATATGACACTCTCATGTGTGATGACAGATAGGATGTGTCACTCTGTAAAGCATGTGCCAAATGTGAGGTAACACACTATGGGTGTAACAGATGTCAGATGACACTGCCACATTTGTTGAGGCAGAAATGCTGTGACAATAACAGACATGATGTGACTAATATGTTATGGCACTTGCGTGTTACAACACAGGTGATGTGACAATCACATGGGCCTTGTAACAGTTTTGATGTGACACACATAAGCATGTGTGACACATGTGTGGTGATCACGTGAGGTGACACACAAATGGCTTGTGCTTGATGTGATATGACTCTCATGTGTGATGACAGGTATGATGCGATGCTCTGTAAAGCAAGTGACAATGTGAGGTGACACACAAGTTGATTGGAACTGATCTGATGTGACACACACATGTGTGATATGAGAGGTATGATGTGACACCCCTGCATGGCATGTGACTTATATGAGGTGACACTCACTCTCTGGGTGTGACACATGTCAGGAGACACTCTCATGCATGTTGAGACAGATGTGATATGACAATCACAGGTGCAATGCGACACATATGATGGGGCATTTGCATGTTAAGATACATGTGGGATGACAACCACAGAAGCGTTGTGACAGTTGTGATGTGACAATCATAAATGGCTTGGGACAAATGAGTGGTGACAATCGTATGCTGATTGTGACCTTCTGAGTTGACATGCATGTGGGTTGTGATGGACATGATGTGACATGCACATGTGAAGTGACAGGTATGCTGTAATGCTTCTGGAAGTCTTCTGACAAATTGAGGTCACAATACCACTCTGAGTGTGACAGGTATCAGGTGACAATGCCACATGTGTTGAGACAGAAATGATATGAGAGCCACAGGCATGATGTGATAGCTATGATGTGACACTTGCCTCTTAAGACACATGGTGAGGTAACAATCACATGAGTGTTGTGACAGTTGTGATGTGACACACATAAGCAATGTGTGACAGGTGTGTGATGACAACCACATGCTGGTTGTGACCATGTGAGGTGACACAAGTGGGTTGTACCTGATGAGATATGACACTCTCACATGTGATGCAACAGATATGATGTGACACTCTGGAAGGCATTTGACACATGTGATGTGACACTCACACTCAGGGTATGACAGATGTCAGATGACACACCCACATGGGCTGAGACAGAAGTGACGTGATAATCATAAGTGTGATGGGATAGATACGATATAATGCTTTCATGTTATGACACATGTGAGGTAACGGCCACATGGGTGTGGTGACAGTTGTGATATGACACTGATAAGAGGCTTGTGACAGATGTGTGGTGACAATCATATGCCAGTGGTGAACACATGAGGTGACAAATGGGTGGTGATGGATGTGACGTGACAGTCCCATATGTGATGTGACAGGGAAACATGACACTTTGTAAGGCACCTGACAAATGGGAGGTGACAAACACACTCTGGGTGTGACAGATGCCAGGTGACACTGCCACATGTGTTGAGACAGAAATGATGCGAGAGTCACAGGCACGATGTGACAGCTATGATGTGACATGTGCATTCTGACATAGGAGAAGTGACAGTCACATGGGTGTTATAACAGTTTTGATGTAACACACAGAAGTATGTGTGACAGATGTGTGGTGACAATCATATGCCAATTGTGACAATGGGAGGTGACACACAACTGGGTTGGATCTGATGTGATGTGACAATCACATGTGCAATGTGACAGGTATGATGTGACAGTTGTGCGTGAAGACACATGTGAGGTGACAGTCACTTGAGCATTGTGACAGTTGTGATGTGAGACTCATAAGTGGCTTGTGACCAGTGTGTGGTGACAATCATATGCAGATTGTGACCATCTGAGATCACATACATATGGGTTTTGACTGATGTGATGTGACATGCACATGTCAGATGTGACAGGGATGATGTGACACTCCCAGAAGACGTGTGACAAGTGTGAGGTGACAATCACACTGTGGGTGTGACAGATATCAGGTGACACTGCCACGTGTGTTGAGACAGAAATGATGTGATGATCACAGGCATGATATGAGAGATATGATGTGACACTTGCATATTATAACACAGATGAGGTGACAATCACATGGGCATTGTAACAGATTTGATGTGACCCACATAAGCATGTGTGACAGATGTGTGGTGACAATAACATGTGGGTTGTGACCATGTGAGGTGACACACAAGTGGGTTGTGCCTCATGTGATATTTCACTCCCATGTGTAATGTGACAGATATGATGTGACACTCCATAACACATGTGACAAATGTGAGGTGACAATCACACTCGAGGTGTGACATATGTCAGGTGACACTGCCACATGTGTTGAAGTAGAAATGGTGTGACCAATAACAGGCACAATGTGACTGACATTTTTGGATAATTGCATGTTATGACACACATGAGGTGACAATCACTCAGGCATTATGACAGGTGTGATGTGACAATCATAAGAGGCTTGTGACAGATGTGTGGTGACAATCACATGCCAATTGTGACAGGGTGAGCTGATACACACGTGGGGTGTGCCTGAAGTTATGTGACATTCTCATGTGTAATGACATATACTGTGTGATACTCTGTAATGCATGTGACAAATGTGAGGTGACAATCACAGTCTTGGTGTGACAGATGTCATGTGACACTGCCATGTGTGTTGAGACAGAAATGGCATGACAGTCACAGGCTCAATGTGACAGATATGATGTGACACTTGCCCATGATGACACTGGTGAGGTGACAATCACAGGGGGTTGTGAAAGTTGTGATGTGACACACATAATCAGTGTGTGACAGGTATGTTTTGGCAACCACATGTAGGTTGTGACCATGTGAGATGACACACAAGTGGGTTGTGCCTGCTGTGATGTGATACTCTCATGTGTGATGACAGATATGATGTAACACTTCATCAAGCATGTGGCAAATGTGAGTCAACAATCACACTCTGGGTGTGACAGATGTCAGATGACACTGCCATATTTGCTGAGACAGAAATGATGTGACAGTCACAGGCATGATGTGAAAAATAGGATGTGACACTACATAAAGCATGTCACAAATGTGAGGTGATAATGACACTTTGGATGTGACAGATATCACAACTGCCATGTGTGTTGAGACAGAAATGATATGACAATAACAGGCATGTGACTGATATGTAGTGGCACTTGCACATTATGACACATGAGAAGACAATCACAAGGACCTTGTGACAGGTGTGATGTGACAATCATAAGTGGTTTGTGCCAGTTGTGGGTTGACAATCACTCGATGGTTGTGATAATGTGAATTGTGGAAAAACAGGTTTGTGATATAGACTTTGACATGCACATGTGTGATGTGACAGATATGCGACTCTCTCTAAGGCATGTGTCAAATATGAGGTGACGATCACACTCTGGGTGTAACAGATGTCAGGGGAATCTGCCACATGTGTTGAGACAGAAATGAGGTCACAGGTGCAATGTGACAGATATGATGTGACAGTTGTGCATGATGACACAGAGGAGGTGACAATCACAAGGGCACAGTGTGTGTTGAGGCAGAAATGCTGTGACAATAACAGACATGATGTGACTGATATGTTATGGCACTTGCGTGTTACAACACAGGTGATGTGACAATCACATGGGCCTTGTAACAGTTTTGATGTGACACACATAAGCATGTGTGACACATGTGTGGTGATCACGTGAGGTGACACACAAATGGCTTGTGCTTGATGTGATATGACTCTCATGTGTGATGACAGGTATGATGCGATGCTCTGTAAAGCAAGTGACAATGTGAGGTGACACACAAGTTGGTTGGAACTGATCTGATGTGACACACACATGTGTGATATGAGAGGTATGATGTGACACCCCTGCATGGCATGTGACTTATATGAGGTGACAATCACTCTCTGGGTGTGACACATGTCAGGAGACACTCTCATGCGTGTTGAGACAGATGTGATATGACAATCACAGGTGCAATGCGACACATATGATGGGGCATTTGCATGTTAAGATACATGTGGGATGACAACCACAGAAGCGTTGTGACAGTTGTGATGTGACAGTCATAAATGGCTTGGGACAAATGAGTGGTGACAATCGTATGCTGATTGTGACCTTCTGAGTTGACATGCATGTGGGTTGTGATGGACATGATGTGACATGCACATGTGAAGTGACAGGTATGCTGTAATGCTTCTGGAAGTCTTCTGACAAATTGAGGTCACAATAACACTCTGAGTGTGACAGGTATCAGGTGACAATGCCACATGTGTTGAGACAGAAATGATATGAGAGCCACAGGCATGATGTGATAGCTATGATGTGACACTTGCCTCTTAAGACACATGTTGAGGTAACAATCACATGAGTGTTGTGACAGTTGTGATGTGACACACATAAGCAATGTGTGACAGGTGTGTGATGACAACCACATGCTGGTTGTGACCATGTGAGGTGACACAAGTGGGTTGTACCTGATGAGATATGACACTCTCACATGTGATGCGACAGATATGATGTGACACTCTGGAAGGCATTTGACACATGTGATGTGACACTCACACTCAGGGTATGACAGATGTCAGATGACACACCCACATGGGCTGAGACAGAAGTGACGTGATAATCATAAGTGTGATGGGATAGATACGATATAATGCTTTCATGTTATGACACATGTGAGGTAACGGCCACATGGGTGTGGTGACAGTTGTGATATGACACTGATAAGAGGCTTGTGACAGATGTGTGGTGACAATCATATGCCAGTGGTGAACACATGAGGTGACAAATGGGTGGTGATGGATGTGACGTGACAGTCCCATATGTGATGTGACAGGGAAACATGACACTTTGTAAGGCACCTGACAAATGGGAGGTGACAAACACACTCTGGGTGTGACAGATGCCAGGTGACACTGCCACATGTGTTGAGACAGAAATGATGCGAGAGTCACAGGCACGATGTGACAGATATGATGTGACACGTGCATTCTGACATAGGAGAAGTGACAGTCACATGGGTGTTATAACAGTTTTGATGTAACACACAGAAGTATGTGTGACAGATGTGTGGTGACAATCATATGCCAATTGTGACAATGGGAGGTGACACACAACTGGGTTGGATCTGATGTGATGTGACAATCACATGTGCAATGTGACAGGTATGATGTGACAGTTGTGCGTGAAGACACATGTGAGGTGACAGTCACTTGAGCATTGTGACAGTTGTGATGTGAGACTCATAAGTGGCTTGTGACCAGTGTGTGGTGACAATCATATGCAGATTGTGACCATCTGAGATCACATACATATGGGTTTTGACTGATGTGATGTGACATGCACATGTCAGATGTGACAGGGATGATGTGACACTCCCAGAAGACGTGTGACAAGTGTGAGGTGACAATCACACTGTGGGTGTGACAGATATCAGGTGACACTGCCACGTGTGTTGAGACAGAAATGATGTGATGATCACAGGCATGATATGAGAGATATGATGTGACACTTGCATATTATAACACAGATGAGGTGACAATCACATGGGCATTGTAACAGATTTGATGTGACCCACATAAGCATGTGTGACAGATGTGTGGTGACAATAACATGTGGGTTGTGACCATGTGAGGTGACACACAAGTGGGTTGTGCCTCATGTGATATTTCACTCCCATGTGTAATGTGACAGATATGATGTGACACTCCATAACACATGTGACAAATGTGAGGTGACAATCACACTCGAGGTGTGACATATGTCAGGTGACACTGCCACATGTGTTGAAGTAGAAATGGTGTGACCAATAACAGGCACAATGTGACTGACATTTTTGGATAATTGCATGTTATGACACACATGAGGTGACAATCACTCAGGCATTATGACAGGTGTGATGTGACAATCATAAGAGGCTTGTGACAGATGTGTGGTGACAATCACATGCCAATTGTGACAGGGTGAGCTGATACACACCTGGGTTGTGCCTGAAGTTATGTGACATTCTCATGTGTAATGACATATACTGTGTGATACTCTGTAATGCATGTGACAAATGTGAGGTGACAATCACAGTCTTGGTGTGACAGATGTCATGTGACACTGCCATGTGTGTTGAGACAGAAATGGCATGACAGTCACAGGCTCAATGTGACAGATATGATGTGACAGTTGTGCATGATGACACAGAGGAGGTGACAATCACAAGGGCACAGTGACAGCAGTGATGTGACCCACAGAAGCAGTGTGTGTGAAAACCCACATGCTGGTTGTGACTATGTGAGATGACACACAAGGGGCTTGTGCCTGATGTGATATGACACTGTCATGTGTGATGACAGATATGATGTGACACTCCATAAAGCACATGACAAATGTGAGGTGACAATCACACTCTTGGTGTGACAGATGTCATGTGACACTGACATGTGTGTTGAGACAAATAGGTGACAGCCACAGGCATGATGTGACAGATATGTGACACTTGCCTGTTATGACACAGATGAGGTGACCATCACATGGGCATGGTGACAGTTTGGATGTGACACACATAAGTGGTGTGTGACAGCTGTGTGGTGTCAACCACTTGCTGGTTGTGACCATGTGAGGTGACACACAAGTGGGTTGTGCCTGATGTGCTATGACACACTCATGTGATGGGACACATATGACATGACACTCCAGAAGTCATGTGACAAATGTGATGTGCTAATCACACTCTTGTTGAGACAGATGTCAGGTAACACTGCCATGTGTGTCGAGACAGAAATAGTGTGACCCTAACAGGCACAATGGGACTGAAATGTTGTGACACTTGCACATTATGACACCCATGAGGTGACAATCACACAGGCATTGGGACAGGTGTGATGTGACAATCATGAGTCTTGTGACCGATGTGTGGTGACATTGACATGCCAATTGTGACCATGTGGGGTGACACACAAGTGAATTTGGAACTGTTGTGATGTGACACACGCATGTGCAATGTGACTGGTGTGATGTGACACTCCTGGGAGGCATGTGACTAATATGAGGGGACAATCACACTCTGTGTGTCACAGGAGTCAGGTGACACTCTCAAGTGTGTTGAGACCCATGTGATGTGACAATCACATGTGCAATGACACAGGTATGATGTGACCCTTGGGCATTAAGACACATGAGGTGACAAATACATGAACATTGTGACAGTTGTGATGTGACCGTCATAAGCAGCTTGTGACAGATGTGCGGTGACAATCACATGCCAGTTGTGACCATGTGAGGTGACACACAAGTGGGCTGTGCCTGATGTGATATGACACTCTCATGTGTGATGACAGATAGGATGTGTCACTCTGTAAAGCATGTGCCAAATGTGAGGTAACACACTATGGGTGTAACAGATGTCAGATGACACTGCCACATTTGTTGAGGCAGAAATGCTGTGACAATAACAGACATGATGTGACTGATATGTTATGGCACTTGCGTGTTACAACACAGGTGATGTGACAATCACATGGGCCTTGTAACAGTTTTGATGTGACACACATAAGCATGTGTGACACATGTGTGGTGATCACGTGAGGTGACACACAAATGGCTTGTGCTTGATGTGATATGACTCTCATGTGTGATGACAGGTATGATGCGATGCTCTGTAAAGCAAGTGACAATGTGAGGTGACACACAAGTTGATTGGAACTGATCTGATGTGACACACACATGTGTGATATGAGAGGTATGATGTGACACTCCTGCATGGCATGTGACTTATATGAGGTGACAATCACTCTCTGGGTGTGACACATGTCAGGAGACACTCTCATGCATGTTGAGACAGATGTGATATGACAATCACAGGTGCAATGCGACACATATGATGGGGCATTTGCATGTTAAGATACATGTGGGATGACAACCACAGAAGCGTTGTGACAGTTGTGATGTGACAATCATAAATGGCTTGGGACAAATGAGTGGTGACAATCGTATGCTGATTGTGACCTTCTGAGTTGACATGCATGTGGGTTGTGATGGACATGATGTGACATGCACATGTGAAGTGACAGGTATGCTGTAATGCTTCTGGAAGTCTTCTGACAAATTGAGGTCACAATAACACTCTGAGTGTGACAGGTATCAGGTGACAATGCCACATGTGTTGAGACAGAAATGATATGAGAGCCACAGGCATGATGTGATAGCTATGATGTGACACTTGCCTCTTAAGACACATGGTGAGGTAACAATCACATGAGTGTTGTGACAGTTGTGATGTGACACACATAAGCAATGTGTGACAGGTGTGTGATGACAACCACATGCTGGTTGTGACCATGTGAGGTGACACAAGTGGGTTGTACCTGATGAGATATGACACTCTCACATGTGATGCGACAGATATGATGTGACACTCTGGAAGGCATTTGACACATGTGATGTGACACTCACACTCAGGGTATGACAGATGTCAGATGACACACCCACATGGGCTGAGACAGAAGTGACGTGATAATCATAAGTGTGATGGGATAGATACGATATAATGCTTTCATGTTATGACACATGTGAGGTAACGGCCACATGGGTGTGGTGACAGTTGTGATATGACACTGATAAGAGGCTTGTGACAGATGTGTGGTGACAATCATATGCCAGTGGTGAACACATGAGGTGACAAATGGGTGGTGATGGATGTGACGTGACAGTCCCATATGTGATGTGACAGGGAAACATGACACTTTGTAAGGCACCTGACAAATGGGAGGTGACAAACACACTCTGGGTGTGACAGATGCCAGGTGACACTGCCACATGTGTTGAGACAGAAATGATGCGAGAGTCACAGGCACGATGTGACAGATATGATGTGACACGTGCATTCTGACATAGGAGAAGTGACAGTCACATGGGTGTTATAACAGTTTTGATGTAACACACAGAAGTATGTGTGACAGATGTGTGGTGACAATCATATGCCAATTGTGACAATGGGAGGTGACACACAACTGGGTTGGATCTGATGTGATGTGACAATCACATGTGCAATGTGACAGGTATGATGTGACAGTTGTGCGTGAAGACACATGTGAGGTGACAGTCACTTGAGCATTGTGACAGTTGTGATGTGAGACTCATAAGTGGCTTGTGACCAGTGTGTGGTGACAATCATATGCAGATTGTGACCATCTGAGATCACATACATATGGGTTTTGACTGATGTGATGTGACATGCACATGTCAGATGTGACAGGGATGATGTGACACTCCCAGAAGACGTGTGACAAGTGTGAGGTGACAATCACACTGTGGGTGTGACAGATATCAGGTGACACTGCCACGTGTGTTGAGACAGAAATGATGTGATGATCACAGGCATGATATGAGAGATATGATGTGACACTTGCATATTATAACACAGATGAGGTGACCATCACATGGGCATTGTAACAGATTTGATGTGACCCACATAAGCATGTGTGACAGATGTGTGGTGACAATAACATGTGGGTTGTGACCATGTGAGGTGACACACAAGTGGGTTGTGCCTCATGTGATATTTCACTCCCATGTGTAATGTGACAGATATGATGTGACACTCCATAACACATGTGACAAATGTGAGGTGACAATCACACTCGAGGTGTGACATATGTCAGGTGACACTGCCACATGTGTTGAAGTAGAAGTGGTGTGACCAATAACAGGCACAATGTGACTGACATTTTTGGATAATTGCATGTTATGACACACATGAGGTGACAATCACTCAGGCATTATGACAGGTGTGATGTGACAATCATAAGAGGCTTGTGACAGATGTGTGGTGACAATCACATGCCAATTGTGACAGGGTGAGCTGATACACACCTGGGTTGTGCCTGAAGTTATGTGACATTCTCATGTGTAATGACATATACTGTGTGATACTCTGTAATGCATGTGACAAATGTGAGGTGACAATCACAGTCTTGGTGTGACAGATGTCATGTGACACTGCCATGTGTGTTGAGACAGAAATGGCATGACAGTCACAGGCTCAATGTGACAGATATGATGTGACAGTTGTGCATGATGACACAGAGGAGGTGACAATCACAAGGGCACAGTGACAGCAGTGATGTGACCCACAGAAGCAGTGTGTGTGAAAACCCACATGCTGGTTGTGACTATGTGAGATGACACACAAGGGGCTTGTGCCTGATGTGATATGACACTGTCATGTGTGATGACAGATATGATGTGACACTCCATAAAGCACATGACAAATGTGAGGTGACAATCACACTCTTGGTGTGACAGATGTCATGTGACACTGACATGTGTGTTGAGACAAATAGGTGACAGCCACAGGCATGATGTGACAGATATGTGACACTTGCCTGTTATGACACAGATGAGGTGACAATCACATGGGCATGGTGACAGTTTGGATGTGACACACATAAGTGGTGTGTGACAGCTGTGTGGTGTCAACCACTTGCTGGTTGTGACCATGTGAGGTGACACACAAGTGGGTTGTGCCTGATGTGCTAAGACACACTCATGTGATGGGACACATATGACATGACACTCCAGAAGTCATGTGACAAATGTGATGTGCTAATCACACTCTTGTTGAGACAGATGTCAGGTAACACTGCCATGTGTGTCGAGACAGAAATAGTGTGACCCTAACAGGCACAATGGGACTGAAATGTTGTGACACTTGCACATTATGACACCCATGAGGTGACAATCACACAGGCATTGGGACAGGTGTGATGTGACAATCATGAGTCTTGTGACCGATGTGTGGTGACATTGACATGCCAATTGTGACCATGTGGGGTGACACACAAGTGAATTTGGAACTGTTGTGATGTGACACACGCATGTGCAATGTGACTGGTGTGATGTGACACTCCTGGGAGGCATGTGACTAATATGAGGGGACAATCACACTCTGTGTGTCACAGGAGTCAGGTGACACTCTCAAGTGTGTTGAGACCCATGTGATGTGACAATCACATGTGCAATGACACAGGTATGATGTGACCCTTGGGCATTAAGACACATGAGGTGACAAATACATGAACATTGTGACAGTTGTGATGTGACCGTCATAAGCAGCTTGTGACAGATGTGCGGTGACAATCACATGCCAGTTGTGACCATGTGAGGTGACACACAAGTGGGCTGTGCCTGATGTGATATGACACTCTCATGTGTGATGACAGATAGGATGTGTCACTCTGTAAAGCATGTGCCAAATGTGAGGTAACACACTATGGGTGTAACAGATGTCAGATGACACTGCCACATTTGTTGAGGCAGAAATGCTGTGACAATAACAGACATGATGTGACTAATATGTTATGGCACTTGCGTGTTACAACACAGGTGATGTGACAATCACATGGGCCTTGTAACAGTTTTGATGTGACACACATAAGCATGTGTGACACATGTGTGGTGATCACGTGAGGTGACACACAAATGGCTTGTGCTTGATGTGATATGACTCTCATGTGTGATGACAGGTATGATGCGATGCTCTGTAAAGCAAGTGACAATGTGAGGTGACACACAAGTTGATTGGAACTGATCTGATGTGACACACACATGTGTGATATGAGAGGTATGATGTGACACCCCTGCATGGCATGTGACTTATATGAGGTGACACTCACTCTCTGGGTGTGACACATGTCAGGAGACACTCTCATGCATGTTGAGACAGATGTGATATGACAATCACAGGTGCAATGCGACACATATGATGGGGCATTTGCATGTTAAGATACATGTGGGATGACAACCACAGAAGCGTTGTGACAGTTGTGATGTGACAATCATAAATGGCTTGGGACAAATGAGTGGTGACAATCGTATGCTGATTGTGACCTTCTGAGTTGACATGCATGTGGGTTGTGATGGACATGATGTGACATGCACATGTGAAGTGACAGGTATGCTGTAATGCTTCTGGAAGTCTTCTGACAAATTGAGGTCACAATAACACTCTGAGTGTGACAGGTATCAGGTGACAATGCCACATGTGTTGAGACAGAAATGATATGAGAGCCACAGGCATGATGTGATAGCTATGATGTGACACTTGCCTCTTAAGACACATGGTGAGGTAACAATCACATGAGTGTTGTGACAGTTGTGATGTGACACACATAAGCAATGTGTGACAGGTGTGTGATGACAACCACATGCTGGTTGTGACCATGTGAGGTGACACAAGTGGGTTGTACCTGATGAGATATGACACTCTCACATGTGATGCGACAGATATGATGTGACACTCTGGAAGGCATTTGACACATGTGATGTGACACTCACACTCAGGGTATGACAGATGTCAGATGACACACCCACATGGGCTGAGACAGAAGTGACGTGATAATCATAAGTGTGATGGGATAGATACGATATAATGCTTTCATGTTATGACACATGTGAGGTAACGGCCACATGGGTGTGGTGACAGTTGTGATATGACACTGATAAGAGGCTTGTGACAGATGTGTGGTGACAATCATATGCCAGTGGTGAACACATGAGGTGACAAATGGGTGGTGATGGATGTGACGTGACAGTCCCATATGTGATGTGACAGGGAAACATGACACTTTGTAAGGCACCTGACAAATGGGAGGTGACAAACACACTCTGGGTGTGACAGATGCCAGGTGACACTGCCACATGTGTTGAGACAGAAATGATGCGAGAGTCACAGGCACGATGTGACAGATATGATGTGACACGTGCATTCTGACATAGGAGAAGTGACAGTCACATGGGTGTTATAACAGTTTTGATGTAACACACAGAAGTATGTGTGACAGATGTGTGGTGACAATCATATGCCAATTGTGACAATGGGAGGTGACACACAACTGGGTTGGATCTGATGTGATGTGACAATCACATGTGCAATGTGACAGGTATGATGTGACAGTTGTGCGTGAAGACACATGTGAGGTGACAGTCACTTGAGCATTGTGACAGTTGTGATGTGAGACTCATAAGTGGCTTGTGACCAGTGTGTGGTGACAATCATATGCAGATTGTGACCATCTGAGATCACATACATATGGGTTTTGACTGATGTGATGTGACATGCACATGTCAGATGTGACAGGGATGATGTGACACTCCCAGAAGATGTGTGACAAGTGTGAGGTGACAATCACACTGTGGGTGTGACAGATATCAGGTGACACTGCCATGTGTGTTGAGACAGAAATGATGTGATGATCACAGGCATGATATGAGAGATATGATGTGACACTTGCATATTATAACACAGATGAGGTGACAATCACATGGGCATTGTAACAGATTTGACGTGACCCACATAAGCATGTGTGACAGATGTGTGGTGACAATAACATGTGGGTTGTGACCATGTGAGGTGACACACAAGTGGGTTGTGCCTCATGTGATATTTCACTCCCATGTGTAATGTGACAGATATGATGTGACACTCCATAACACATGTGACAAATGTGAGGTGACAATCACACTCGAGGTGTGACATATGTCAGGTGACACTGCCACATGTGTTGAAGTAGAAATGGTGTGACCAATAACAGGCACAATGTGACTGACATTTTTGGATAATTGCATGTTATGACACACATGAGGTGACAATCACTCAGGCATTATGACAGGTGTGATGTGACAATCATAAGAGGCTTGTGACAGATGTGTGGTGACAATCACATGCCAATTGTGACAGGGTGAGCTGATACACACCTGGGTTGTGCCTGAAGTTATGTGACATTCTCATGTGTAATGACATATACTGTGTGATACTCTGTAATGCATGTGACAAATGTGAGGTGACAATCACAGTCTTGGTGTGACAGATGTCATGTGACACTGCCATGTGTGTTGAGACAGAAATGGCATGACAGTCACAGGCTCAATGTGACAGATATGATGTGACAGTTGTGCATGATGACACAGAGGAGGTGACAATCACAAGGGCACAGTGACAGCAGTGATGTGACCCACAGAAGCAGTGTGTGAGAAAACCCACATGCTGGTTGTGACTATGTGAGATGACACACAAGGGGCTTGTGCCTGATGTGATATGACACTGTCATGTGTGATGACAGATATGATGTGGCACTCCATAAAGCACATGACAAATGTGAGGTGACAATCACACTCTTGGTGTGACAGATGTCATGTGACACTGACATGTGTGTTGAGACAAATAGGTGACAGCCACAGGCATGATGTGACAGATATGTGACACTTGCCTGTTATGACACAGATGAGGTGACCATCACATGGGCATGGTGACAGTTTGGATGTGACACACATAAGTGGTGTGTGACAGCTGTGTGGTGTCAACCACTTGCTGGTTGTGACCATGTGAGGTGACACACAAGTGGGTTGTGCCTGATGTGCTATGACACACTCATGTGATGGGACACATATGACATGACACTCCAGAAGTCATGTGACACATGTGATGTGCTAATCACACTCTTGTTGAGACAGATGTCAGGTAACACTGCCATGTGTGTCGAGACAGAAATAGTGTGACCCTAACAGGCACAATGTGACTGAAATGTTGTGACACTTGCACATTATGACACCCATGAGGTGACAATCACACAGGCATTGGGACAGGTGTGATGTGACAATCATGAGTCTTGTGACCGATGTGTGGTGACATTGACATGCCAATTGTGACCATGTGGGGTGACACACAAGTGAATTTGGAACTGTTGTGATGTGACACACGCATGTGCAATGTGACTGGTGTGATGTGACACTCCTGGGAGGCATGTGACTAATATGAGGGGACAATCACACTCTGTGTGTCACAGGAGTCAGGTGACACTCTCAAGTGTGTTGAGACCCATGTGATGTGACAATCACATGTGCAATGACACAGGTATGATGTGACCCTTGGGCATTAAGACACATGAGGTGACAAATACATGAACATTGTGACAGTTGTGATGTGACCGTCATAAGCAGCTTGTGACAGATGTGCGGTGACAATCACATGCCAGTTGTGACCATGTGAGGTGACACACAAGTGGGCTGTGCCTGATGTGATATGACACTCTCATGTGTGATGACAGATAGGATGTGTCACTCTGTAAAGCATGTGCCAAATGTGAGGTAACACACTATGGGTGTAACAGATGTCAGATGACACTGCCACATTTGTTGAGGGAGAAATGCTGTGACAATAACAGACATGATGTGACTGATATGTTATGGCACTTGCGTGTTACAACACACGTGATGTGACAATCACATGGGCCTTGTAACAGTTTTGATGTGACACACATAAGCATGTGTGACACATGTGTGGTGATCACGTGAGGTGACACACAAATGGCTTGTGCTTGATGTGATATGACTCTCATGTGTGATGACAGGTATGATGCGATGCTCTGTAAAGCAAGTGACAATGTGAGGTGACACACAAGTTGATTGGAACTGATCTGATGTGACACACACATGTGTGATATGAGAGGTATGATGTGACACCCCTGCATGGCATGTGACTTATATGAGGTGACAATCACTCTCTGGGTGTGACACATGTCAGGAGACACTCTCATGCGTGTTGAGACAGATGTGATATGACAATCACAGGTGCAATGCGACACATATGATGGGGCATTTGCATGTTAAGATACATGTGGGATGACAACCACAGAAGCGTTGTGACAGTTGTGATGTGACAGTCATAAATGGCTTGGGACAAATGAGTGGTGACAATCGTATGCTGATTGTGACCTTCTGAGTTGACATGCATGTGGGTTGTGATGGACATGATGTGACATGCACATGTGAAGTGACAGGTATGCTGTAATGCTTCTGGAAGTCTTCTGACAAATTGAGGTCACAATAACACTCTGAGTGTGACAGGTATCAGGTGACAATGCCACATGTGTTGAGACAGAAATGATATGAGAGCCACAGGCATGATGTGATAGCTATGATGTGACACTTGCCTCTTAAGACACATGGTGAGGTAACAATCACATGAGTGTTGTGACAGTTGTGATGTGACACACATAAGCAATGTGTGACAGGTGTGTGATGACAACCACATGCTGGTTGTGACCATGTGAGGTGACACAAGTGGGTTGTACCTGATGAGATATGACACTCTCACATGTGATGCGACAGATATGATGTGACACTCTGGAAGGCATTTGACACATGTGATGTGACACTCACACTCAGGGTATGACAGATGTCAGATGACACACCCACATGGGCTGAGACAGAAGTGACGTGATAATCATAAGTGTGATGGGATAGATACGATATAATGCTTTCATGTTATGACACATGTGAGGTAACGGCCACATGGGTGTGGTGACAGTTGTGATATGACACTGATAAGAGGCTTGTGACAGATGTGTGGTGACAATCATATGCCAGTGGTGAACACATGAGGTGACAAATGGGTGGTGATGGATGTGACGTGACAGTCCCATATGTGATGTGACAGGGAAACATGACACTTTGTAAGGCACCTGACAAATGGGAGGTGACAAACACACTCTGGGTGTGACAGATGCCAGGTGACACTGCCACATGTGTTGAGACAGAAATGATGCGAGAGTCACAGGCACGATGTGACAGATATGATGTGACACGTGCATTCTGACATAGGAGAAGTGACAGTCACATGGGTGTTATAACAGTTTTGATGTAACACACAGAAGTATGTGTGACAGATGTGTGGTGACAATCATATGCCAATTGTGACAATGGGAGGTGACACACAACTGGGTTGGATCTGATGTGATGTGACAATCACATGTGCAATGTGACAGGTATGATGTGACAGTTGTGCGTGAAGACACATGTGAGGTGACAGTCACTTGAGCATTGTGACAGTTGTGATGTGAGACTCATAAGTGGCTTGTGACCAGTGTGTGGTGACAATCATATGCAGATTGTGACCATCTGAGATCACATACATATGGGTTTTGACTGATGTGATGTGACCTGCACATGTCAGATGTGACAGGGATGATGTGACACTCCCAGAAGACGTGTGACAAGTGTGAGGTGACAATCACACTGTGGGTGTGACAGATATCAGGTGACACTGCCACGTGTGTTGAGACAGAAATGATGTGATGATCACAGGCATGATATGAGAGATATGATGTGACACTTGCATATTATAACACAGATGAGGTGACAATCACATGGGCATTGTAACAGATTTGACGTGACCCACATAAGCATGTGTGACAGATGTGTGGTGACAATAACATGTGGGTTGTGACCATGTGAGGTGACACACAAGTGGGTTGTGCCTCATGTGATATTTCACTCCCATGTGTAATGTGACAGATATGATGTGACACTCCATAACACATGTGACAAATGTGAGGTGACAATCACACTCGAGGTGTGACATATGTCAGGTGACACTGCCACATGTGTTGAAGTAGAAATGGTGTGACCAATAACAGGCACAATGTGACTGACATTTTTGGATAATTGCATGTTATGACACACATGAGGTGACAATCACTCAGGCATTATGACAGGTGTGATGTGACAATCATAAGAGGCTTGTGACAGATGTGTGGTGACAATCACATGCCAATTGTGACAGGGTGAGCTGATACACACCTGGGTTGTGCCTGAAGTTATGTGACATTCTCATGTGTAATGACATATACTGTGTGATACTCTGTAATGCATGTGACAAATGTGAGGTGACAATCACAGTCTTGGTGTGACAGATGTCATGTGACACTGCCATGTGTGTTGAGACAGAAATGGCATGACAGTCACAGGCTCAATGTGACAGATATGATGTGACAGTTGTGCATGATGACACAGAGGAGGTGACAATCACAAGGGCACAGTGACAGCAGTGATGTGACCCACAGAAGCAGTGTGTGTGAAAACCCACATGCTGGTTGTGACTATGTGAGATGACACACAAGGGGCTTGTGCCTGATGTGATATGACACTGTCATGTGTGATGACAGATATGATGTGACACTCCATAAAGCACATGACAAATGTGAGGTGACAATCACACTCTTGGTGTGACAGATGTCATGTGACACTGACATGTGTGTTGAGACAAATAGGTGACAGCCACAGGCATGATGTGACAGATATGTGACACTTGCCTGTTATGACACAGATGAGGTGACAATCACATGGGCATGGTGACAGTTTGGATGTGACACACATAAGTGGTGTGTGACAGCTGTGTGGTGTCAACCACTTGCTGGTTGTGACCATGTGAGGTGACACACAAGTGGGTTGTGCCTGATGTGCTATGACACACTCATGTGATGGGACACATATGACATGACACTCCAGAAGTCATGTGACAAATGTGATGTGCTAATCACACTCTTGTTGAGACAGATGTCAGGTAACACTGCCATGTGTGTCGAGACAGAAATAGTGTGACCCTAACAGGCACAATGGGACTGAAATGTTGTGACACTTGCACATTATGACACCCATGAGGTGACAATCACACAGGCATTGGGACAGGTGTGATGTGACAATCATGAGTCTTGTGACCGATGTGTGGTGACATTGACATGCCAATTGTGACCATGTGGGGTGACACACAAGTGAATTTGGAACTGTTGTGATGTGACACACGCATGTGCAATGTGACTGGTGTGATGTGACACTCCTGGGAGGCATGTGACTAATATGAGGGGACAATCACACTCTGTGTGTCACAGGAGTCAGGTGACACTCTCAAGTGTGTTGAGACCCATGTGATGTGACAATCACATGTGCAATGACACAGGTATGATGTGACCCTTGGGCATTAAGACACATGAGGTGACAAATACATGAACATTGTGACAGTTGTGATGTGACCGTCATAAGCAGCTTGTGACAGATGTGCGGTGACAATCACATGCCAGTTGTGACCATGTGAGGTGACACACAAGTGGGCTGTGCCTGATGTGATATGACACTCTCATGTGTGATGACAGATAGGATGTGTCACTCTGTAAAGCATGTGCCAAATGTGAGGTAACACACTATGGGTGTAACAGATGTCAGATGACACTGCCACATTTGTTGAGGCAGAAATGCTGTGACAATAACAGACATGATGTGACTGATATGTTATGGCACTTGCGTGTTACAACACAGGTGATGTGACAATCACATGGGCCTTGTAACAGTTTTGATGTGACACACATAAGCATGTGTGACACATGTGTGGTGATCACGTGAGGTGACACACAAATGGCTTGTGCTTGATGTGATATGACTCTCATGTGTGATGACAGGTATGATGCGATGCTCTGTAAAGCAAGTGACAATGTGAGGTGACACACAAGTTGATTGGAACTGATCTGATGTGACACACACATGTGTGATATGAGAGGTATGATGTGACACTCCTGCATGGCATGTGACTTATATGAGGTGACAATCACTCTCTGGGTGTGACACATGTCAGGAGACACTCTCATGCGTGTTGAGACAGATGTGATATGACAATCACAGGTGCAATGCGACACATATGATGGGGCATTTGCATGTTAAGATACATGTGGGATGACAACCACAGAAGCGTTGTGACAGTTGTGATGTGACAATCATAAATGGCTTGGGACAAATGAGTGGTGACAATCGTATGCTGATTGTGACCTTCTGAGTTGACATGCATGTGGGTTGTGATGGACATGATGTGACATGCACATGTGAAGTGACAGGTATGCTGTAATGCTTCTGGAAGTCTTCTGACAAATTGAGGTCACAATAACACTCTGAGTGTGACAGGTATCAGGTGACAATGCCACATGTGTTGAGACAGAAATGATATGAGAGCCACAGGCATGATGTGATAGCTATGATGTGACACTTGCCTCTTAAGACACATGGTGAGGTAACAATCACATGAGTGTTGTGACAGTTGTGATGTGACACACATAAGCAATGTGTGACAGGTGTGTGATGACAACCACATGCTGGTTGTGACCATGTGAGGTGACACAAGTGGGTTGTACCTGATGAGATATGACACTCTCACATGTGATGCGACAGATATGATGTGACACTCTGGAAGGCATTTGACACATGTGATGTGACACTCACACTCAGGGTATGACAGATGTCAGATGACACACCCACATGGGCTGAGACAGAAGTGACGTGATAATCATAAGTGTGATGGGATAGATACGATATAATGCTTTCATGTTATGACACATGTGAGGTAACGGCCACATGGGTGTGGTGACAGTTGTGATATGACACTGATAAGAGGCTTGTGACAGATGTGTGGTGACAATCATATGCCAGTGGTGAACACATGAGGTGACAAATGGGTGGTGATGGATGTGACGTGACAGTCCCATATGTGATGTGACAGGGAAACATGACACTTTGTAAGGCACCTGACAAATGGGAGGTGACAAACACACTCTGGGTGTGACAGATGCCAGGTGACACTGCCACATGTGTTGAGACAGAAATGATGCGAGAGTCACAGGCACGATGTGACAGATATGATGTGACACGTGCATTCTGACATAGGAGAAGTGACAGTCACATGGGTGTTATAACAGTTTTGATGTAACACACAGAAGTATGTGTGACAGATGTGTGGTGACAATCATATGCCAATTGTGACAATGGGAGGTGACACACAACTGGGTTGGATCTGATGTGATGTGACAATCACATGTGCAATGTGACAGGTATGATGTGACAGTTGTGCGTGAAGACACATGTGAGGTGACAGTCACTTGAGCATTGTGACAGTTGTGATGTGAGACTCATAAGTGGCTTGTGACCAGTGTGTGGTGACAATCATATGCAGATTGTGACCATCTGAGATCACATACATATGGGTTTTGACTGATGTGATGTGACATGCACATGTCAGATGTGACAGGGATGATGTGACACTCCCAGAAGACGTGTGACAAGTGTGAGGTGACAATCACACTGTGGGTGTGACAGATATCAGGTGACACTGCCACGTGTGTTGAGACAGAAATGATGTGATGATCACAGGCATGATATGAGAGATATGATGTGACACTTGCATATTATAACACAGATGAGGTGACAATCACATGGGCATTGTAACAGATTTGACGTGACCCACATAAGCATGTGTGACAGATGTGTGGTGACAATAACATGTGGGTTGTGACCATGTGAGGTGACACACAAGTGGGTTGTGCCTCATGTGATATTTCACTCCCATGTGTAATGTGACAGATATGATGTGACACTCCATAACACATGTGACAAATGTGAGGTGACAATCACACTCGAGGTGTGACATATGTCAGGTGACACTGCCACATGTGTTGAAGTAGAAATGGTGTGACCAATAACAGGCACAATGTGACTGACATTTTTGGATAATTGCATGTTATGACACACATGAGGTGACAATCACTCAGGCATTATGACAGGTGTGATGTGACAATCATAAGAGGCTTGTGACAGATGTGTGGTGACAATCACATGCCAATTGTGACAGGGTGAGCTGATACACACCTGGGTTGTGCCTGAAGTTATGTGACATTCTCATGTGTAATGACATATACTGTGTGATACTCTGTAATGCATGTGACAAATGTGAGGTGACAATCACAGTCTTGGTGTGACAGATGTCATGTGACACTGCCATGTGTGTTGAGACAGAAATGGCATGACAGTCACAGGCTCAATGTGACAGATATGATGTGACAGTTGTGCATGATGACACAGAGGAGGTGACAATCACAAGGGCACAGTGACAGCAGTGATGTGACCCACAGAAGCAGTGTGTGTGAAAACCCACATGCTGGTTGTGACTATGTGAGATGACACACAAGGGGCTTGTGCCTGATGTGATATGACACTGTCATGTGTGATGACAGATATGATGTGACACTCCATAAAGCACATGACAAATGTGAGGTGACAATCACACTCTTGGTGTGACAGATGTCATGTGACACTGACATGTGTGTTGAGACAAATAGGTGACAGCCACAGGCATGATGTGACAGATATGTGACACTTGCCTGTTATGACACAGATGAGGTGACAATCACATGGGCATGGTGACAGTTTGGATGTGACACACATAAGTGGTGTGTGACAGCTGTGTGGTGTCAACCACTTGCTGGTTGTGACCATGTGAGGTGACACACAAGTGGGTTGTGCCTGATGTGCTATGACACACTCATGTGATGGGACACATATGACATGACACTCCAGAAGTCATGTGACAAATGTGATGTGCTAATCACACTCTTGTTGAGACAGATGTCAGGTAACACTGCCATGTGTGTCGAGACAGAAATAGTGTGACCCTAACAGGCACAATGGGACTGAAATGTTGTGACACTTGCACATTATGACACCCATGAGGTGACAATCACACAGGCATTGGGACAGGTGTGATGTGACAATCATGAGTCTTGTGACCGATGTGTGGTGACATTGACATGCCAATTGTGACCATGTGGGGTGACACACAAGTGAATTTGGAACTGTTGTGATGTGACACACGCATGTGCAATGTGACTGGTGTGATGTGACACTCCTGGGAGGCATGTGACTAATATGAGGGGACAATCACACTCTGTGTGTCACAGGAGTCAGGTGACACTCTCAAGTGTGTTGAGACCCATGTGATGTGACAATCACATGTGCAATGACACAGGTATGATGTGACCCTTGGGCATTAAGACACATGAGGTGACAAATACATGAACATTGTGACAGTTGTGATGTGACCGTCATAAGCAGCTTGTGACAGATGTGCGGTGACAATCACATGCCAGTTGTGACCATGTGAGGTGACACACAAGTGGGCTGTGCCTGATGTGATATGACACTCTCATGTGTGATGACAGATAGGATGTGTCACTCTGTAAAGCATGTGCCAAATGTGAGGTAACACACTATGGGTGTAACAGATGTCAGATGACACTGCCACATTTGTTGAGGCAGAAATGCTGTGACAATAACAGACATGATGTGACTGATATGTTATGGCACTTGCGTGTTACAACACAGGTGATGTGACAATCACATGGGCCTTGTAACAGTTTTGATGTGACACACATAAGCATGTGTGACACATGTGTGGTGATCACGTGAGGTGACACACAAATGGCTTGTGCTTGATGTGATATGACTCTCATGTGTGATGACAGGTATGATGCGATGCTCTGTAAAGCAAGTGACAATGTGAGGTGACACACAAGTTGATTGGAACTGATCTGATGTGACACACACATGTGTGATATGAGAGGTATGATGTGACACCCCTGCATGGCATGTGACTTATATGAGGTGACACTCACTCTCTGGGTGTGACACATGTCAGGAGACACTCTCATGCATGTTGAGACAGATGTGATATGACAATCACAGGTGCAATGCGACACATATGATGGGGCATTTGCATGTTAAGATACATGTGGGATGACAACCACAGAAGCGTTGTGACAGTTGTGATGTGACAATCATAAATGGCTTGGGACAAATGAGTGGTGACAATCGTATGCTGATTGTGACCTTCTGAGTTGACATGCATGTGGGTTGTGATGGACATGATGTGACATGCACATGTGAAGTGACAGGTATGCTGTAATGCTTCTGGAAGTCTTCTGACAAATTGAGGTCACAATAACACTCTGAGTGTGACAGGCATCAGGTGACAATGCCACATGTGTTGAGACAGAAATGATATGAGAGCCACAGGCATGATGTGATAGCTATGATGTGACACTTGCCTCTTAAGACACATGGTGAGGTAACAATCACATGAGTGTTGTGACAGTTGTGATGTGACACACATAAGCAATGTGTGACAGGTGTGTGATGACAACCACATCCTGGTTGTGACCATGTGAGGTGACACAAGTGGGTTGTACCTGATGAGATATGACACTCTCACATGTGATGCGACAGATATGATGTGACACTCTGGAAGGCATTTGACACATGTGATGTGACACTCACACTCAGGGTATGACAGATGTCAGATGACACACCCACATGGGCTGAGACAGAAGTGACGTGATAATCATAAGTGTGATGGGATAGATACGATATAATGCTTTCATGTTATGACACATGTGAGGTAACGGCCACATGGGTGTGGTGACAGTTGTGATATGACACTGATAAGAGGCTTGTGACAGATGTGTGGTGACAATCATATGCCAGTGGTGAACACATGAGGTGACAAATGGGTGGTGATGGATGTGACGTGACAGTCCCATATGTGATGTGACAGGGAAACATGACACTTTGTAAGGCACCTGACAAATGGGAGGTGACAAACACACTCTGGGTGTGACAGATGCCAGGTGACACTGCCACATGTGTTGAGACAGAAATGATGCGAGAGTCACAGGCACGATGTGACAGCTATGATGTGACACGTGCATTCTGACATAGGAGAAGTGACAGTCACATGGGTGTTATAACAGTTTTGATGTAACACACAGAAGTATGTGTGACAGATGTGTGGTGACAATCATATGCCAATTGTGACAATGGGAGGTGACACACAACTGGGTTGGATCTGATGTGATGTGACAATCACATGTGCAATGTGACAGGTATGATGTGACAGTTGTGCGTGAAGACACATGTGAGGTGACAGTCACTTGAGCATTGTGACAGTTGTGATGTGAGACTCATAAGTGGCTTGTGACCAGTGTGTGGTGACAATCATATGCAGATTGTGACCATCTGAGATCACATACATATGGGTTTTGACTGATGTGATGTGACATGCACATGTCAGATGTGACAGGGATGATGTGACACTCCCAGAAGACGTGTGACAAGTGTGAGGTGACAATCACACTGTGGGTGTGACAGATATCAGGTGACACTGCCACGTGTGTTGAGACAGAAATGATGTGATGATCACAGGCATGATATGAGAGATATGATGTGACACTTGCATATTATAACACAGATGAGGTGACAATCACATGGGCATTGTAACAGATTTGACGTGACCCACATAAGCATGTGTGACAGATGTGTGGTGACAATAACATGTGGGTTGTGACCATGTGAGGTGACACACAAGTGGGTTGTGCCTCATGTGATATTTCACTCCCATGTGTAATGTGACAGATATGATGTGACACTCCATAACACATGTGACAAATGTGAGGTGACAATCACACTCGAGGTGTGACATATGTCAGGTGACACTGCCACATGTGTTGAAGTAGAAGTGGTGTGACCAATAACAGG
This sequence comes from Hippopotamus amphibius kiboko, assembly GCF_030028045.1. Classification (NCBI taxonomy): domain Eukaryota; kingdom Metazoa; phylum Chordata; class Mammalia; order Artiodactyla; family Hippopotamidae; genus Hippopotamus; species Hippopotamus amphibius. The sequence goes on along the minus strand of NC_080192.1, from coordinate 56,065,095 downwards.
CACAATGTGACTGACATTTTTGGATAATTGCATGTTATGACACACATGAGGTGACAATCACTCAGGCATTATGACAGGTGTGATGTGACAATCATAAGAGGCTTGTGACAGATGTGTGGTGACAATCACATGCCAATTGTGACAGGGTGAGCTGATACACACCTGGGTTGTGCCTGAAGTTATGTGACATTCTCATGTGTAATGACATATACTGTGTGATACTCTGTAATGCATGTGACAAATGTGAGGTGACAATCACAGTCTTGGTGTGACAGATGTCATGTGACACTGCCATGTGTGTTGAGACAGAAATGGCATGACAGTCACAGGCTCAATGTGACAGATATGATGTGACAGTTGTGCATGATGACACAGAGGAGGTGACAATCACAAGGGCACAGTGACAGCAGTGATGTGACCCACAGAAGCAGTGTGTGTGAAAACCCACATGCTGGTTGTGACTATGTGAGATGACACACAAGGGGCTTGTGCCTGATGTGATATGACACTGTCATGTGTGATGACAGATATGATGTGACACTCCATAAAGCACATGACAAATGTGAGGTGACAATCACACTCTTGGTGTGACAGATGTCATGTGACACTGACATGTGTGTTGAGACAAATAGGTGACAGCCACAGGCATGATGTGACAGATATGTGACACTTGCCTGTTATGACACAGATGAGGTGACAATCACATGGGCATGGTGACAGTTTGGATGTGACACACATAAGTGGTGTGTGACAGCTGTGTGGTGTCAACCACTTGCTGGTTGTGACCATGTGAGGTGACACACAAGTGGGTTGTGCCTGATGTGCTATGACACACTCATGTGATGGGACACATATGACATGACACTCCAGAAGTCATGTGACAAATGTGATGTGCTAATCACACTCTTGTTGAGACAGATGTCAGGTAACACTGCCATGTGTGTCGAGACAGAAATAGTGTGACCCTAACAGGCACAATGGGACTGAAATGTTGTGACACTTGCACATTATGACACCCATGAGGTGACAATCACACAGGCATTGGGACAGGTGTGATGTGACAATCATGAGTCTTGTGACCGATGTGTGGTGACATTGACATGCCAATTGTGACCATGTGGGGTGACACACAAGTGAATTTGGAACTGTTGTGATGTGACACACGCATGTGCAATGTGACTGGTGTGATGTGACACTCCTGGGAGGCATGTGACTAATATGAGGGGACAATCACACTCTGTGTGTCACAGGAGTCAGGTGACACTCTCAAGTGTGTTGAGACCCATGTGATGTGACAATCACATGTGCAATGACACAGGTATGATGTGACCCTTGGGCATTAAGACACATGAGGTGACAAATACATGAACATTGTGACAGTTGTGATGTGACCGTCATAAGCAGCTTGTGACAGATGTGCGGTGACAATCACATGCCAGTTGTGACCATGTGAGGTGACACACAAGTGGGCTGTGCCTGATGTGATATGACACTCTCATGTGTGATGACAGATAGGATGTGTCACTCTGTAAAGCATGTGCCAAATGTGAGGTAACACACTATGGGTGTAACAGATGTCAGATGACACTGCCACATTTGTTGAGGCAGAAATGCTGTGACAATAACAGACATGATGTGACTGATATGTTATGGCACTTGCGTGTTACAACACAGGTGATGTGACAATCACATGGGCCTTGTAACAGTTTTGATGTGACACACATAAGCATGTGTGACACATGTGTGGTGATCACGTGAGGTGACACACAAATGGCTTGTGCTTGATGTGATATGACTCTCATGTGTGATGACAGGTATGATGCGATGCTCTGTAAAGCAAGTGACAATGTGAGGTGACACACAAGTTGATTGGAACTGATCTGATGTGACACACACATGTGTGATATGAGAGGTATGATGTGACACCCCTGCATGGCATGTGACTTATATGAGGTGACACTCACTCTCTGGGTGTGACACATGTCAGGAGACACTCTCATGCATGTTGAGACAGATGTGATATGACAATCACAGGTGCAATGCGACACATATGATGGGGCATTTGCATGTTAAGATACATGTGGGATGACAACCACAGAAGCGTTGTGACAGTTGTGATGTGACAATCATAAATGGCTTGGGACAAATGAGTGGTGACAATCGTATGCTGATTGTGACCTTCTGAGTTGACATGCATGTGGGTTGTGATGGACATGATGTGACATGCACATGTGAAGTGACAGGTATGCTGTAATGCTTCTGGAAGTCTTCTGACAAATTGAGGTCACAATAACACTCTGAGTGTGACAGGCATCAGGTGACAATGCCACATGTGTTGAGACAGAAATGATATGAGAGCCACAGGCATGATGTGATAGCTATGATGTGACACTTGCCTCTTAAGACACATGGTGAGGTAACAATCACATGAGTGTTGTGACAGTTGTGATGTGACACACATAAGCAATGTGTGACAGGTGTGTGATGACAACCACATGCTGGTTGTGACCATGTGAGGTGACACAAGTGGGTTGTACCTGATGAGATATGACACTCTGACATGTGATGCGACAGATATGATGTGACACTCTGGAAGGCATTTGACACATGTGATGTGACACTCACACTCAGGGTATGACAGATGTCAGATGACACACCCACATGGGCTGAGACAGAAGTGACGTGATAATCATAAGTGTGATGGGATAGATACGATATAATGCTTTCATGTTATGACACATGTGAGGTAACGGCCACATGGGTGTGGTGACAGTTGTGATATGACACTGATAAGAGGCTTGTGACAGATGTGTGGTGACAATCATATGCCAGTGGTGAACACATGAGGTGACAAATGGGTGGTGATGGATGTGACGTGACAGTCCCATATGTGATGTGACAGGGAAACATGACACTTTGTAAGGCACCTGACAAATGGGAGGTGACAAACACACTCTGGGTGTGACAGATGCCAGGTGACACTGCCACATGTGTTGAGACAGAAATGATGCGAGAGTCACAGGCACGATGTGACAGATATGATGTGACACGTGCATTCTGACATAGGAGAAGTGACAGTCACATGGGTGTTATAACAGTTTTGATGTAACACACAGAAGTATGTGTGACAGATGTGTGGTGACAATCATATGCCAATTGTGACAATGGGAGGTGACACACAACTGGGTTGGATCTGATGTGATGTGACAATCACATGTGCAATGTGACAGGTATGATGTGACAGTTGTGCGTGAAGACACATGTGAGGTGACAGTCACTTGAGCATTGTGACAGTTGTGATGTGAGACTCATAAGTGGCTTGTGACCAGTGTGTGGTGACAATCATATGCAGATTGTGACCATCTGAGATCACATACATATGGGTTTTGACTGATGTGATGTGACATGCACATGTCAGATGTGACAGGGATGATGTGACACTCCCAGAAGACGTGTGACAAGTGTGAGGTGACAATCACACTGTGGGTGTGACAGATATCAGGTGACACTGCCACGTGTGTTGAGACAGAAATGATGTGATGATCACAGGCATGATATGAGAGATATGATGTGACACTTGCATATTATAACACAGATGAGGTGACAATCACATGGGCATTGTAACAGATTTGACGTGACCCACATAAGCATGTGTGACAGATGTGTGGTGACAATAACATGTGGGTTGTGACCATGTGAGGTGACACACAAGTGGGTTGTGCCTCATGTGATATTTCACTCCCATGTGTAATGTGACAGATATGATGTGACACTCCATAACACATGTGACAAATGTGAGGTGACAATCACACTCGAGGTGTGACATATGTCAGGTGACACTGCCACATGTGTTGAAGTAGAAATGGTGTGACCAATAACAGGCACAATGTGACTGACATTTTTGGATAATTGCATGTTATGACACACATGAGGTGACAATCACTCAGGCATTATGACAGGTGTGATGTGACAATCATAAGAGGCTTGTGACAGATGTGTGGTGACAATCACATGCCAATTGTGACAGGGTGAGCTGATACACACCTGGGTTGTGCCTGAAGTTATGTGACATTCTCATGTGTAATGACATATACTGTGTGATACTCTGTAATGCATGTGACAAATGTGAGGTGACAATCACAGTCTTGGTGTGACAGATGTCATGTGACACTGCCATGTGTGTTGAGACAGAAATGGCATGACAGTCACAGGCTCAATGTGACAGATATGATGTGACAGTTGTGCATGATGACACAGAGGAGGTGACAATCACAAGGGCACAGTGACAGCAGTGATGTGACCCACATAAGCAGTGTGTGAGAAAACCCACATGCTGGTTGTGACTATGTGAGATGACACACAAGGGGCTTGTGCCTGATGTGATATGACACTGTCATGTGTGATGACAGATATGATGTGGCACTCCATAAAGCACATGACAAATGTGAGGTGACAATCACACTCTTGGTGTGACAGATGTCATGTGACACTGACATGTGTGTTGAGACAAATAGGTGACAGCCACAGGCATGATGTGACAGATATGTGACACTTGCCTGTTATGACACAGATGTGGTGACCATCACATGGGCATGGTGACAGTTTGGATGTGACACACATAAGTGGTGTGTGACAGCTGTGTGGTGTCAACCACTTGCTGGTTGTGACCATGTGAGGTGACACACAAGTGGGTTGTGCCTGATGTGCTATGACACACTCATGTGATGGGACACATATGACATGACACTCCAGAAGTCATGTGACACATGTGATGTGCTAATCACACTCTTGTTGAGACAGATGTCAGGTAACACTGCCATGTGTGTCGAGACAGAAATAGTGTGACCCTAACAGGCACAATGGGACTGAAATGTTGTGACACTTGCACATTATGACACCCATGAGGTGACAATCACACAGGCATTGGGACAGGTGTGATGTGACAATCATGAGTCTTGTGACCGATGTGTGGTGACATTGACATGCCAATTGTGACCATGTGAGGTGACACACAAGTGAATTTGGAACTGTTACGATGTGACACACGCATGTGCAATGTGACTGGTGTGATGTGACACTCCTGGGAGGCATGTGACTAATATGAGGGGACAATCACACTCTGTGTGTCACAGGAGTCAGGTGACACTCTCAAGTGTGTTGAGACCCATGTGATGTGACAATCACATGTGCAATGACACAGGTATGATGTGACCCTTGGGCATTAAGACACATGAGGTGACAAATACATGAACATTGTGACAGTTGTGATGTGACCGTCATAAGCAGCTTGTGACAGATGTGCGGTGACAATCACATGCCAGTTGTGACCATGTGAGGTGACACACAAGTGGGCTGTGCCTGATGTGATATGACACTCTCATGTGTGATGACAGATAGGATGTGTCACTCTGTAAAGCATGTGCCAAATGTGAGGTAACACACTATGGGTGTAACAGATGTCAGATGACACTGCCACATTTGTTGAGGCAGAAATGCTGTGACAATAACAGACATGATGTGACTGATATGTTATGGCACTTGCGTGTTACAACACAGGTGATGTGACAATCACATGGGCCTTGTAACAGTTTTGATGTGACACACATAAGCATGTGTGACACATGTGTGGTGATCACGTGAGGTGACACACAAATGGCTTGTGCTTGATGTGATATGACTCTCATGTGTGATGACAGGTATGATGCGATGCTCTGTAAAGCAAGTGACAATGTGAGGTGACACACAAGTTGATTGGAACTGATCTGATGTGACACACACATGTGTGATATGAGAGGTATGATGTGACACCCCTGCATGGCATGTGACTTATATGAGGTGACAATCACTCTCTGGGTGTGACACATGTCAGGAGACACTCTCATGCGTGTTGAGACAGATGTGATATGACAATCACAGGTGCAATGCGACACATATGATGGGGCATTTGCATGTTAAGATACATGTGGGATGGCAACCACAGAAGCGTTGTGACAGTTGTGATGTGACAGTCATAAATGGCTTGGGACAAATGAGTGGTGACAATCGTATGCTGATTGTGACCTTCTGAGTTGACATGCATGTGGGTTGTGATGGACATGATGTGACATGCACATGTGAAGTGACAGGTATGCTGTAATGCTTCTGGAAGTCTTCTGACAAATTGAGGTCACAATAACACTCTGAGTGTGACAGGTATCAGGTGACAATGCCACATGTGTTGAGACAGAAATGATATGAGAGCCACAGGCATGATGTGATAGCTATGATGTGACACTTGCCTGTTAAGACACATGGTGAGGTAACAATCACATGAGTGTTGTGACAGTTGTGATGTGACACACATAAGCAATGTGTGACAGGTGTGTGATGACAACCACATGCTGGTTGTGACCATGTGAGGTGACACAAGTGGGTTGTACCTGATGAGATATGACACTCTCACATGTGATGCGACAGATATGATGTGACACTCTGGAAGGCATTTGACACATGTGATGTGACACTCACACTCAGGGTATGACAGATGTCAGATGACACACCCACATGGGCTGAGACAGAAGTGACGTGATAATCATAAGTGTGATGGGATAGATACGATATAATGCTTTCATGTTATGACACATGTGAGGTAACGGCCACATGGGTGTGGTGACAGTTGTGATATGACACTGATAAGAGGCTTGTGACATATGTGTGGTGACAATCATATGCCAGTGGTGAACACATGAGGTGACAAATGGGTGGTGATGGATGTGACGTGACAGTCCCATATGTGATGTGACAGGGAAACATGACACTTTGTAAGGCACCTGACAAATGGGAGGTGACAAACACACTCTGGGTGTGACAGATGCCAGGTGACACTGCCACATGTGTTGAGACAGAAATGATGCGAGAGTCACAGGCACGATGTGACAGCTATGATGTGACACGTGCATTCTGACATAGGAGAAGTGACAGTCACATGGGTGTTATAACAGTTTTGATGTAACACACAGAAGTATGTGTGACAGATGTGTGGTGACAATCATATGCCAATTGTGACAATGGGAGGTGACACACAACTGGGTTGGATCTGATGTGATGTGACAATCACATGTGCAATGTGACAGGTATGATGTGACAGTTGTGCGTGAAGACACATGTGAGGTGACAGTCACTTGAGCATTGTGACAGTTGTGATGTGAGACTCATAAGTGGCTTGTGACCAGTGTGTGGTGACAATCATATGCAGATTGTGACCATCTGAGATCACATACATATGGGTTTTGACTGATGTGATGTGACATGCACATGTCAGATGTGACAGGGATGATGTGACACTCCCAGAAGACGTGTGACAAGTGTGAGGTGACAATCACACTGTGGGTGTGACAGATATCAGGTGACACTGCCATGTGTGTTGAGACAGAAATGATGTGATGATCACAGGCATGATATGAGAGATATGATGTGACACTTGCATATTATAACACAGATGAGGTGACAATCACATGGGCATTGTAACAGATTTGACGTGACCCACATAAGCATGTGTGACAGATGTGTGGTGACAATAACATGTGGGTTGTGACCATGTGAGGTGACACACAAGTGGGTTGTGCCTCATGTGATATTTCACTCCCATGTGTAATGTGACAGATATGATGTGACACTCCATAACACATGTGACAAATGTGAGGTGACAATCACACTCGAGGTGTGACATATGTCAGGTGACACTGCCACATGTGTTGAAGTAGAAATGGTGTGACCAATAACAGGCACAATGTGACTGACATTTTTGGATAATTGCATGTTATGACACACATGAGGTGACAATCACTCAGGCATTATGACAGGTGTGATGTGACAATCATAAGAGGCTTGTGACAGATGTGTGGTGACAATCACATGCCAATTGTGACAGGGTGAGCTGATACACACCTGGGTTGTGCCTGAAGTTATGTGACATTCTCATGTGTAATGACATATACTGTGTGATACTCTGTAATGCATGTGACAAATGTGAGGTGACAATCACAGTCTTGGTGTGACAGATGTCATGTGACACTGCCATGTGTGTTGAGACAGAAATGGCATGACAGTCACAGGCTCAATGTGACAGATATGATGTGACAGTTGTGCATGATGACACAGAGGAGGTGACAATCACAAGGGCACAGTGACAGCAGTGATGTGACCCACAGAAGCAGTGTGTGTGAAAACCCACATGCTGGTTGTGACTATGTGAGATGACACACAAGGGGCTTGTGCCTGATGTGATATGACACTGTCATGTGTGATGACAGATATGATGTGACACTCCATAAAGCACATGACAAATGTGAGGTGACAATCACACTCTTGGTGTGACAGATGTCATGTGACACTGACATGTGTGTTGAGACAAATAGGTGACAGCCACAGGCATGATGTGACAGATATGTGACACTTGCCTGTTATGACACAGATGAGGTGACAATCACATGGGCATGGTGACAGTTTGGATGTGACACACATAAGTGGTGTGTGACAGCTGTGTGGTGTCAACCACTTGCTGGTTGTGACCATGTGAGGTGACACACAAGTGGGTTGTGCCTGATGTGCTATGACACACTCATGTGATGGGACACATATGACATGACACTCCAGAAGTCATGTGACAAATGTGATGTGCTAATCACACTCTTGTTGAGACAGATGTCAGGTAACACTGCCATGTGTGTCGAGACAGAAATAGTGTGACCCTAACAGGCACAATGGGACTGAAATGTTGTGACACTTGCACATTATGACACCCATGAGGTGACAATCACACAGGCATTGGGACAGGTGTGATGTGACAATCATGAGTCTTGTGACCGATGTGTGGTGACATTGACATGCCAATTGTGACCATGTGGGGTGACACACAAGTGAATTTGGAACTGTTGTGATGTGACACACGCATGTGCAATGTGACTGGTGTGATGTGACACTCCTGGGAGGCATGTGACTAATATGAGGGGACAATCACACTCTGTGTGTCACAGGAGTCAGGTGACACTCTCAAGTGTGTTGAGACCCATGTGATGTGACAATCACATGTGCAATGACACAGGTATGATGTGACCCTTGGGCATTAAGACACATGAGGTGACAAATACATGAACATTGTGACAGTTGTGATGTGACCGTCATAAGCAGCTTGTGACAGATGTGCGGTGACAATCACATGCCAGTTGTGACCATGTGAGGTGACACACAAGTGGGCTGTGCCTGATGTGATATGACACTCTCATGTGTGATGACAGATAGGATGTGTCACTCTGTAAAGCATGTGCCAAATGTGAGGTAACACACTATGGGTGTAACAGATGTCAGATGACACTGCCACATTTGTTGAGGCAGAAATGCTGTGACAATAACAGACATGATGTGACTGATATGTTATGGCACTTGCGTGTTACAACACAGGTGATGTGACAATCACATGGGCCTTGTAACAGTTTTGATGTGACACACATAAGCATGTGTGACACATGTGTGGTGATCACGTGAGGTGACACACAAATGGCTTGTGCTTGATGTGATATGACTCTCATGTGTGATGACAGGTATGATGCGATGCTCTGTAAAGCAAGTGACAATGTGAGGTGACACACAAGTTGATTGGAACTGATCTGATGTGACACACACATGTGTGATATGAGAGGTATGATGTGACACTCCTGCATGGCATGTGACTTATATGAGGTGACAATCACTCTCTGGGTGTGACACATGTCAGGAGACACTCTCATGCATGTTGAGACAGATGTGATATGACAATCACAGGTGCAATGCGACACATATGATGGGGCATTTGCATGTTAAGATACATGTGGGATGACAACCACAGAAGCGTTGTGACAGTTGTGATGTGACAATCATAAATGGCTTGGGACAAATGAGTGGTGACAATCGTATGCTGATTGTGACCTTCTGAGTTGACATGCATGTGGGTTGTGATGGACATGATGTGACATGCACATGTGAAGTGACAGGTATGCTGTAATGCTTCTGGAAGTCTTCTGACAAATTGAGGTCACAATAACACTCTGAGTGTGACAGGTATCAGGTGACAATGCCACATGTGTTGAGACAGAAATGATATGAGAGCCACAGGCATGATGTGATAGCTATGATGTGACACTTGCCTCTTAAGACACATGGTGAGGTAACAATCACATGAGTGTTGTGACAGTTGTGATGTGACACACATAAGCAATGTGTGACAGGTGTGTGATGACAACCACATGCTGGTTGTGACCATGTGAGGTGACACAAGTGGGTTGTACCTGATGAGATATGACACTCTCACATGTGATGCGACAGATATGATGTGACACTCTGGAAGGCATTTGACACATGTGATGTGACACTCACACTCAGGGTATGACAGATGTCAGATGACACACCCACATGGGCTGAGACAGAAGTGACGTGATAATCATAAGTGTGATGGGATAGATACGATATAATGCTTTCATGTTATGACACATGTGAGGTAACGGCCACATGGGTGTGGTGACAGTTGTGATATGACACTGATAAGAGGCTTGTGACAGATGTGTGGTGACAATCATATGCCAGTGGTGAACACATGAGGTGACAAATGGGTGGTGATGGATGTGACGTGACAGTCCCATATGTGATGTGACAGGGAAACATGACACTTTGTAAGGCACCTGACAAATGGGAGGTGACAAACACACTCTGGGTGTGACAGATGCCAGGTGACACTGCCACATGTGTTGAGACAGAAATGATGCGAGAGTCACAGGCACGATGTGACAGATATGATGTGACACGTGCATTCTGACATAGGAGAAGTGACAGTCACATGGGTGTTATAACAGTTTTGATGTAACACACAGAAGTATGTGTGACAGATGTGTGGTGACAATCATATGCCAATTGTGACAATGGGAGGTGACACACAACTGGGTTGGATCTGATGTGATGTGACAATCACATGTGCAATGTGACAGGTATGATGTGACAGTTGTGCGTGAAGACACATGTGAGGTGACAGTCACTTGAGCATTGTGACAGTTGTGATGTGAGACTCATAAGTGGCTTGTGACCAGTGTGTGGTGACAATCATATGCAGATTGTGACCATCTGAGATCACATACATATGGGTTTTGACTGATGTGATGTGACATGCACATGTCAGATGTGACAGGGATGATGTGACACTCCCAGAAGACGTGTGACAAGTGTGAGGTGACAATCACACTGTGGGTGTGACAGATATCAGGTGACACTGCCACGTGTGTTGAGACAGAAATGATGTGATGATCACAGGCATGATATGAGAGATATGATGTGACACTTGCATATTATAACACAGATGAGGTGACAATCACATGGGCATTGTAACAGATTTGACGTGACCCACATAAGCATGTGTGACAGATGTGTGGTGACAATAACATGTGGGTTGTGACCATGTGAGGTGACACACAAGTGGGTTGTGCCTCATGTGATATTTCACTCCCATGTGTAATGTGACAGATATGATGTGACACTCCATAACACATGTGACAAATGTGAGGTGACAATCACACTCGAGGTGTGACATATGTCAGGTGACACTGCCACATGTGTTGAAGTAGAAGTGGTGTGACCAATAACAGGCACAATGTGACTGACATTTTTGGATAATTGCATGTTATGACACACATGAGGTGACAATCACTCAGGCATTATGACAGGTGTGATGTGACAATCATAAGAGGCTTGTGACAGATGTGTGGTGACAATCACATGCCAATTGTGACAGGGTGAGCTGATACACACCTGGGTTGTGCCTGAAGTTATGTGACATTCTCATGTGTAATGACATATACTGTGTGATACTCTGTAATGCATGTGACAAATGTGAGGTGACAATCACAGTCTTGGTGTGACAGATGTCATGTGACACTGCCATGTGTGTTGAGACAGAAATGGCATGACAGTCACAGGCTCAATGTGACAGATATGATGTGACAGTTGTGCATGATGACACAGAGGAGGTGACAATCACAAGGGCACAGTGACAGCAGTGATGTGACCCACAGAAGCAGTGTGTGTGAAAACCCACATGCTGGTTGTGACTATGTGAGATGACACACAAGGGGCTTGTGCCTGATGTGATATGACACTGTCATGTGTGATGACAGATATGATGTGACACTCCATAAAGCACATGACAAATGTGAGGTGACAATCACACTCTTGGTGTGACAGATGTCATGTGACACTGACATGTGTGTTGAGACAAATAGGTGACAGCCACAGGCATGATGTGACAGATATGTGACACTTGCCTGTTATGACACAGATGAGGTGACAATCACATGGGCATGGTGACAGTTTGGATGTGACACACATAAGTGGTGTGTGACAGCTGTGTGGTGTCAACCACTTGCTGGTTGTGACCATGTGAGGTGACACACAAGTGGGTTGTGCCTGATGTGCTATGACACACTCATGTGATGGGACACATATGACATGACACTCCAGAAGTCATGTGACAAATGTGATGTGCTAATCACACTCTTGTTGAGACAGATGTCAGGTAACACTGCCATGTGTGTCGAGACAGAAATAGTGTGACCCTAACAGGCACAATGGGACTGAAATGTTGTGACACTTGCACATTATGACACCCATGAGGTGACAATCACACAGGCATTGGGACAGGTGTGATGTGACAATCATGAGTCTTGTGACCGATGTGTGGTGACATTGACATGCCAATTGTGACCATGTGGGGTGACACACAAGTGAATTTGGAACTGTTGTGATGTGACACACGCATGTGCAATGTGACTGGTGTGATGTGACACTCCTGGGAGGCATGTGACTAATATGAGGGGACAATCACACTCTGTGTGTCACAGGAGTCAGGTGACACTCTCAAGTGTGTTGAGACCCATGTGATGTGACAATCACATGTGCAATGACACAGGTATGATGTGACCCTTGGGCATTAAGACACATGAGGTGACAAATACATGAACATTGTGACAGTTGTGATGTGACCGTCATAAGCAGCTTGTGACAGATGTGCGGTGACAATCACATGCCAGTTGTGACCATGTGAGGTGACACACAAGTGGGCTGTGCCTGATGTGATATGACACTCTCATGTGTGATGACAGATAGGATGTGTCACTCTGTAAAGCATGTGCCAAATGTGAGGTAACACACTATGGGTGTAACAGATGTCAGATGACACTGCCACATTTGTTGAGGCAGAAATGCTGTGACAATAACAGACATGATGTGACTGATATGTTATGGCACTTGCGTGTTACAACACAGGTGATGTGACAATCACATGGGCCTTGTAACAGTTTTGATGTGACACACATAAGCATGTGTGACACATGTGTGGTGATCACGTGAGGTGACACACAAATGGCTTGTGCTTGATGTGATATGACTCTCATGTGTGATGACAGGTATGATGCGATGCTCTGTAAAGCAAGTGACAATGTGAGGTGACACACAAGTTGATTGGAACTGATCTGATGTGACACACACATGTGTGATATGAGAGGTATGATGTGACACCCCTGCATGGCATGTGACTTATATGAGGTGACACTCACTCTCTGGGTGTGACACATGTCAGGAGACACTCTCATGCATGTTGAGACAGATGTGATATGACAATCACAGGTGCAATGCGACACATATGATGGGGCATTTGCATGTTAAGATACATGTGGGATGACAACCACAGAAGCGTTGTGACAGTTGTGATGTGACAATCATAAATGGCTTGGGACAAATGAGTGGTGACAATCGTATGCTGATTGTGACCTTCTGAGTTGACATGCATGTGGGTTGTGATGGACATGATGTGACATGCACATGTGAAGTGACAGGTATGCTGTAATGCTTCTGGAAGTCTTCTGACAAATTGAGGTCACAATAACACTCTGAGTGTGACAGGCATCAGGTGACAATGCCACATGTGTTGAGACAGAAATGATATGAGAGCCACAGGCATGATGTGATAGCTATGATGTGACACTTGCCTCTTAAGACACATGGTGAGGTAACAATCACATGAGTGTTGTGACAGTTGTGATGTGACACACATAAGCAATGTGTGACAGGTGTGTGATGACAACCACATGCTGGTTGTGACCATGTGAGGTGACACAAGTGGGTTGTACCTGATGAGATATGACACTCTCACATGTGATGCGACAGATATGATGTGACACTCTGGAAGGCATTTGACACATGTGATGTGACACTCACACTCAGGGTATGACAGATGTCAGATGACACACCCACATGGGCTGAGACAGAAGTGACGTGATAATCATAAGTGTGATGGGATAGATACGATATAATGCTTTCATGTTATGACACATGTGAGGTAACGGCCACATGGGTGTGGTGACAGTTGTGATATGACACTGATAAGAGGCTTGTGACAGATGTGTGGTGACAATCATATGCCAGTGGTGAACACATGAGGTGACAAATGGGTGGTGATGGATGTGACGTGACAGTCCCATATGTGATGTGACAGGGAAACATGACACTTTGTAAGGCACCTGACAAATGGGAGGTGACAAACACACTCTGGGTGTGACAGATGCCAGGTGACACTGCCACATGTGTTGAGACAGAAATGATGCGAGAGTCACAGGCATGATGTGACAGATATGATGTGACACGTGCATTCTGACATAGGAGAAGTGACAGTCACATGGGTGTTATAACAGTTTTGATGTAACACACAGAAGTATGTGTGACAGATGTGTGGTGACAATCATATGCCAATTGTGACAATGGGAGGTGACACACAACTGGGTTGGATCTGATGTGATGTGACAATCACATGTGCAATGTGACAGGTATGATGTGACAGTTGTGCGTGAAGACACATGTGAGGTGACAGTCACTTGAGCATTGTGACAGTTGTGATGTGAGACTCATAAGTGGCTTGTGACCAGTGTGTGGTGACAATCATATGCAGATTGTGACCATCTGAGATCACATACATATGGGTTTTGACTGATGTGATGTGACCTGCACATGTCAGATGTGACAGGGATGATGTGACACTCCCAGAAGACGTGTGACAAGTGTGAGGTGACAATCACACTGTGGGTGTGACAGATATCAGGTGACACTGCCACGTGTGTTGAGACAGAAATGATGTGATGATCACAGGCATGATATGAGAGATATGATGTGACACTTGCATATTATAACACAGATGAGGTGACAATCACATGGGCATTGTAACAGATTTGATGTGACCCACATAAGCATGTGTGACAGATGTGTGGTGACAATAACATGTGGGTTGTGACCATGTGAGGTGACACACAAGTGGGTTGTGCCTCATGTGATATTTCACTCCCATGTGTAATGTGACAGATATGATGTGACACTCCATAACACATGTGACAAATGTGAGGTGACAATCACACTCGAGGTGTGACATATGTCAGGTGACACTGCCACATGTGTTGAAGTAGAAATGGTGTGACCAATAACAGGCACAATGTGACTGACATTTTTGGATAATTGCATGTTATGACACACATGAGGTGACAATCACTCAGGCATTATGACAGGTGTGATGTGACAATCATAAGAGGCTTGTGACAGATGTGTGGTGACAATCACATGCCAATTGTGACAGGGTGAGCTGATACACACGTGGGGTGTGCCTGAAGTTATGTGACATTCTCATGTGTAATGACATATACTGTGTGATACTCTGTAATGCATGTGACAAATGTGAGGTGACAATCACAGTCTTGGTGTGACAGATGTCATGTGACACTGCCATGTGTGTTGAGACAGAAATGGCATGACAGTCACAGGCTCAATGTGACAGATATGATGTGACACTTGCCCATGATGACACTGGTGAGGTGACAATCACAGGGGGTTGTGAAAGTTGTGATGTGACACACATAATCAGTGTGTGACAGGTATGTTTTGGCAACCACATGTAGGTTGTGACCATGTGAGATGACACACAAGTGGGTTGTGCCTGCTGTGATGTGATACTCTCATGTGTGATGACAGATATGATGTAACACTTCATCAAGCATGTGGCAAATGTGAGTCAACAATCACACTCTGGGTGTGACAGATGTCAGATGACACTGCCATATTTGCTGAGACAGAAATGATGTGACAGTCACAGGCATGATGTGAAAAATAGGATGTGACACTACATAAAGCATGTCACAAATGTGAGGTGATAATGACACTTTGGATGTGACAGATATCACAACTGCCATGTGTGTTGAGACAGAAATGATATGACAATAACAGGCATGTGACTGATATGTAGTGGCACTTGCACATTATGACACATGAGAAGACAATCACAAGGACCTTGTGACAGGTGTGATGTGACAATCATAAGTGGTTTGTGCCAGTTGTGGGTTGACAATCACTCGATGGTTGTGATAATGTGAATTGTGGAAAAACAGGTTTGTGATATAGACTTTGACATGCACATGTGTGATGTGACAGATATGCGACTCTCTCTAAGGCATGTGTCAAATATGAGGTGACGATCACACTCTGGGTGTAACAGATGTCAGGGGAATCTGCCACATGTGTTGAGACAGAAATGAGGTCACAGGTGCAATGTGACAGATATGATGTGACAGTTGTGCATGATGACACAGAGGAGGTGACAATCACAAGGGCACAGTGTGTGTTGAGGCAGAAATGCTGTGACAATAACAGACATGATGTGACTGATATGTTATGGCACTTGCGTGTTACAACACAGGTGATGTGACAATCACATGGGCCTTGTAACAGTTTTGATGTGACACACATAAGCATGTGTGACACATGTGTGGTGATCACGTGAGGTGACACACAAATGGCTTGTGCTTGATGTGATATGACTCTCATGTGTGATGACAGGTATGATGCGATGCTCTGTAAAGCAAGTGACAATGTGAGGTGACACACAAGTTGGTTGGAACTGATCTGATGTGACACACACATGTGTGATATGAGAGGTATGATGTGACACCCCTGCATGGCATGTGACTTATATGAGGTGACAATCACTCTCTGGGTGTGACACATGTCAGGAGACACTCTCATGCGTGTTGAGACAGATGTGATATGACAATCACAGGTGCAATGCGACACATATGATGGGGCATTTGCATGTTAAGATACATGTGGGATGACAACCACAGAAGCGTTGTGACAGTTGTGATGTGACAGTCATAAATGGCTTGGGACAAATGAGTGGTGACAATCGTATGCTGATTGTGACCTTCTGAGTTGACATGCATGTGGGTTGTGATGGACATGATGTGACATGCACATGTGAAGTGACAGGTATGCTGTAATGCTTCTGGAAGTCTTCTGACAAATTGAGGTCACAATAACACTCTGAGTGTGACAGGTATCAGGTGACAATGCCACATGTGTTGAGACAGAAATGATATGAGAGCCACAGGCATGATGTGATAGCTATGATGTGACACTTGCCTCTTAAGACACATGTTGAGGTAACAATCACATGAGTGTTGTGACAGTTGTGATGTGACACACATAAGCAATGTGTGACAGGTGTGTGATGACAACCACATGCTGGTTGTGACCATGTGAGGTGACACAAGTGGGTTGTACCTGATGAGATATGACACTCTCACATGTGATGCGACAGATATGATGTGACACTCTGGAAGGCATTTGACACATGTGATGTGACACTCACACTCAGGGTATGACAGATGTCAGATGACACACCCACATGGGCTGAGACAGAAGTGACGTGATAATCATAAGTGTGATGGGATAGATACGATATAATGCTTTCATGTTATGACACATGTGAGGTAACGGCCACATGGGTGTGGTGACAGTTGTGATATGACACTGATAAGAGGCTTGTGACAGATGTGTGGTGACAATCATATGCCAGTGGTGAACACATGAGGTGACAAATGGGTGGTGATGGATGTGACGTGACAGTCCCATATGTGATGTGACAGGGAAACATGACACTTTGTAAGGCACCTGACAAATGGGAGGTGACAAACACACTCTGGGTGTGACAGATGCCAGGTGACACTGCCACATGTGTTGAGACAGAAATGATGCGAGAGTCACAGGCACGATGTGACAGATATGATGTGACACGTGCATTCTGACATAGGAGAAGTGACAGTCACATGGGTGTTATAACAGTTTTGATGTAACACACAGAAGTATGTGTGACAGATGTGTGGTGACAATCATATGCCAATTGTGACAATGGGAGGTGACACACAACTGGGTTGGATCTGATGTGATGTGACAATCACATGTGCAATGTGACAGGTATGATGTGACAGTTGTGCGTGAAGACACATGTGAGGTGACAGTCACTTGAGCATTGTGACAGTTGTGATGTGAGACTCATAAGTGGCTTGTGACCAGTGTGTGGTGACAATCATATGCAGATTGTGACCATCTGAGATCACATACATATGGGTTTTGACTGATGTGATGTGACATGCACATGTCAGATGTGACAGGGATGATGTGACACTCCCAGAAGACGTGTGACAAGTGTGAGGTGACAATCACACTGTGGGTGTGACAGATATCAGGTGACACTGCCACGTGTGTTGAGACAGAAATGATGTGATGATCACAGGCATGATATGAGAGATATGATGTGACACTTGCATATTATAACACAGATGAGGTGACAATCACATGGGCATTGTAACAGATTTGACGTGACCCACATAAGCATGTGTGACAGATGTGTGGTGACAATAACATGTGGGTTGTGACCATGTGAGGTGACACACAAGTGGGTTGTGCCTCATGTGATATTTCACTCCCATGTGTAATGTGACAGATATGATGTGACACTCCATAACACATGTGACAAATGTGAGGTGACAATCACACTCGAGGTGTGACATATGTCAGGTGACACTGCCACATGTGTTGAAGTAGAAATGGTGTGACCAATAACAGGCACAATGTGACTGACATTTTTGGATAATTGCATGTTATGACACACATGAGGTGACAATCACTCAGGCATTATGACAGGTGTGATGTGACAATCATAAGAGGCTTGTGACAGATGTGTGGTGACAATCACATGCCAATTGTGACAGGGTGAGCTGATACACACCTGGGTTGTGCCTGAAGTTATGTGACATTCTCATGTGTAATGACATATACTGTGTGATACTCTGTAATGCATGTGACAAATGTGAGGTGACAATCACAGTCTTGGTGTGACAGATGTCATGTGACACTGCCATGTGTGTTGAGACAGAAATGGCATGACAGTCACAGGCTCAATGTGACAGATATGATGTGACAGTTGTGCATGATGACACAGAGGAGGTGACAATCACAAGGGCACAGTGACAGCAGTGATGTGACCCACAGAAGCAGTGTGTGTGAAAACCCACATGCTGGTTGTGACTATGTGAGATGACACACAAGGGGCTTGTGCCTGATGTGATATGACACTGTCATGTGTGATGACAGATATGATGTGACACTCCATAAAGCACATGACAAATGTGAGGTGACAATCACACTCTTGGTGTGACAGATGTCATGTGACACTGACATGTGTGTTGAGACAAATAGGTGACAGCCACAGGCATGATGTGACAGATATGTGACACTTGCCTGTTATGACACAGATGAGGTGACAATCACATGGGCATGGTGACAGTTTGGATGTGACACACATAAGTGGTGTGTGACAGCTGTGTGGTGTCAACCACTTGCTGGTTGTGACCATGTGAGGTGACACACAAGTGGGTTGTGCCTGATGTGCTATGACACACTCATGTGATGGGACACATATGACATGACACTCCAGAAGTCATGTGACAAATGTGATGTGCTAATCACACTCTTGTTGAGACAGATGTCAGGTAACACTGCCATGTGTGTCGAGACAGAAATAGTGTGACCCTAACAGGCACAATGGGACTGAAATGTTGTGACACTTGCACATTATGACACCCATGAGGTGACAATCACACAGGCATTGGGACAGGTGTGATGTGACAATCATGAGTCTTGTGACCGATGTGTGGTGACATTGACATGCCAATTGTGACCATGTGGGGTGACACACAAGTGAATTTGGAACTGTTGTGATGTGACACACGCATGTGCAATGTGACTGGTGTGATGTGACACTCCTGGGAGGCATGTGACTAATATGAGGGGACAATCACACTCTGTGTGTCACAGGAGTCAGGTGACACTCTCAAGTGTGTTGAGACCCATGTGATGTGACAATCACATGTGCAATGACACAGGTATGATGTGACCCTTGGGCATTAAGACACATGAGGTGACAAATACATGAACATTGTGACAGTTGTGATGTGACCGTCATAAGCAGCTTGTGACAGATGTGCGGTGACAATCACATGCCAGTTGTGACCATGTGAGGTGACACACAAGTGGGCTGTGCCTGATGTGATATGACACTCTCATGTGTGATGACAGATAGGATGTGTCACTCTGTAAAGCATGTGCCAAATGTGAGGTAACACACTATGGGTGTAACACATGTCAGATGACACTGCCACATTTGTTGAGGCAGAAATGCTGTGACAATAACAGACATGATGTGACTGATATGTTATGGCACTTGCGTGTTACAACACAGGTGATGTGACAATCACATGGGCCTTGTAACAGTTTTGATGTGACACACATAAGCATGTGTGACACATGTGTGGTGATCACGTGAGGTGACACACAAATGGCTTGTGCTTGATGTGATATGACTCTCATGTGTGATGACAGGTATGATGCGATGCTCTGTAAAGCAAGTGACAATGTGAGGTGACACACAAGTTGATTGGAACTGATCTGATGTGACACACACATGTGTGATATGAGAGGTATGATGTGACACTCCTGCATGGCATGTGACTTATATGAGGTGACAATCACTCTCTGGGTGTGACACATGTCAGGAGACACTCTCATGCATGTTGAGACAGATGTGATATGACAATCACAGGTGCAATGCGACACATATGATGGGGCATTTGCATGTTAAGATACATGTGGGATGACAACCACAGAAGCGTTGTGACAGTTGTGATGTGACAATCATAAATGGCTTGGGACAAATGAGTGGTGACAATCGTATGCTGATTGTGACCTTCTGAGTTGACATGCATGTGGGTTGTGATGGACATGATGTGACATGCACATGTGAAGTGACAGGTATGCTGTAATGCTTCTGGAAGTCTTCTGACAAATTGAGGTCACAATAACACTCTGAGTGTGACAGGTATCAGGTGACAATGCCACATGTGTTGAGACAGAAATGATATGAGAGCCACAGGCATGATGTGATAGCTATGATGTGACACTTGCCTCTTAAGACACATGGTGAGGTAACAATCACATGAGTGTTGTGACAGTTGTGATGTGACACACATAAGCAATGTGTGACAGGTGTGTGATGACAACCACATGCTGGTTGTGACCATGTGAGGTGACACAAGTGGGTTGTACCTGATGAGATATGACACTCTCACATGTGATGCGACAGATATGATGTGACACTCTGGAAGGCATTTGACACATGTGATGTGACACTCACACTCAGGGTATGACAGATGTCAGATGACACACCCACATGGGCTGAGACAGAAGTGACGTGATAATCATAAGTGTGATGGGATAGATACGATATAATGCTTTCATGTTATGACACATGTGAGGTAACGGCCACATGGGTGTGGTGACAGTTGTGATATGACACTGATAAGAGGCTTGTGACAGATGTGTGGTGACAATCATATGCCAGTGGTGAACACATGAGGTGACAAATGGGTGGTGATGGATGTGACGTGACAGTCCCATATGTGATGTGACAGGGAAACATGACACTTTGTAAGGCACCTGACAAATGGGAGGTGACAAACACACTCTGGGTGTGACAGATGCCAGGTGACACTGCCACATGTGTTGAGACAGAAATGATGCGAGAGTCACAGGCACGATGTGACAGATATGATGTGACACGTGCATTCTGACATAGGAGAAGTGACAGTCACATGGGTGTTATAACAGTTTTGATGTAACACACAGAAGTATGTGTGACAGATGTGTGGTGACAATCATATGCCAATTGTGACAATGGGAGGTGACACACAACTGGGTTGGATCTGATGTGATGTGACAATCACATGTGCAATGTGACAGGTATGATGTGACAGTTGTGCGTGAAGACACATGTGAGGTGACAGTCACTTGAGCATTGTGACAGTTGTGATGTGAGACTCATAAGTGGCTTGTGACCAGTGTGTGGTGACAATCATATGCAGATTGTGACCATCTGAGATCACATACATATGGGTTTTGACTGATGTGATGTGACATGCACATGTCAGATGTGACAGGGATGATGTGACACTCCCAGAAGACGTGTGACAAGTGTGAGGTGACAATCACACTGTGGGTGTGACAGATATCAGGTGACACTGCCACGTGTGTTGAGACAGAAATGATGTGATGATCACAGGCATGATATGAGAGATATGATGTGACACTTGCATATTATAACACAGATGAGGTGACCATCACATGGGCATTGTAACAGATTTGACGTGACCCACATAAGCATGTGTGACAGATGTGTGGTGACAATAACATGTGGGTTGTGACCATGTGAGGTGACACACAAGTGGGTTGTGCCTCATGTGATATTTCACTCCCATGTGTAATGTGACAGATATGATGTGACACTCCATAACACATGTGACAAATGTGAGGTGACAATCACACTCGAGGTGTGACATATGTCAGGTGACACTGCCACATGTGTTGAAGTAGAAGTGGTGTGACCAATAACAGGCACAATGTGACTGACATTTTTGGATAATTGCATGTTATGACACACATGAGGTGACAATCACTCAGGCATTATGACAGGTGTGATGTGACAATCATAAGAGGCTTGTGACAGATGTGTGGTGACAATCACATGCCAATTGTGACAGGGTGAGCTGATACACACCTGGGTTGTGCCTGAAGTTATGTGACATTCTCATGTGTAATGACATATACTGTGTGATACTCTGTAATGCATGTGACAAATGTGAGGTGACAATCACAGTCTTGGTGTGACAGATGTCATGTGACACTGCCATGTGTGTTGAGACAGAAATGGCATGACAGTCACAGGCTCAATGTGACAGATATGATGTGACAGTTGTGCATGATGACACAGAGGAGGTGACAATCACAAGGGCACAGTGACAGCAGTGATGTGACCCACAGAAGCAGTGTGTGTGAAAACCCACATGCTGGTTGTGACTATGTGAGATGACACACAAGGGGCTTGTGCCTGATGTGATATGACACTGTCATGTGTGATGACAGATATGATGTGACACTCCATAAAGCACATGACAAATGTGAGGTGACAATCACACTCTTGGTGTGACAGATGTCATGTGACACTGACATGTGTGTTGAGACAAATAGGTGACAGCCACAGGCATGATGTGACAGATATGTGACACTTGCCTGTTATGACACAGATGAGGTGACAATCACATGGGCATGGTGACAGTTTGGATGTGACACACATAAGTGGTGTGTGACAGCTGTGTGGTGTCAACCACTTGCTGGTTGTGACCATGTGAGGTGACACACAAGTGGGTTGTGCCTGATGTGCTAAGACACACTCATGTGATGGGACACATATGACATGACACTCCAGAAGTCATGTGACAAATGTGATGTGCTAATCACACTCTTGTTGAGACAGATGTCAGGTAACACTGCCATGTGTGTCGAGACAGAAATAGTGTGACCCTAACAGGCACAATGGGACTGAAATGTTGTGACACTTGCACATTATGACACCCATGAGGTGACAATCACACAGGCATTGGGACAGGTGTGATGTGACAATCATGAGTCTTGTGACCGATGTGTGGTGACATTGACATGCCAATTGTGACCATGTGGGGTGACACACAAGTGAATTTGGAACTGTTGTGATGTGACACACGCATGTGCAATGTGACTGGTGTGATGTGACACTCCTGGGAGGCATGTGACTAATATGAGGGGACAATCACACTCTGTGTGTCACAGGAGTCAGGTGACACTCTCAAGTGTGTTGAGACCCATGTGATGTGACAATCACATGTGCAATGACACAGGTATGATGTGACCCTTGGGCATTAAGACACATGAGGTGACAAATACATGAACATTGTGACAGTTGTGATGTGACCGTCATAAGCAGCTTGTGACAGATGTGCGGTGACAATCACATGCCAGTTGTGACCATGTGAGGTGACACACAAGTGGGCTGTGCCTGATGTGATATGACACTCTCATGTGTGATGACAGATAGGATGTGTCACTCTGTAAAGCATGTGCCAAATGTGAGGTAACACACTATGGGTGTAACAGATGTCAGATGACACTGCCACATTTGTTGAGGCAGAAATGCTGTGACAATAACAGACATGATGTGACTAATATGTTATGGCACTTGCGTGTTACAACACAGGTGATGTGACAATCACATGGGCCTTGTAACAGTTTTGATGTGACACACATAAGCATGTGTGACACATGTGTGGTGATCACGTGAGGTGACACACAAATGGCTTGTGCTTGATGTGATATGACTCTCATGTGTGATGACAGGTATGATGCGATGCTCTGTAAAGCAAGTGACAATGTGAGGTGACACACAAGTTGATTGGAACTGATCTGATGTGACACACACATGTGTGATATGAGAGGTATGATGTGACACCCCTGCATGGCATGTGACTTATATGAGGTGACACTCACTCTCTGGGTGTGACACATGTCAGGAGACACTCTCATGCATGTTGAGACAGATGTGATATGACAATCACAGGTGCAATGCGACACATATGATGGGGCATTTGCATGTTAAGATACATGTGGGATGACAACCACAGAAGCGTTGTGACAGTTGTGATGTGACAATCATAAATGGCTTGGGACAAATGAGTGGTGACAATCGTATGCTGATTGTGACCTTCTGAGTTGACATGCATGTGGGTTGTGATGGACATGATGTGACATGCACATGTGAAGTGACAGGTATGCTGTAATGCTTCTGGAAGTCTTCTGACAAATTGAGGTCACAATAACACTCTGAGTGTGACAGGCATCAGGTGACAATGCCACATGTGTTGAGACAGAAATGATATGAGAGCCACAGGCATGATGTGATAGCTATGATGTGACACTTGCCTCTTAAGACACATGGTGAGGTAACAATCACATGAGTGTTGTGACAGTTGTGATGTGACACACATAAGCAATGTGTGACAGGTGTGTGATGACAACCACATGCTGGTTGTGACCATGTGAGGTGACACAAGTGGGTTGTACCTGATGAGATATGACACTCTCACATGTGATGCGACAGATATGATGTGACACTCTGGAAGGCATTTGACACATGTGATGTGACACTCACACTCAGGGTATGACAGATGTCAGATGACACACCCACATGGGCTGAGACAGAAGTGACGTGATAATCATAAGTGTGATGGGATAGATACGATATAATGCTTTCATGTTATGACACATGTGAGGTAACGGCCACATGGGTGTGGTGACAGTTGTGATATGACACTGATAAGAGGCTTGTGACAGATGTGTGGTGACAATCATATGCCAGTGGTGAACACATGAGGTGACAAATGGGTGGTGATGGATGTGACGTGACAGTCCCATATGTGATGTGACAGGGAAACATGACACTTTGTAAGGCACCTGACAAATGGGAGGTGACAAACACACTCTGGGTGTGACAGATGCCAGGTGACACTGCCACATGTGTTGAGACAGAAATGATGCGAGAGTCACAGGCACGATGTGACAGATATGATGTGACACGTGCATTCTGACATAGGAGAAGTGACAGTCACATGGGTGTTATAACAGTTTTGATGTAACACACAGAAGTATGTGTGACAGATGTGTGGTGACAATCATATGCCAATTGTGACAATGGGAGGTGACACACAACTGGGTTGGATCTGATGTGATGTGACAATCACATGTGCAATGTGACAGGTATGATGTGACAGTTGTGCGTGAAGACACATGTGAGGTGACAGTCACTTGAGCATTGTGACAGTTGTGATGTGAGACTCATAAGTGGCTTGTGACCAGTGTGTGGTGACAATCATATGCAGATTGTGACCATCTGAGATCACATACATATGGGTTTTGACTGATGTGATGTGACATGCACATGTCAGATGTGACAGGGATGATGTGACACTCCCAGAAGACGTGTGACAAGTGTGAGGTGACAATCACACTGTGGGTGTGACAGATATCAGGTGACACTGCCATGTGTGTTGAGACAGAAATGATGTGATGATCACAGGCATGATATGAGAGATATGATGTGACACTTGCATATTATAACACAGATGAGGTGACAATCACATGGGCATTGTAACAGATTTGACGTGACCCACATAAGCATGTGTGACAGATGTGTGGTGACAATAACATGTGGGTTGTGACCATGTGAGGTGACACACAAGTGGGTTGTGCCTCATGTGATATTTCACTCCCATGTGTAATGTGACAGATATGATGTGACACTCCATAACACATGTGACAAATGTGAGGTGACAATCACACTCGAGGTGTGACATATGTCAGGTGACACTGCCACATGTGTTGAAGTAGAAATGGTGTGACCAATAACAGGCACAATGTGACTGACATTTTTGGATAATTGCATGTTATGACACACATGAGGTGACAATCACTCAGGCATTATGACAGGTGTGATGTGACAATCATAAGAGGCTTGTGACAGATGTGTGGTGACAATCACATGCCAATTGTGACAGGGTGAGCTGATACACACGTGGGTTGTGCCTGAAGTTATGTGACATTCTCATGTGTAATGACATATACTGTGTGATACTCTGTAATGCATGTGACAAATGTGAGGTGACAATCACAGTCTTGGTGTGACAGATGTCATGTGACACTGCCATGTGTGTTGAGACAGAAATGGCATGACAGTCACAGGCTCAATGTGACAGATATGATGTGACAGTTGTGCATGATGACACAGAGGAGGTGACAATCACAAGGGCACAGTGACAGCAGTGATGTGACCCACAGAAGCAGTGTGTGAGAAAACCCACATGCTGGTTGTGACTATGTGAGATGACACACAAGGGGCTTGTGCCTGATGTGATATGACACTGTCATGTGTGATGACAGATATGATGTGGCACTCCATAAAGCACATGACAAATGTGAGGTGACAATCACACTCTTGGTGTGACAGATGTCATGTGACACTGACATGTGTGTTGAGACAAATAGGTGACAGCCACAGGCATGATGTGACAGATATGTGACACTTGCCTGTTATGACACAGATGAGGTGACCATCACATGGGCATGGTGACAGTTTGGATGTGACACACATAAGTGGTGTGTGACAGCTGTGTGGTGTCAACCACTTGCTGGTTGTGACCATGTGAGGTGACACACAAGTGGGTTGTGCCTGATGTGCTATGACACACTCATGTGATGGGACACATATGACATGACACTCCAGAAGTCATGTGACACATGTGATGTGCTAATCACACTCTTGTTGAGACAGATGTCAGGTAACACTGCCATGTGTGTCGAGACAGAAATAGTGTGACCCTAACAGGCACAATGTGACTGAAATGTTGTGACACTTGCACATTATGACACCCATGAGGTGACAATCACACAGGCATTGGGACAGGTGTGATGTGACAATCATGTCTTGTGACCGATGTGTGGTGACATTGACATGCCAATTGTGACCATGTGGGGTGACACACAAGTGAATTTGGAACTGTTGTGATGTGACACACGCATGTGCAATGTGACTGGTGTGATGTGACACTCCTGGGAGGCATGTGACTAATATGAGGGGACAATCACACTCTGTGTGTCACAGGAGTCAGGTGACACTCTCAAGTGTGTTGAGACCCATGTGATGTGACAATCACATGTGCAATGACACAGGTATGATGTGACCCTTGGGCATTAAGACACATGAGGTGACAAATACATGAACATTGTGACAGTTGTGATGTGACCGTCATAAGCAGCTTGTGACAGATGTGCGGTGACAATCACATGCCAGTTGTGACCATGTGAGGTGACACACAAGTGGGCTGTGCCTGATGTGATATGACACTCTCATGTGTGATGACAGATAGGATGTGTCACTCTGTAAAGCATGTGCCAAATGTGAGGTAACACACTATGGGTGTAACAGATGTCAGATGACACTGCCACATTTGTTGAGGGAGAAATGCTGTGACAATAACAGACATGATGTGACTGATATGTTATGGCACTTGCGTGTTACAACACACGTGATGTGACAATCACATGGGCCTTGTAACAGTTTTGATGTGACACACATAAGCATGTGTGACACATGTGTGGTGATCACGTGAGGTGACACACAAATGGCTTGTGCTTGATGTGATAT
The DNA here is from genome assembly GCF_030028045.1 of Hippopotamus amphibius kiboko. Taxonomy (NCBI): domain Eukaryota; kingdom Metazoa; phylum Chordata; class Mammalia; order Artiodactyla; family Hippopotamidae; genus Hippopotamus; species Hippopotamus amphibius. Next base: position 56,036,546 of record NC_080192.1, on the reverse strand, counting down.
GACTCTCATGTGTGATGACAGGTATGATGCGATGCTCTGTAAAGCAAGTGACAATGTGAGGTGACACACAAGTTGATTGGAACTGATCTGATGTGACACACACATGTGTGATATGAGAGGTATGATGTGACACCCCTGCATGGCATGTGACTTATATGAGGTGACAATCACTCTCTGGGTGTGACACATGTCAGGAGACACTCTCATGCGTGTTGAGACAGATGTGATATGACAATCACAGGTGCAATGCGACACATATGATGGGGCATTTGCATGTTAAGATACATGTGGGATGACAACCACAGAAGCGTTGTGACAGTTGTGATGTGACAGTCATAAATGGCTTGGGACAAATGAGTGGTGACAATCGTATGCTGATTGTGACCTTCTGAGTTGACATGCATGTGGGTTGTGATGGACATGATGTGACATGCACATGTGAAGTGACAGGTATGCTGTAATGCTTCTGGAAGTCTTCTGACAAATTGAGGTCACAATAACACTCTGAGTGTGACAGGTATCAGGTGACAATGCCACATGTGTTGAGACAGAAATGATATGAGAGCCACAGGCATGATGTGATAGCTATGATGTGACACTTGCCTGTTAAGACACATGGTGAGGTAACAATCACATGAGTGTTGTGACAGTTGTGATGTGACACACATAAGCAATGTGTGACAGGTGTGTGATGACAACCACATGCTGGTTGTGACCATGTGAGGTGACACAAGTGGGTTGTACCTGATGAGATATGACACTCTCACATGTGATGCGACAGATATGATGTGACACTCTGGAAGGCATTTGACACATGTGATGTGACACTCACACTCAGGGTATGACAGATGTCAGATGACACACCCACATGGGCTGAGACAGAAGTGACGTGATAATCATAAGTGTGATGGGATAGATACGATATAATGCTTTCATGTTATGACACATGTGAGGTAACGGCCACATGGGTGTGGTGACAGTTGTGATATGACACTGATAAGAGGCTTGTGACAGATGTGTGGTGACAATCATATGCCAGTGGTGAACACATGAGGTGACAAATGGGTGGTGATGGATGTGACGTGACAGTCCCATATGTGATGTGACAGGGAAACATGACACTTTGTAAGGCACCTGACAAATGGGAGGTGACAAACACACTCTGGGTGTGACAGATGCCAGGTGACACTGCCACATGTGTTGAGACAGAAATGATGCGAGAGTCACAGGCACGATGTGACAGATATGATGTGACACGTGCATTCTGACATAGGAGAAGTGACAGTCACATGGGTGTTATAACAGTTTTGATGTAACACACAGAAGTATGTGTGACAGATGTGTGGTGACAATCATATGCCAATTGTGACAATGGGAGGTGACACACAACTGGGTTGGATCTGATGTGATGTGACAATCACATGTGCAATGTGACAGGTATGATGTGACAGTTGTGCGTGAAGACACATGTGAGGTGACAGTCACTTGAGCATTGTGACAGTTGTGATGTGAGACTCATAAGTGGCTTGTGACCAGTGTGTGGTGACAATCATATGCAGATTGTGACCATCTGAGATCACATACATATGGGTTTTGACTGATGTGATGTGACCTGCACATGTCAGATGTGACAGGGATGATGTGACACTCCCAGAAGACGTGTGACAAGTGTGAGGTGACAATCACACTGTGGGTGTGACAGATATCAGGTGACACTGCCACGTGTGTTGAGACAGAAATGATGTGATGATCACAGGCATGATATGAGAGATATGATGTGACACTTGCATATTATAACACAGATGAGGTGACAATCACATGGGCATTGTAACAGATTTGACGTGACCCACATAAGCATGTGTGACAGATGTGTGGTGACAATAACATGTGGGTTGTGACCATGTGAGGTGACACACAAGTGGGTTGTGCCTCATGTGATATTTCACTCCCATGTGTAATGTGACAGATATGATGTGACACTCCATAACACATGTGACAAATGTGAGGTGACAATCACACTCGAGGTGTGACATATGTCAGGTGACACTGCCACATGTGTTGAAGTAGAAATGGTGTGACCAATAACAGGCACAATGTGACTGACATTTTTGGATAATTGCATGTTATGACACACATGAGGTGACAATCACTCAGGCATTATGACAGGTGTGATGTGACAATCATAAGAGGCTTGTGACAGATGTGTGGTGACAATCACATGCCAATTGTGACAGGGTGAGCTGATACACACCTGGGTTGTGCCTGAAGTTATGTGACATTCTCATGTGTAATGACATATACTGTGTGATACTCTGTAATGCATGTGACAAATGTGAGGTGACAATCACAGTCTTGGTGTGACAGATGTAATGTGACACTGCCATGTGTGTTGAGACAGAAATGGCATGACAGTCACAGGCTCAATGTGACAGATATGATGTGACAGTTGTGCATGATGACACAGAGGAGGTGACAATCACAAGGGCACAGTGACAGCAGTGATGTGACCCACAGAAGCAGTGTGTGTGAAAACCCACATGCTGGTTGTGACTATGTGAGATGACACACAAGGGGCTTGTGCCTGATGTGATATGACACTGTCATGTGTGATGACAGATATGATGTGACACTCCATAAAGCACATGACAAATGTGAGGTGACAATCACACTCTTGGTGTGAAAGATGTCATGTGACACTGACATGTGTGTTGAGACAAATAGGTGACAGCCACAGGCATGATGTGACAGATATGTGACACTTGCCTGTTATGACACAGATGAGGTGACCATCACATGGGCATGGTGACAGTTTGGATGTGACACACATAAGTGGTGTGTGACAGCTGTGTGGTGTCAACCACTTGCTGGTTGTGACCATGTGAGGTGACACACAAGTGGGTTGTGCCTGATGTGCTATGACACACTCATGTGATGGGACACATATGACATGACACTCCAGAAGTCATGTGACACATGTGATGTGCTAATCACACTCTTGTTGAGACAGATGTCAGGTAACACTGCCATGTGTGTCGAGACAGAAATAGTGTGACCCTAACAGGCACAATGGGACTGAAATGTTGTGACACTTGCACATTATGACACCCATGAGGTGACAATCACACAGGCATTGGGACAGGTGTGATGTGACAATCATGAGTCTTGTGACAGATGTGTGGTGACATTGACATGCCAATTGTGACCATGTGAGGTGACACACAAGTGAATTAGGAACTGTTACGGTGTGACACACGCATGTGCAATGTGACTGGTGTGATGTGACACTCCTGGGAGGCATGTGACTAATATGAGGGGACAATCACACTCTGTGTGTCACAGGAGTCAGGTGACACTCTCAAGTGTGTTGAGACCCATGTGATGTGACAATCACATGTGCAATGACACAGGTATGATGTGACCCTTGGGCATTAAGACACATGAGGTGACAAATACATGAACATTGTGACAGTTGTGATGTGACCGTCATAAGCAGCTTGTGACAGATGTGCGGTGACAATCACATGCCAGTTGTGACCATGTGAGGTGACACACAAGTGGGCTGTGCCTGATGTGATATGACACTCTCATGTGTGATGACAGATAGGATGTGTCACTCTGTAAAGCATGTGCCAAATGTGAGGTAACACACTATGGGTGTAACAGATGTCAGATGACACTGCCACATTTGTTGAGGCAGAAATGCTGTGACAATAACAGACATGATGTGACTGATATGTTATGGCACTTGCGTGTTACAACACAGGTGATGTGACAATCACATGGGCCTTGTAACAGTTTTGATGTGACACACATAAGCATGTGTGACACATGTGTGGTGATCACGTGAGGTGACACACAAATGGCTTGTGCTTGATGTGATATGACTCTCATGTGTGATGACAGGTATGATGCGATGCTCTGTAAAGCAAGTGACAATGTGAGGTGACACACAAGTTGATTGGAACTGATCTGATGTGACACACACATGTGTGATATGAGAGGTATGATGTGACACCCCTGCATGGCATGTGACTTATATGAGGTGACACTCACTCTCTGGGTGTGACACATGTCAGGAGACACTCTCATGCATGTTGAGACAGATGTGATATGACAATCACAGGTGCAATGCGACACATATGATGGGGCATTTGCATGTTAAGATACATGTGGGATGACAACCACAGAAGCGTTGTGACAGTTGTGATGTGACAATCATAAATGGCTTGGGACAAATGAGTGGTGACAATCGTATGCTGATTGTGACCTTCTGAGTTGACATGCATGTGGGTTGTGATGGACATGATGTGACATGCACATGTGAAGTGACAGGTATGCTGTAATGCTTCTGGAAGTCTTCTGACAAATTGAGGTCACAATAACACTCTGAGTGTGACAGGTATCAGGTGACAATGCCACATGTGTTGAGACAGAAATGATATGAGAGCCACAGGCATGATGTGATAGCTATGATGTGACACTTGCCTGTTAAGACACATGGTGAGGTAACAATCACATGAGTGTTGTGACAGTTGTGATGTGACACACATAAGCAATGTGTGACAGGTGTGTGATGACAACCACATGCTGGTTGTGACCATGTGAGGTGACACAAGTGGGTTGTACCTGATGAGATATGACACTCTCACATGTGATGCGACAGATATGATGTGACACTCTGGAAGGCATTTGACACATGTGATGTGACACTCACACTCAGGGTATGACAGATGTCAGATGACACACCCACATGGGCTGAGACAGAAGTGACGTGATAATCATAAGTGTGATGGGATAGATACGATATAATGCTTTCATGTTATGACACATGTGAGGTAACGGCCACATGGGTGTGGTGACAGTTGTGATATGACACTGATAAGAGGCTTGTGACAGATGTGTGGTGACAATCATATGCCAGTGGTGAACACATGAGGTGACAAATGGGTGGTGATGGATGTGACGTGACAGTCCCATATGTGATGTGACAGGGAAACATGACACTTTGTAAGGCACCTGACAAATGGGAGGTGACAAACACACTCTGGGTGTGACAGATGCCAGGTGACACTGCCACATGTGTTGAGACAGAAATGATGCGAGAGTCACAGGCACGATGTGACAGATATGATGTGACACGTGCATTCTGACATAGGAGAAGTGACAGTCACATGGGTGTTATAACAGTTTTGATGTAACACACAGAAGTATGTGTGACAGATGTGTGGTGACAATCATATGCCAATTGTGACAATGGGAGGTGACACACAACTGGGTTGGATCTGATGTGATGTGACAATCACATGTGCAATGTGACAGGTATGATGTGACAGTTGTGCGTGAAGACACATGTGAGGTGACAGTCACTTGAGCATTGTGACAGTTGTGATGTGAGACTCATAAGTGGCTTGTGACCAGTGTGTGGTGACAATCATATGCAGATTGTGACCATCTGAGATCACATACATATGGGTTTTGACTGATGTGATGTGACCTGCACATGTCAGATGTGACAGGGATGATGTGACACTCCCAGAAGACGTGTGACAAGTGTGAGGTGACAATCACACTGTGGGTGTGACAGATATCAGGTGACACTGCCACGTGTGTTGAGACAGAAATGATGTGATGATCACAGGCATGATATGAGAGATATGATGTGACACTTGCATATTATAACACAGATGAGGTGACAATCACATGGGCATTGTAACAGATTTGACGTGACCCACATAAGCATGTGTGACAGATGTGTGGTGACAATAACATGTGGGTTGTGACCATGTGAGGTGACACACAAGTGGGTTGTGCCTCATGTGATATTTCACTCCCATGTGTAATGTGACAGATATGATGTGACACTCCATAACACATGTGACAAATGTGAGGTGACAATCACACTCGAGGTGTGACATATGTCAGGTGACACTGCCACATGTGTTGAAGTAGAAATGGTGTGACCAATAACAGGCACAATGTGACTGACATTTTTGGATAATTGCATGTTATGACACACATGAGGTGACAATCACTCAGGCATTATGACAGGTGTGATGTGACAATCATAAGAGGCTTGTGACAGATGTGTGGTGACAATCACATGCCAATTGTGACAGGGTGAGCTGATACACACCTGGGTTGTGCCTGAAGTTATGTGACATTCTCATGTGTAATGACATATACTGTGTGATACTCTGTAATGCATGTGACAAATGTGAGGTGACAATCACAGTCTTGGTGTGACAGATGTAATGTGACACTGCCATGTGTGTTGAGACAGAAATGGCATGACAGTCACAGGCTCAATGTGACAGATATGATGTGACAGTTGTGCATGATGACACAGAGGAGGTGACAATCACAAGGGCACAGTGACAGCAGTGATGTGACCCACAGAAGCAGTGTGTGTGAAAACCCACATGCTGGTTGTGACTATGTGAGATGACACACAAGGGGCTTGTGCCTGATGTGATATGACACTGTCATGTGTGATGACAGATATGATGTGACACTCCATAAAGCACATGACAAATGTGAGGTGACAATCACACTCTTGGTGTGACAGATGTCATGTGACACTGACATGTGTGTTGAGACAAATAGGTGACAGCCACAGGCATGATGTGACAGATATGTGACACTTGCCTGTTATGACACAGATGAGGTGACCATCACATGGGCATGGTGACAGTTTGGATGTGACACACATAAGTGGTGTGTGACAGCTGTGTGGTGTCAACCACTTGCTGGTTGTGACCATGTGAGGTGACACACAAGTGGGTTGTGCCTGATGTGCTATGACACACTCATGTGATGGGACACATATGACATGACACTCCAGAAGTCATGTGACACATGTGATGTGCTAATCACACTCTTGTTGAGACAGATGTCAGGTAACACTGCCATGTGTGTCGAGACAGAAATAGTGTGACCCTAACAGGCACAATGGGACTGAAATGTTGTGACACTTGCACATTATGACACCCATGAGGTGACAATCACACAGGCATTGGGACAGGTGTGATGTGACAATCATGAGTCTTGTGACAGATGTGTGGTGACATTGACATGCCAATTGTGACCATGTGAGGTGACACACAAGTGAATTAGGAACTGTTACGGTGTGACACACGCATGTGCAATGTGACTGGTGTGATGTGACACTCCTGGGAGGCATGTGACTAATATGAGGGGACAATCACACTCTGTGTGTCACAGGAGTCAGGTGACACTCTCAAGTGTGTTGAGACCCATGTGATGTGACAATCACATGTGCAATGACACAGGTATGATGTGACCCTTGGGCATTAAGACACATGAGGTGACAAATACATGAACATTGTGACAGTTGTGATGTGACCGTCATAAGCAGCTTGTGACAGATGTGCGGTGACAATCACATGCCAGTTGTGACCATGTGAGGTGACACACAAGTGGGCTGTGCCTGATGTGATATGACACTCTCATGTGTGATGACAGATAGGATGTGTCACTCTGTAAAGCATGTGCCAAATGTGAGGTAACACACTATGGGTGTAACAGATGTCAGATGACACTGCCACATTTGTTGAGGCAGAAATGCTGTGACAATAACAGACATGATGTGACTGATATGTTATGGCACTTGCGTGTTACAACACAGGTGATGTGACAATCACATGGGCCTTGTAACAGTTTTGATGTGACACACATAAGCATGTGTGACACATGTGTGGTGATCACGTGAGGTGACACACAAATGGCTTGTGCTTGATGTGATATGACTCTCATGTGTGATGACAGGTATGATGCGATGCTCTGTAAAGCAAGTGACAATGTGAGGTGACACACAAGTTGATTGGAACTGATCTGATGTGACACACACATGTGTGATATGAGAGGTATGATGTGACACCCCTGCATGGCATGTGACTTATATGAGGTGACACTCACTCTCTGGGTGTGACACATGTCAGGAGACACTCTCATGCATGTTGAGACAGATGTGATATGACAATCACAGGTGCAATGCGACACATATGATGGGGCATTTGCATGTTAAGATACATGTGGGATGACAACCACAGAAGCGTTGTGACAGTTGTGATGTGACAATCATAAATGGCTTGGGACAAATGAGTGGTGACAATCGTATGCTGATTGTGACCTTCTGAGTTGACATGCATGTGGGTTGTGATGGACATGATGTGACATGCACATGTGAAGTGACAGGTATGCTGTAATGCTTCTGGAAGTCTTCTGACAAATTGAGGTCACAATAACACTCTGAGTGTGACAGGTATCAGGTGACAATGCCACATGTGTTGAGACAGAAATGATATGAGAGCCACAGGCATGATGTGATAGCTATGATGTGACACTTGCCTGTTAAGACACATGGTGAGGTAACAATCACATGAGTGTTGTGACAGTTGTGATGTGACACACATAAGCAATGTGTGACAGGTGTGTGATGACAACCACATGCTGGTTGTGACCATGTGAGGTGACACAAGTGGGTTGTACCTGATGAGATATGACACTCTCACATGTGATGCGACAGATATGATGTGACACTCTGGAAGGCATTTGACACATGTGATGTGACACTCACACTCAGGGTATGACAGATGTCAGATGACACACCCACATGGGCTGAGACAGAAGTGACGTGATAATCATAAGTGTGATGGGATAGATACGATATAATGCTTTCATGTTATGACACATGTGAGGTAACGGCCACATGGGTGTGGTGACAGTTGTGATATGACACTGATAAGAGGCTTGTGACAGATGTGTGGTGACAATCATATGCCAGTGGTGAACACATGAGGTGACAAATGGGTGGTGATGGATGTGACGTGACAGTCCCATATGTGATGTGACAGGGAAACATGACACTTTGTAAGGCACCTGACAAATGGGAGGTGACAAACACACTCTGGGTGTGACAGATGCCAGGTGACACTGCCACATGTGTTGAGACAGAAATGATGCGAGAGTCACAGGCACGATGTGACAGATATGATGTGACACGTGCATTCTGACATAGGAGAAGTGACAGTCACATGGGTGTTATAACAGTTTTGATGTAACACACAGAAGTATGTGTGACAGATGTGTGGTGACAATCATATGCCAATTGTGACAATGGGAGGTGACACACAACTGGGTTGGATCTGATGTGATGTGACAATCACATGTGCAATGTGACAGGTATGATGTGACAGTTGTGCGTGAAGACACATGTGAGGTGACAGTCACTTGAGCATTGTGACAGTTGTGATGTGAGACTCATAAGTGGCTTGTGACCAGTGTGTGGTGACAATCATATGCAGATTGTGACCATCTGAGATCACATACATATGGGTTTTGACTGATGTGATGTGACCTGCACATGTCAGATGTGACAGGGATGATGTGACACTCCCAGAAGACGTGTGACAAGTGTGAGGTGACAATCACACTGTGGGTGTGACAGATATCAGGTGACACTGCCACGTGTGTTGAGACAGAAATGATGTGATGATCACAGGCATGATATGAGAGATATGATGTGACACTTGCATATTATAACACAGATGAGGTGACAATCACATGGGCATTGTAACAGATTTGACGTGACCCACATAAGCATGTGTGACAGATGTGTGGTGACAATAACATGTGGGTTGTGACCATGTGAGGTGACACACAAGTGGGTTGTGCCTCATGTGATATTTCACTCCCATGTGTAATGTGACAGATATGATGTGACACTCCATAACACATGTGACAAATGTGAGGTGACAATCACACTCGAGGTGTGACATATGTCAGGTGACACTGCCACATGTGTTGAAGTAGAAGTGGTGTGACCAATAACAGGCACAATGTGACTGACATTTTTGGATAATTGCATGTTATGACACACATGAGGTGACAATCACTCAGGCATTATGACAGGTGTGATGTGACAATCATAAGAGGCTTGTGACAGATGTGTGGTGACAATCACATGCCAATTGTGACAGGGTGAGCTGATACACACGTGGGTTGTGCCTGAAGTTATGTGACATTCTCATGTGTAATGACATATACTGTGTGATACTCTGTAATGCATGTGACAAATGTGAGGTGACAATCACAGTCTTGGTGTGACAGATGTCATGTGACACTGCCATGTGTGTTGAGACAGAAATGGCATGACAGTCACAGGCTCAATGTGACAGATATGATGTGACAGTTGTGCATGATGACACAGAGGAGGTGACAATCACAAGGGCACAGTGACAGCAGTGATGTGACCCACAGAAGCAGTGTGTGTGAAAACCCACATGCTGGTTGTGACTATGTGAGATGACACACAAGGGGCTTGTGCCTGATGTGATATGACACTGTCATGTGTGATGACAGATATGATGTGACACTCCATAAAGCACATGACAAATGTGAGGTGACAATCACACTCTTGGTGTGACAGATGTCATGTGACACTGACATGTGTGTTGAGACAAATAGGTGACAGCCACAGGCATGATGTGACAGATATGTGACACTTGCCTGTTATGACACAGATGAGGTGACAATCACATGGGCATGGTGACAGTTTGGATGTGACACACATAAGTGGTGTGTGACAGCTGTGTGGTGTCAACCACTTGCTGGTTGTGACCATGTGAGGTGACACACAAGTGGGTTGTGCCTGATGTGCTATGACACACTCATGTGATGGGACACATATGACATGACACTCCAGAAGTCATGTGACAAATGTGATGTGCTAATCACACTCTTGTTGAGACAGATGTCAGGTAACACTGCCATGTGTGTCGAGACAGAAATAGTGTGACCCTAACAGGCACAATGGGACTGAAATGTTGTGACACTTGCACATTATGACACCCATGAGGTGACAATCACACAGGCATTGGGACAGGTGTGATGTGACAATCATGAGTCTTGTGACCGATGTGTGGTGACATTGACATGCCAATTGTGACCATGTGGGGTGACACACAAGTGAATTTGGAACTGTTGTGATGTGACACACGCATGTGCAATGTGACTGGTGTGATGTGACACTCCTGGGAGGCATGTGACTAATATGAGGGGACAATCACACTCTGTGTGTCACAGGAGTCAGGTGACACTCTCAAGTGTGTTGAGACCCATGTGATGTGACAATCACATGTGCAATGACACAGGTATGATGTGACCCTTGGGCATTAAGACACATGAGGTGACAAATACATGAACATTGTGACAGTTGTGATGTGACCGTCATAAGCAGCTTGTGACAGATGTGCGGTGACAATCACATGCCAGTTGTGACCATGTGAGGTGACACACAAGTGGGCTGTGCCTGATGTGATATGACACTCTCATGTGTGATGACAGATAGGATGTGTCACTCTGTAAAGCATGTGCCAAATGTGAGGTAACACACTATGGGTGTAACAGATGTCAGATGACACTGCCACATTTGTTGAGGCAGAAATGCTGTGACAATAACAGACATGATGTGACTGATATGTTATGGCACTTGCGTGTTACAACACAGGTGATGTGACAATCACATGGGCCTTGTAACAGTTTTGATGTGACACACATAAGCATGTGTGACACATGTGTGGTGATCACATGAGGTGACACACAAATGGCTTGTGCTTGATGTGATATGACTCTCATGTGTGATGACAGGTATGATGCGATGCTCTGTAAAGCAAGTGACAATGTGAGGTGACACACAAGTTGATTGGAACTGATCTGATGTGACACACACATGTGTGATATGAGAGGTATGATGTGACACCCCTGCATGGCATGTGACTTATATGAGGTGACACTCACTCTCTGGGTGTGACACATGTCAGGAGACACTCTCATGCATGTTGAGACAGATGTGATATGACAATCACAGGTGCAATGCGACACATATGATGGGGCATTTGCATGTTAAGATACATGTGGGATGACAACCACAGAAGCGTTGTGACAGTTGTGATGTGACAATCATAAATGGCTTGGGACAAATGAGTGGTGACAATCGTATGCTGATTGTGACCTTCTGAGTTGACATGCATGTGGGTTGTGATGGACATGATGTGACATGCACATGTGAAGTGACAGGTATGCTGTAATGCTTCTGGAAGTCTTCTGACAAATTGAGGTCACAATAACACTCTGAGTGTGACAGGTATCAGGTGACAATGCCACATGTGTTGAGACAGAAATGATATGAGAGCCACAGGCATGATGTGATAGCTATGATGTGACACTTGCCTCTTAAGACACATGGTGAGGTAACAATCACATGAGTGTTGTGACAGTTGTGATGTGACACACATAAGCAATGTGTGACAGGTGTGTGATGACAACCACATGCTGGTTGTGACCATGTGAGGTGACACAAGTGGGTTGTACCTGATGAGATATGACACTCTCACATGTGATGCGACAGATATGATGTGACACTCTGGAAGGCATTTGACACATGTGATGTGACACTCACACTCAGGGTATGACAGATGTCAGATGACACACCCACATGGGCTGAGACAGAAGTGACGTGATAATCATAAGTGTGATGGGATAGATACGATATAATGCTTTCATGTTATGACACATGTGAGGTAACGGCCACATGGGTGTGGTGACAGTTGTGATATGACACTGATAAGAGGCTTGTGACAGATGTGTGGTGACAATCATATGCCAGTGGTGAACACATGAGGTGACAAATGGGTGGTGATGGATGTGACGTGACAGTCCCATATGTGATGTGACAGGGAAACATGACACTTTGTAAGGCACCTGACAAATGGGAGGTGACAAACACACTCTGGGTGTGACAGATGCCAGGTGACACTGCCACATGTGTTGAGACAGAAATGATGCGAGAGTCACAGGCACGATGTGACAGATATGATGTGACACGTGCATTCTGACATAGGAGAAGTGACATTCACATGGGTGTTATAACAGTTTTGATGTAACACACAGAAGTATGTGTGACAGATGTGTGGTGACAATCATATGCCAATTGTGACAATGGGAGGTGACACACAACTGGGTTGGATCTGATGTGATGTGACAATCACATGTGCAATGTGACAGGTATGATGTGACAGTTGTGCGTGAAGACACATGTGAGGTGACAGTCACTTGAGCATTGTGACAGTTGTGATGTGAGACTCATAAGTGGCTTGTGACCAGTGTGTGGTGACAATCATATGCAGATTGTGACCATCTGAGATCACATACATATGGGTTTTGACTGATGTGATGTGACATGCACATGTCAGATGTGACAGGGATGATGTGACACTCCCAGAAGACGTGTGACAAGTGTGAGGTGACAATCACACTGTGGGTGTGACAGATATCAGGTGACACTGCCATGTGTGTTGAGACAGAAATGATGTGATGATCACAGGCATGATATGAGAGATATGATGTGACACTTGCATATTATAACACAGATGAGGTGACAATCACATGGGCATTGTAACAGATTTGACGTGACCCACATAAGCATGTGTGACAGATGTGTGGTGACAATAACATGTGGGTTGTGACCATGTGAGGTGACACACAAGTGGGTTGTGCCTCATGTGATATTTCACTCCCATGTGTAATGTGACAGATATGATGTGACACTCCATAACACATGTGACAAATGTGAGGTGACAATCACACTCGAGGTGTGACATATGTCAGGTGACACTGCCACATGTGTTGAAGTAGAAATGGTGTGACCAATAACAGGCACAATGTGACTGACATTTTTGGATAATTGCATGTTATGACACACATGAGGTGACAATCACTCAGGCATTATGACAGGTGTGATGTGACAATCATAAGAGGCTTGTGACAGATGTGTGGTGACAATCACATGCCAATTGTGACAGGGTGAGCTGATACACACGTGGGTTGTGCCTGAAGTTATGTGACATTCTCATGTGTAATGACATATACTGTGTGATACTCTGTAATGCATGTGACAAATGTGAGGTGACAATCACAGTCTTGGTGTGACAGATGTCATGTGACACTGCCATGTGTGTTGAGACAGAAATGGCATGACAGTCACAGGCTCAATGTGACAGATATGATGTGACAGTTGTGCATGATGACACAGAGGAGGTGACAATCACAAGGGCACAGTGACAGCAGTGATGTGACCCACATAAGCAGTGTGTGAGAAAACCCACATGCTGGTTGTGACTATGTGAGATGACACACAAGGGGCTTGTGCCTGATGTGATATGACACTGTCATGTGTGATGACAGATATGATGTGGCACTCCATAAAGCACATGACAAATGTGAGGTGACAATCACACTCTTGGTGTGACAGATGTCATGTGACACTGACATGTGTGTTGAGACAAATAGGTGACAGCCACAGGCATGATGTGACAGATATGTGACACTTGCCTGTTATGACACAGATGAGGTGACCATCACATGGGCATGGTGACAGTTTGGATGTGACACACATAAGTGGTGTGTGACAGCTGTGTGGTGTCAACCACTTGCTGGTTGTGACCATGTGAGGTGACACACAAGTGGGTTGTGCCTGATGTGCTATGACACACTCATGTGATGGGACACATATGACATGACACTCCAGAAGTCATGTGACACATGTGATGTGCTAATCACACTCTTGTTGAGACAGATGTCAGGTAACACTGCCATGTGTGTCGAGACAGAAATAGTGTGACCCTAACAGGCACAATGGGACTGAAATGTTGTGACACTTGCACATTATGACACCCATGAGGTGACAATCACACAGGCATTGGGACAGGTGTGATGTGACAATCATGAGTCTTGTGACAGATGTGTGGTGACATTGACATGCCAATTGTGACCATGTGAGGTGACACACAAGTGAATTTGGAACTGTTACGATGTGACACACGCATGTGCAATGTGACTGGTGTGATGTGACACTCCTGGGAGGCATGTGACTAATATGAGGGGACAATCACACTCTGTGTGTCACAGGAGTCAGGTGACACTCTCAAGTGTGTTGAGACCCATGTGATGTGACAATCACATGTGCAATGACACAGGTATGATGTGACCCTTGGGCATTAAGACACATGAGGTGACAAATACATGAACATTGTGACAGTTGTGATGTGACCGTCATAAGCAGCTTGTGACAGATGTGCGGTGACAATCACATGCCAGTTGTGACCATGTGAGGTGACACACAAGTGGGCTGTGCCTGATGTGATATGACACTCTCATGTGTGATGACAGATAGGATGTGTCACTCTGTAAAGCATGTGCCAAATGTGAGGTAACACACTATGGGTGTAACAGATGTCAGATGACACTGCCACATTTGTTGAGGCAGAAATGCTGTGACAATAACAGACATGATGTGACTGATATGTTATGGCACTTGCGTGTTACAACACAGGTGATGTGACAATCACATGGGCCTTGTAACAGTTTTGATGTGACACACATAAGCATGTGTGACACATGTGTGGTGATCACGTGAGGTGACACACAAATGGCTTGTGCTTGATGTGATATGACTCTCATGTGTGATGACAGGTATGATGCGATGCTCTGTAAAGCAAGTGACAATGTGAGGTGACACACAAGTTGATTGGAACTGATCTGATGTGACACACACATGTGTGATATGAGAGGTATGATGTGACACCCCTGCATGGCATGTGACTTATATGAGGTGACAATCACTCTCTGGGTGTGACACATGTCAGGAGACACTCTCATGCGTGTTGAGACAGATGTGATATGACAATCACAGGTGCAATGCGACACATATGATGGGGCATTTGCATGTTAAGATACATGTGGGATGACAACCACAGAAGCGTTGTGACAGTTGTGATGTGACAGTCATAAATGGCTTGGGACAAATGAGTGGTGACAATCGTATGCTGATTGTGACCTTCTGAGTTGACATGCATGTGGGTTGTGATGGACATGATGTGACATGCACATGTGAAGTGACAGGTATGCTGTAATGCTTCTGGAAGTCTTCTGACAAATTGAGGTCACAATAACACTCTGAGTGTGACAGGTATCAGGTGACAATGCCACATGTGTTGAGACAGAAATGATATGAGAGCCACAGGCATGATGTGATAGCTATGATGTGACACTTGCCTGTTAAGACACATGGTGAGGTAACAATCACATGAGTGTTGTGACAGTTGTGATGTGACACACATAAGCAATGTGTGACAGGTGTGTGATGACAACCACATGCTGGTTGTGACCATGTGAGGTGACACAAGTGGGTTGTACCTGATGAGATATGACACTCTCACATGTGATGCGACAGATATGATGTGACACTCTGGAAGGCATTTGACACATGTGATGTGACACTCACACTCAGGGTATGACAGATGTCAGATGACACACCCACATGGGCTGAGACAGAAGTGACGTGATAATCATAAGTGTGATGGGATAGATACGATATAATGCTTTCATGTTATGACACATGTGAGGTAACGGCCACATGGGTGTGGTGACAGTTGTGATATGACACTGATAAGAGGCTTGTGACAGATGTGTGGTGACAATCATATGCCAGTGGTGAACACATGAGGTGACAAATGGGTGGTGATGGATGTGACGTGACAGTCCCATATGTGATGTGACAGGGAAACATGACACTTTGTAAGGCACCTGACAAATGGGAGGTGACAAACACACTCTGGGTGTGACAGATGCCAGGTGACACTGCCACATGTGTTGAGACAGAAATGATGCGAGAGTCACAGGCACGATGTGACAGATATGATGTGACACGTGCATTCTGACATAGGAGAAGTGACAGTCACATGGGTGTTATAACAGTTTTGATGTAACACACAGAAGTATGTGTGACAGATGTGTGGTGACAATCATATGCCAATTGTGACAATGGGAGGTGACACACAACTGGGTTGGATCTGATGTGATGTGACAATCACATGTGCAATGTGACAGGTATGATGTGACAGTTGTGCGTGAAGACACATGTGAGGTGACAGTCACTTGAGCATTGTGACAGTTGTGATGTGAGACTCATAAGTGGCTTGTGACCAGTGTGTGGTGACAATCATATGCAGATTGTGACCATCTGAGATCACATACATATGGGTTTTGACTGATGTGATGTGACATGCACATGTCAGATGTGACAGGGATGATGTGACACTCCCAGAAGACGTGTGACAAGTGTGAGGTGACAATCACACTGTGGGTGTGACAGATATCAGGTGACACTGCCACGTGTGTTGAGACAGAAATGATGTGATGATCACAGGCATGATATGAGAGATATGATGTGACACTTGCATATTATAACACAGATGAGGTGACCATCACATGGGCATTGTAACAGATTTGACGTGACCCACATAAGCATGTGTGACAGATGTGTGGTGACAATAACATGTGGGTTGTGACCATGTGAGGTGACACACAAGTGGGTTGTGCCTCATGTGATATTTCACTCCCATGTGTAATGTGACAGATATGATGTGACACTCCATAACACATGTGACAAATGTGAGGTGACAATCACACTCGAGGTGTGACATATGTCAGGTGACACTGCCACATGTGTTGAAGTAGAAATGGTGTGACCAATAACAGGCACAATGTGACTGACATTTTTGGATAATTGCATGTTATGACACACATGAGGTGACAATCACTCAGGCATTATGACAGGTGTGATGTGACAATCATAAGAGGCTTGTGACAGATGTGTGGTGACAATCACATGCCAATTGTGACAGGGTGAGCTGATACACACGTGGGTTGTGCCTGAAGTTATGTGACATTCTCATGTGTAATGACATATACTGTGTGATACTCTGTAATGCATGTGACAAATGTGAGGTGACAATCACAGTCTTGGTGTGACAGATGTCATGTGACACTGCCATGTGTGTTGAGACAGAAATGGCATGACAGTCACAGGCTCAATGTGACAGATATGATGTGACAGTTGTGCATGATGACACAGAGGAGGTGACAATCACAAGGGCACAGTGACAGCAGTGATGTGACCCACAGAAGCAGTGTGTGTGAAAACCCACATGCTGGTTGTGACTATGTGAGATGACACACAAGGGGCTTGTGCCTGATGTGATATGACACTGTCATGTGTGATGACAGATATGATGTGACACTCCATAAAGCACATGACAAATGTGAGGTGACAATCACACTCTTGGTGTGACAGATGTCATGTGACACTGACATGTGTGTTGAGACAAATAGGTGACAGCCACAGGCATGATGTGACAGATATGTGACACTTGCCTGTTATGACACAGATGAGGTGACCATCACATGGGCATGGTGACAGTTTGGATGTGACACACATAAGTGGTGTGTGACAGCTGTGTGGTGTCAACCACTTGCTGGTTGTGACCATGTGAGGTGACACACAAGTGGGTTGTGCCTGATGTGCTATGACACACTCATGTGATGGGACACATATGACATGACACTCCAGAAGTCATGTGACACATGTGATGTGCTAATCACACTCTTGTTGAGACAGATGTCAGGTAACACTGCCATGTGTGTCGAGACAGAAATAGTGTGACCCTAACAGGCACAATGGGACTGAAATGTTGTGACACTTGCACATTATGACACCCATGAGGTGACAATCACACAGGCATTGGGACAGGTGTGATGTGACAATCATGAGTCTTGTGACCGATGTGTGGTGACATTGACATGCCAATTGTGACCATGTGGGGTGACACACAAGTGAATTTGGAACTGTTGTGATGTGACACACGCATGTGCAATGTGACTGGTGTGATGTGACACTCCTGGGAGGCATGTGACTAATATGAGGGGACAATCACACTCTGTGTGTCACAGGAGTCAGGTGACACTCTCAAGTGTGTTGAGACCCATGTGATGTGACAATCACATGTGCAATGACACAGGTATGATGTGACCCTTGGGCATTAAGACACATGAGGTGACAAATACATGAACATTGTGACAGTTGTGATGTGACCGTCATAAGCAGCTTGTGACAGATGTGCGGTGACAATCACATGCCAGTTGTGACCATGTGAGGTGACACACAAGTGGGCTGTGCCTGATGTGATATGACACTCTCATGTGTGATGACAGATAGGATGTGTCACTCTGTAAAGCATGTGCCAAATGTGAGGTAACACACTATGGGTGTAACAGATGTCAGATGACACTGCCACATTTGTTGAGGCAGAAATGCTGTGACAATAACAGACATGATGTGACTGATATGTTATGGCACTTGCGTGTTACAACACAGGTGATGTGACAATCACATGGGCCTTGTAACAGTTTTGATGTGACACACATAAGCATGTGTGACACATGTGTGGTGATCACGTGAGGTGACACACAAATGGCTTGTGCTTGATGTGATATGACTCTCATGTGTGATGACAGGTATGATGCGATGCTCTGTAAAGCAAGTGACAATGTGAGGTGACACACAAGTTGATTGGAACTGATCTGATGTGACACACACATGTGTGATATGAGAGGTATGATGTGACACTCCTGCATGGCATGTGACTTATATGAGGTGACAATCACTCTCTGGGTGTGACACATGTCAGGAGACACTCTCATGCATGTTGAGACAGATGTGATATGACAATCACAGGTGCAATGCGACACATATGATGGGGCATTTGCATGTTAAGATACATGTGGGATGACAACCACAGAAGCGTTGTGACAGTTGTGATGTGACAATCATAAATGGCTTGGGACAAATGAGTGGTGACAATCGTATGCTGATTGTGACCTTCTGAGTTGACATGCATGTGGGTTGTGATGGACATGATGTGACATGCACATGTGAAGTGACAGGTATGCTGTAATGCTTCTGGAAGTCTTCTGACAAATTGAGGTCACAATAACACTCTGAGTGTGACAGGTATCAGGTGACAATGCCACATGTGTTGAGACAGAAATGATATGAGAGCCACAGGCATGATGTGATAGCTATGATGTGACACTTGCCTCTTAAGACACATGGTGAGGTAACAATCACATGAGTGTTGTGACAGTTGTGATGTGACACACATAAGCAATGTGTGACAGGTGTGTGATGACAACCACATGCTGGTTGTGACCATGTGAGGTGACACAAGTGGGTTGTACCTGATGAGATATGACACTCTCACATGTGATGCGACAGATATGATGTGACACTCTGGAAGGCATTTGACACATGTGATGTGACACTCACACTCAGGGTATGACAGATGTCAGATGACACACCCACATGGGCTGAGACAGAAGTGACGTGATAATCATAAGTGTGATGGGATAGATACGATATAATGCTTTCATGTTATGACACATGTGAGGTAACGGCCACATGGGTGTGGTGACAGTTGTGATATGACACTGATAAGAGGCTTGTGACAGATGTGTGGTGACAATCATATGCCAGTGGTGAACACATGAGGTGACAAATGGGTGGTGATGGATGTGACGTGACAGTCCCATATGTGATGTGACAGGGAAACATGACACTTTGTAAGGCACCTGACAAATGGGAGGTGACAAACACACTCTGGGTGTGACAGATGCCAGGTGACACTGCCACATGTGTTGAGACAGAAATGATGCGAGAGTCACAGGCACGATGTGACAGATATGATGTGACACGTGCATTCTGACATAGGAGAAGTGACAGTCACATGGGTGTTATAACAGTTTTGATGTAACACACAGAAGTATGTGTGACAGATGTGTGGTGACAATCATATGCCAATTGTGACAATGGGAGGTGACACACAACTGGGTTGGATCTGATGTGATGTGACAATCACATGTGCAATGTGACAGGTATGATGTGACAGTTGTGCGTGAAGACACATGTGAGGTGACAGTCACTTGAGCATTGTGACAGTTGTGATGTGAGACTCATAAGTGGCTTGTGACCAGTGTGTGGTGACAATCATATGCAGATTGTGACCATCTGAGATCACATACATATGGGTTTTGACTGATGTGATGTGACATGCACATGTCAGATGTGACAGGGATGATGTGACACTCCCAGAAGACGTGTGACAAGTGTGAGGTGACAATCACACTGTGGGTGTGACAGATATCAGGTGACACTGCCACGTGTGTTGAGACAGAAATGATGTGATGATCACAGGCATGATATGAGAGATATGATGTGACACTTGCATATTATAACACAGATGAGGTGACAATCACATGGGCATTGTAACAGATTTGACGTGACCCACATAAGCATGTGTGACAGATGTGTGGTGACAATAACATGTGGGTTGTGACCATGTGAGGTGACACACAAGTGGGTTGTGCCTCATGTGATATTTCACTCCCATGTGTAATGTGACAGATATGATGTGACACTCCATAACACATGTGACAAATGTGAGGTGACAATCACACTCGAGGTGTGACATATGTCAGGTGACACTGCCACATGTGTTGAAGTAGAAGTGGTGTGACCAATAACAGGCACAATGTGACTGACATTTTTGGATAATTGCATGTTATGACACACATGAGGTGACAATCACTCAGGCATTATGACAGGTGTGATGTGACAATCATAAGAGGCTTGTGACAGATGTGTGGTGACAATCACATGCCAATTGTGACAGGGTGAGCTGATACACACGTGGGTTGTGCCTGAAGTTATGTGACATTCTCATGTGTAATGACATATACTGTGTGATACTCTGTAATGCATGTGACAAATGTGAGGTGACAATCACAGTCTTGGTGTGACAGATGTCATGTGACACTGCCATGTGTGTTGAGACAGAAATGGCATGACAGTCACAGGCTCAATGTGACAGATATGATGTGACAGTTGTGCATGATGACACAGAGGAGGTGACAATCACAAGGGCACAGTGACAGCAGTGATGTGACCCACAGAAGCAGTGTGTGTGAAAACCCACATGCTGGTTGTGACTATGTGAGATGACACACAAGGGGCTTGTGCCTGATGTGATATGACACTGTCATGTGTGATGACAGATATGATGTGACACTCCATAAAGCACATGACAAATGTGAGGTGACAATCACACTCTTGGTGTGACAGATGTCATGTGACACTGACATGTGTGTTGAGACAAATAGGTGACAGCCACAGGCATGATGTGACAGATATGTGACACTTGCCTGTTATGACACAGATGAGGTGACAATCACATGGGCATGGTGACAGTTTGGATGTGACACACATAAGTGGTGTGTGACAGCTGTGTGGTGTCAACCACTTGCTGGTTGTGACCATGTGAGGTGACACACAAGTGGGTTGTGCCTGATGTGCTATGACACACTCATGTGATGGGACACATATGACATGACACTCCAGAAGTCATGTGACAAATGTGATGTGCTAATCACACTCTTGTTGAGACAGATGTCAGGTAACACTGCCATGTGTGTCGAGACAGAAATAGTGTGACCCTAACAGGCACAATGGGACTGAAATGTTGTGACACTTGCACATTATGACACCCATGAGGTGACAATCACACAGGCATTGGGACAGGTGTGATGTGACAATCATGAGTCTTGTGACCGATGTGTGGTGACATTGACATGCCAATTGTGACCATGTGGGGTGACACACAAGTGAATTTGGAACTGTTGTGATGTGACACACGCATGTGCAATGTGACTGGTGTGATGTGACACTCCTGGGAGGCATGTGACTAATATGAGGGGACAATCACACTCTGTGTGTCACAGGAGTCAGGTGACACTCTCAAGTGTGTTGAGACCCATGTGATGTGACAATCACATGTGCAATGACACAGGTATGATGTGACCCTTGGGCATTAAGACACATGAGGTGACAAATACATGAACATTGTGACAGTTGTGATGTGACCGTCATAAGCAGCTTGTGACAGATGTGCGGTGACAATCACATGCCAGTTGTGACCATGTGAGGTGACACACAAGTGGGCTGTGCCTGATGTGATATGACACTCTCATGTGTGATGACAGATAGGATGTGTCACTCTGTAAAGCATGTGCCAAATGTGAGGTAACACACTATGGGTGTAACAGATGTCAGATGACACTGCCACATTTGTTGAGGCAGAAATGCTGTGACAATAACAGACATGATGTGACTGATATGTTATGGCACTTGCGTGTTACAACACAGGTGATGTGACAATCACATGGGCCTTGTAACAGTTTTGATGTGACACACATAAGCATGTGTGACACATGTGTGGTGATCACGTGAGGTGACACACAAATGGCTTGTGCTTGATGTGATATGACTCTCATGTGTGATGACAGGTATGATGCGATGCTCTGTAAAGCAAGTGACAATGTGAGGTGACACACAAGTTGATTGGAACTGATCTGATGTGACACACACATGTGTGATATGAGAGGTATGATGTGACACCCCTGCATGGCATGTGACTTATATGAGGTGACACTCACTCTCTGGGTGTGACACATGTCAGGAGACACTCTCATGCATGTTGAGACAGATGTGATATGACAATCACAGGTGCAATGCGACACATATGATGGGGCATTTGCATGTTAAGATACATGTGGGATGACAACCACAGAAGCGTTGTGACAGTTGTGATGTGACAATCATAAATGGCTTGGGACAAATGAGTGGTGACAATCGTATGCTGATTGTGACCTTCTGAGTTGACATGCATGTGGGTTGTGATGGACATGATGTGACATGCACATGTGAAGTGACAGGTATGCTGTAATGCTTCTGGAAGTCTTCTGACAAATTGAGGTCACAATAACACTCTGAGTGTGACAGGCATCAGGTGACAATGCCACATGTGTTGAGACAGAAATGATATGAGAGCCACAGGCATGATGTGATAGCTATGATGTGACACTTGCCTCTTAAGACACATGGTGAGGTAACAATCACATGAGTGTTGTGACAGTTGTGATGTGACACACATAAGCAATGTGTGACAGGTGTGTGATGACAACCACATGCTGGTTGTGACCATGTGAGGTGACACAAGTGGGTTGTACCTGATGAGATATGACACTCTCACATGTGATGCGACAGATATGATGTGACACTCTGGAAGGCATTTGACACATGTGATGTGACACTCACACTCAGGGTATGACAGATGTCAGATGACACACCCACATGGGCTGAGACAGAATTGACGTGATAATCATAAGTGTGATGGGATAGATACGATATAATGCTTTCATGTTATGACACATGTGAGGTAACGGCCACATGGGTGTGGTGACAGTTGTGATATGACACTGATAAGAGGCTTGTGACAGATGTGTGGTGACAATCATATGCCAGTGGTGAACACATGAGGTGACAAATGGGTGGTGATGGATGTGACGTGGCAGTCCCATATGTGATGTGACAGGGAAACATGACACTTTGTAAGGCACCTGACAAATGGGAGGTGACAAACACACTCTGGGTGTGACAGATGCCAGGTGACACTGCCACATGTGTTGAGACAGAAATGATGCGAGAGTCACAGGCACGATGTGACAGCTATGATGTGACACGTGCATTCTGACATAGGAGAAGTGACAGTCACATGGGTGTTATAACAGTTTTGATGTAACACACAGAAGTATGTGTGACAGATGTGTGGTGACAATCATATGCCAATTGTGACAATGGGAGGTGACACACAACTGGGTTGGAGCTGATGTGATGTGACAATCACATGTGCAATGTGACAGGTATGATGTGACAGTTGTGCGTGAAGACACATGTGAGGTGACAGTCACTTGAGCATTGTGACAGTTGTGATGTGAGACTCATAAGTGGCTTGTGACCAGTGTGTGGTGACAATCATATGCAGATTGTGACCATCTGAGATCACATACATATGGGTTTTGACTGATGTGATGTGACATGCACATGTCAGATGTGACAGGGATGATGTGACACTCCCAGAAGACGTGTGACAAGTGTGAGGTGACAATCACACTGTGGGTGTGACAGATATCAGGTGACACTGCCACGTGTGTTGAGACAGAAATGATGTGATGATCACAGGCATGATATGAGAGATATGATGTGACACTTGCATATTATAACACAGATGAGGTGACCATCACATGGGCATTGTAACAGATTTGACGTGACCCACATAAGCATGTGTGACAGATGTGTGGTGACAATAACATGTGGGTTGTGACCATGTGAGGTGACACACAAGTGGGTTGTGCCTCATGTGATATTTCACTCCCATGTGTAATGTGACAGATATGATGTGACACTCCATAACACATGTGACAAATGTGAGGTGACAATCACACTCGAGGTGTGACATATGTCAGGTGACACTGCCACATGTGTTGAAGTAGAAATGGTGTGACCAATAACAGGCACAATGTGACTGACATTTTTGGATAATTGCATGTTATGACACACATGAGGTGACAATCACTCAGGCATTATGACAGGTGTGATGTGACAATCATAAGAGGCTTGTGACAGATGTGTGGTGACAATCACATGCCAATTGTGACAGGGTGAGCTGATACACACGTGGGTTGTGCCTGAAGTTATGTGACATTCTCATGTGTAATGACATATACTGTGTGATACTCTGTAATGCATGTGACAAATGTGAGGTGACAATCACAGTCTTGGTGTGACAGATGTCATGTGACACTGCCATGTGTGTTGAGACAGAAATGGCATGACAGTCACAGGCTCAATGTGACAGATATGATGTGACACTTGCCCATGATGACACTGGTGAGGTGACAATCACAGGGGGTTGTGAAAGTTGTGATGTGACACACATAATCAGTGTGTGACAGGTATGTTTTGGCAACCACATGTAGGTTGTGACCATGTGAGATGACACACAAGTGGGTTGTGCCTGCTGTGATGTGATACTCTCATGTGTGATGACAGATATGATGTAACACTTCATCAAGCATGTGGCAAATGTGAGTCAACAATCACACTCTGGGTGTGACAGATGTCAGATGACACTGCCATATTTGCTGAGACAGAAATGATGTGACAGTCACAGGCATGATGTGAAAAATAGGATGTGACACTACATAAAGCATGTCACAAATGTGAGGTGATAATGACACTTTGGATGTGACAGATATCACAACTGCCATGTGTGTTGAGACAGAAATGATATGACAATAACAGGCATGTGACTGATATGTAGTGGCACTTGCACATTATGACACATGAGAAGACAATCACAAGGACCTTGTGACAGGTGTGATGTGACAATCATAAGTGGTTTGTGCCAGTTGTGGGTTGACAATCACTCGATGGTTGTGATAATGTGAATTGTGGAAAAACAGGTTTGTGATATAGACTTTGACATGCACATGTGTGATGTGACAGATATGCGACTCTCTCTAAGGCATGTGTCAAATATGAGGTGACGATCACACTCTGGGTGTAACAGATGTCAGGGGAATCTGCCACATGTGTTGAGACAGAAATGAGGTCACAGGTGCAATGTGACAGATATGATGTGACAGTTGTGCATGATGACACAGAGGAGGTGACAATCACAAGGGCACAGTGTGTGTTGAGGCAGAAATGCTGTGACAATAACAGACATGATGTGACTGATATGTTATGGCACTTGCGTGTTACAACACAGGTGATGTGACAATCACATGGGCCTTGTAACAGTTTTGATGTGACACACATAAGCATGTGTGACACATGTGTGGTGATCACGTGAGGTGACACACAAATGGCTTGTGCTTGATGTGATATGACTCTCATGTGTGATGACAGGTATGATGCGATGCTCTGTAAAGCAAGTGACAATGTGAGGTGACACACAAGTTGGTTGGAACTGATCTGATGTGACACACACATGTGTGATATGAGAGGTATGATGTGACACCCCTGCATGGCATGTGACTTATATGAGGTGACAATCACTCTCTGGGTGTGACACATGTCAGGAGACACTCTCATGCGTGTTGAGACAGATGTGATATGACAATCACAGGTGCAATGCGACACATATGATGGGGCATTTGCATGTTAAGATACATGTGGGATGACAACCACAGAAGCGTTGTGACAGTTGTGATGTGACAGTCATAAATGGCTTGGGACAAATGAGTGGTGACAATCGTATGCTGATTGTGACCTTCTGAGTTGACATGCATGTGGGTTGTGATGGACATGATGTGACATGCACATGTGAAGTGACAGGTATGCTGTAATGCTTCTGGAAGTCTTCTGACAAATTGAGGTCACAATAACACTCTGAGTGTGACAGGTATCAGGTGACAATGCCACATGTGTTGAGACAGAAATGATATGAGAGCCACAGGCATGATGTGATAGCTATGATGTGACACTTGCCTCTTAAGACACATGTTGAGGTAACAATCACATGAGTGTTGTGACAGTTGTGATGTGACACACATAAGCAATGTGTGACAGGTGTGTGATGACAACCACATGCTGGTTGTGACCATGTGAGGTGACACAAGTGGGTTGTACCTGATGAGATATGACACTCTCACATGTGATGCGACAGATATGATGTGACACTCTGGAAGGCATTTGACACATGTGATGTGACACTCACACTCAGGGTATGACAGATGTCAGATGACACACCCACATGGGCTGAGACAGAAGTGACGTGATAATCATAAGTGTGATGGGATAGATACGATATAATGCTTTCATGTTATGACACATGTGAGGTAACGGCCACATGGGTGTGGTGACAGTTGTGATATGACACTGATAAGAGGCTTGTGACAGATGTGTGGTGACAATCATATGCCAGTGGTGAACACATGAGGTGACAAATGGGTGGTGATGGATGTGACGTGACAGTCCCATATGTGATGTGACAGGGAAACATGACACTTTGTAAGGCACCTGACAAATGGGAGGTGACAAACACACTCTGGGTGTGACAGATGCCAGGTGACACTGCCACATGTGTTGAGACAGAAATGATGCGAGAGTCACAGGCACGATGTGACAGATATGATGTGACACGTGCATTCTGACATAGGAGAAGTGACAGTCACATGGGTGTTATAACAGTTTTGATGTAACACACAGAAGTATGTGTGACAGATGTGTGGTGACAATCATATGCCAATTGTGACAATGGGAGGTGACACACAACTGGGTTGGATCTGATGTGATGTGACAATCACATGTGCAATGTGACAGGTATGATGTGACAGTTGTGCGTGAAGACACATGTGAGGTGACAGTCACTTGAGCATTGTGACAGTTGTGATGTGAGACTCATAAGTGGCTTGTGACCAGTGTGTGGTGACAATCATATGCAGATTGTGACCATCTGAGATCACATACATATGGGTTTTGACTGATGTGATGTGACATGCACATGTCAGATGTGACAGGGATGATGTGACACTCCCAGAAGACGTGTGACAAGTGTGAGGTGACAATCACACTGTGGGTGTGACAGATATCAGGTGACACTGCCACGTGTGTTGAGACAGAAATGATGTGATGATCACAGGCATGATATGAGAGATATGATGTGACACTTGCATATTATAACACAGATGAGGTGACAATCACATGGGCATTGTAACAGATTTGATGTGACCCACATAAGCATGTGTGACAGATGTGTGGTGACAATAACATGTGGGTTGTGACCATGTGAGGTGACACACAAGTGGGTTGTGCCTCATGTGATATTTCACTCCCATGTGTAATGTGACAGATATGATGTGACACTCCATAACACATGTGACAAATGTGAGGTGACAATCACACTCGAGGTGTGACATATGTCAGGTGACACTGCCACATGTGTTGAAGTAGAAATGGTGTGACCAATAACAGGCACAATGTGACTGACATTTTTGGATAATTGCATGTTATGACACACATGAGGTGACAATCACTCAGGCATTATGACAGGTGTGATGTGACAATCATAAGAGGCTTGTGACAGATGTGTGGTGACAATCACATGCCAATTGTGACAGGGTGAGCTGATACACACCTGGGTTGTGCCTGAAGTTATGTGACATTCTCATGTGTAATGACATATACTGTGTGATACTCTGTAATGCATGTGACAAATGTGAGGTGACAATCACAGTCTTGGTGTGACAGATGTCATGTGACACTGCCATGTGTGTTGAGACAGAAATGGCATGACAGTCACAGGCTCAATGTGACAGATATGATGTGACAGTTGTGCATGATGACACAGAGGAGGTGACAATCACAAGGGCACAGTGACAGCAGTGATGTGACCCACAGAAGCAGTGTGTGTGAAAACCCACATGCTGGTTGTGACTATGTGAGATGACACACAAGGGGCTTGTGCCTGATGTGATATGACACTGTCATGTGTGATGACAGATATGATGTGACACTCCATAAAGCACATGACAAATGTGAGGTGACAATCACACTCTTGGTGTGACAGATGTCATGTGACACTGACATGTGTGTTGAGACAAATAGGTGACAGCCACAGGCATGATGTGACAGATATGTGACACTTGCCTGTTATGACACAGATGAGGTGACAATCACATGGGCATGGTGACAGTTTGGATGTGACACACATAAGTGGTGTGTGACAGCTGTGTGGTGTCAACCACTTGCTGGTTGTGACCATGTGAGGTGACACACAAGTGGGTTGTGCCTGATGTGCTATGACACACTCATGTGATGGGACACATATGACATGACACTCCAGAAGTCATGTGACAAATGTGATGTGCTAATCACACTCTTGTTGAGACAGATGTCAGGTAACACTGCCATGTGTGTCGAGACAGAAATAGTGTGACCCTAACAGGCACAATGGGACTGAAATGTTGTGACACTTGCACATTATGACACCCATGAGGTGACAATCACACAGGCATTGGGACAGGTGTGATGTGACAATCATGAGTCTTGTGACCGATGTGTGGTGACATTGACATGCCAATTGTGACCATGTGGGGTGACACACAAGTGAATTTGGAACTGTTGTGATGTGACACACGCATGTGCAATGTGACTGGTGTGATGTGACACTCCTGGGAGGCATGTGACTAATATGAGGGGACAATCACACTCTGTGTGTCACAGGAGTCAGGTGACACTCTCAAGTGTGTTGAGACCCATGTGATGTGACAATCACATGTGCAATGACACAGGTATGATGTGACCCTTGGGCATTAAGACACATGAGGTGACAAATACATGAACATTGTGACAGTTGTGATGTGACCGTCATAAGCAGCTTGTGACAGATGTGCGGTGACAATCACATGCCAGTTGTGACCATGTGAGGTGACACACAAGTGGGCTGTGCCTGATGTGATATGACACTCTCATGTGTGATGACAGATAGGATGTGTCACTCTGTAAAGCATGTGCCAACTGTGAGGTAACACACTATGGGTGTAACAGATGTCAGATGACACTGCCACATTTGTTGAGGCAGAAATGCTGTGACAATAACAGACATGATGTGACTGATATGTTATGGCACTTGCGTGTTACAACACAGGTGATGTGACAATCACATGGGCCTTGTAACAGTTTTGATGTGACACACATAAGCATGTGTGACACATGTGTGGTGATCACGTGAGGTGACACACAAATGGCTTGTGCTTGATGTGATATGACTCTCATGTGTGATGACAGGTATGATGCGATGCTCTGTAAAGCAAGTGACAATGTGAGGTGACACACAAGTTGATTGGAACTGATCTGATGTGACACACACATGTGTGATATGAGAGGTATGATGTGACACTCCTGCATGGCATGTGACTTATATGAGGTGACAATCACTCTCTGGGTGTGACACATGTCAGGAGACACTCTCATGCATGTTGAGACAGATGTGATATGACAATCACAGGTGCAATGCGACACATATGATGGGGCATTTGCATGTTAAGATACATGTGGGATGACAACCACAGAAGCGTTGTGACAGTTGTGATGTGACAATCATAAATGGCTTGGGACAAATGAGTGGTGACAATCGTATGCTGATTGTGACCTTCTGAGTTGACATGCATGTGGGTTGTGATGGACATGATGTGACATGCACATGTGAAGTGACAGGTATGCTGTAATGCTTCTGGAAGTCTTCTGACAAATTGAGGTCACAATAACACTCTGAGTGTGACAGGTATCAGGTGACAATGCCACATGTGTTGAGACAGAAATGATATGAGAGCCACAGGCATGATGTGATAGCTATGATGTGACACTTGCCTCTTAAGACACATGGTGAGGTAACAATCACATGAGTGTTGTGACAGTTGTGATGTGACACACATAAGCAATGTGTGACAGGTGTGTGATGACAACCACATGCTGGTTGTGACCATGTGAGGTGACACAAGTGGGTTGTACCTGATGAGATATGACACTCTCACATGTGATGCGACAGATATGATGTGACACTCTGGAAGGCATTTGACACATGTGATGTGACACTCACACTCAGGGTATGACAGATGTCAGATGACACACCCACATGGGCTGAGACAGAAGTGACGTGATAATCATAAGTGTGATGGGATAGATACGATATAATGCTTTCATGTTATGACACATGTGAGGTAACGGCCACATGGGTGTGGTGACAGTTGTGATATGACACTGATAAGAGGCTTGTGACAGATGTGTGGTGACAATCATATGCCAGTGGTGAACACATGAGGTGACAAATGGGTGGTGATGGATGTGACGTGACAGTCCCATATGTGATGTGACAGGGAAACATGACACTTTGTAAGGCACCTGACAAATGGGAGGTGACAAACACACTCTGGGTGTGACAGATGCCAGGTGACACTGCCACATGTGTTGAGACAGAAATGATGCGAGAGTCACAGGCACGATGTGACAGCTATGATGTGACACGTGCATTCTGACATAGGAGAAGTGACAGTCACATGGGTGTTATAACAGTTTTGATGTAACACACAGAAGTATGTGTGACAGATGTGTGGTGACAATCATATGCCAATTGTGACAATGGGAGGTGACACACAACTGGGTTGGAGCTGATGTGATGTGACAATCACATGTGCAATGTGACAGGTATGATGTGACAGTTGTGCGTGAAGACACATGTGAGGTGACAGTCACTTGAGCATTGTGACAGTTGTGATGTGAGACTCATAAGTGGCTTGTGACCAGTGTGTGGTGACAATCATATGCAGATTGTGACCATCTGAGATCACATACATATGGGTTTTGACTGATGTGATGTGACATGCACATGTCAGATGTGACAGGGATGATGTGACACTCCCAGAAGACGTGTGACAAGTGTGAGGTGACAATCACACTGTGGGTGTGACAGATATCAGGTGACACTGCCACGTGTGTTGAGACAGAAATGATGTGATGATCACAGGCATGATATGAGAGATATGATGTGACACTTGCATATTATAACACAGATGAGGTGACCATCACATGGGCATTGTAACAGATTTGACGTGACCCACATAAGCATGTGTGACAGATGTGTGGTGACAATAACATGTGGGTTGTGACCATGTGAGGTGACACACAAGTGGGTTGTGCCTCATGTGATATTTCACTCCCATGTGTAATGTGACAGATATGATGTGACACTCCATAACACATGTGACAAATGTGAGGTGACAATCACACTCGAGGTGTGACATATGTCAGGTGACACTGCCACATGTGTTGAAGTAGAAATGGTGTGACCAATAACAGGCACAATGTGACTGACATTTTTGGATAATTGCATGTTATGACACACATGAGGTGACAATCACTCAGGCATTATGACAGGTGTGATGTGACAATCATAAGAGGCTTGTGACAGATGTGTGGTGACAATCACATGCCAATTGTGACAGGGTGAGCTGATACACACCTGGGTTGTGCCTGAAGTTATGTGACATTCTCATGTGTAATGACATATACTGTGTGATACTCTGTAATGCATGTGACAAATGTGAGGTGACAATCACAGTCTTGGTGTGACAGATGTCATGTGACACTGCCATGTGTGTTGAGACAGAAATGGCATGACAGTCACAGGCTCAATGTGACAGATATGATGTGACACTTGCCCATGATGACACTGGTGAGGTGACAATCACAGGGGGTTGTGAAAGTTGTGATGTGACACACATAATCAGTGTGTGACAGGTATGTTTTGGCAACCACATGTAGGTTGTGACCATGTGAGATGACACACAAGTGGGTTGTGCCTGCTGTGATGTGATACTCTCATGTGTGATGACAGATATGATGTAACACTTCATCAAGCATGTGGCAAATGTGAGTCAACAATCACACTCTGGGTGTGACAGATGTCAGATGACACTGCCATATTTGCTGAGACAGAAATGATGTGACAGTCACAGGCATGATGTGAAAAATAGGATGTGACACTACATAAAGCATGTCACAAATGTGAGGTGATAATGACACTTTGGATGTGACAGATATCACAACTGCCATGTGTGTTGAGACAGAAATGATATGACAATAACAGGCATGTGACTGATATGTAGTGGCACTTGCACATTATGACACATGAGAAGACAATCACAAGGACCTTGTGACAGGTGTGATGTGACAATCATAAGTGGTTTGTGCCAGTTGTGGGTTGACAATCACTCGATGGTTGTGATAATGTGAATTGTGGAAAAACAGGTTTGTGATATAGACTTTGACATGCACATGTGTGATGTGACAGATATGCAACTATCTCTAAGGCATGTGTCAAATATGAGGTGACGATCACACTCTGGGTGTAACAGATGTCAGGGGAATCTGCCACATGTGTTGAGACAGAAATGAGGTCACAGGTGCAATGTGACAGATATGATGTGACAGTTGTGCATGATGACACAGAGGAGGTGACAATCACAAGGGCACAGTGTGTGTTGAGGCAGAAATGCTGTGACAATAACAGACATGATGTGACTGATATGTTATGGCACTTGTGTGTTACAACACAGGTGATGTGACAATCACATGGGCCTTGTAACAGTTTTGATGTGACACACATAAGCATGTGTGACACATGTGTGGTGATCATGTGAGGTGACACACAAATGGCTTGTGCTTGATGTGATATGACTCTCATGTGTGATGACAGGTATGATGCGATGCTCTGTAAAGCAAGTGACAATGTGAGGTGACACACAAGTTGGTTGGAACTGATCTGATGTGACACACACATGTGTGATATGAGAGGTATGATGTGACACCCCTGCATGGCATGTGACTTATATGAGGTGACACTCACTCTCTGGGTGTGACACATGTCAGGAGACACTCTCATGCGTGTTGAGACAGATGTGATATGACAATCACAGGTGCAATGCGACACATATGATGGGGCATTTGCATGTTAAGATACATGTGGGATGACAACCACAGAAGCGTTGTGACAGTTGTGATGTGACAATCATAAATGGCTTGGGACAAATGAGTGGTGACAATCGTATGCTGATTGTGACCTTCTGAGTTGACATGCATGTGGGTTGTGATGGACATGATGTGACATGCACATGTGAAGTGACAGGTATGCTGTAATGCTTCTGGAAGTCTTCTGACAAATTGAGGTCACAATAACACTCTGAGTGTGACAGGTATCAGGTGACAATGCCACATGTGTTGAGACAGAAATGATATGAGAGCCACAGGCATGATGTGATAGCTATGATGTGACACTTGCCTCTTAAGACACATGTTGAGGTAACAATCACATGAGTGTTGTGACAGTTGTGATGTGACACACATAAGCAATGTGTGACAGGTGTGTGATGACAACCACATGCTGGTTGTGACCATGTGAGGTGACACAAGTGGGTTGTACCTGATGAGATATGACACTCTCACATGTGATGCGACAGATATGATGTGACACTCTGGAAGGCATTTGACACATGTGATGTGACACTCACACTCAGGGTATGACAGATGTCAGATGACACACCCACATGGGCTGAGACAGAAGTGACGTGATAATCATAAGTGTGATGGGATAGATACGATATAATGCTTTCATGTTATGACACATGTGAGGTAACGGCCACATGGGTGTGGTGACAGTTGTGATATGACACTGATAAGAGGCTTGTGACAGATGTGTGGTGACAATCATATGCCAGTGGTGAACACATGAGGTGACAAATGGGTGGTGATGGATGTGACGTGACAGTCCCATATGTGATGTGACAGGGAAACATGACACTTTGTAAGGCACCTGACAAATGGGAGGTGACAAACACACTCTGGGTGTGACAGATGCCAGGTGACACTGCCACATGTGTTGAGACAGAAATGATGCGAGAGTCACAGGCACGATGTGACAGATATGATGTGACACGTGCATTCTGACATAGGAGAAGTGACAGTCACATGGGTGTTATAACAGTTTTGATGTAACACACAGAAGTATGTGTGACAGATGTGTGGTGACAATCATATGCCAATTGTGACAATGGGAGGTGACACACAACTGGGTTGGATCTGATGTGATGTGACAATCACATGTGCAATGTGACAGGTATGATGTGACAGTTGTGCGTGAAGACACATGTGAGGTGACAGTCACTTGAGCATTGTGACAGTTGTGATGTGAGACTCATAAGTGGCTTGTGACCAGTGTGTGGTGACAATCATATGCAGATTGTGACCATCTGAGATCACATACATATGGGTTTTGACTGATGTGATGTGACATGCACATGTCAGATGTGACAGGGATGATGTGACACTCCCAGAAGACGTGTGACAAGTGTGAGGTGACAATCACACTGTGGGTGTGACAGATATCAGGTGACACTGCCACGTGTGTTGAGACAGAAATGATGTGATGATCACAGGCATGATATGAGAGATATGATGTGACACTTGCATATTATAACACAGATGAGGTGACCATCACATGGGCATTGTAACAGATTTGATGTGACCCACATAAGCATGTGTGACAGATGTGTGGTGACAATAACATGTGGGTTGTGACCATGTGAGGTGACACACAAGTGGGTTGTGCCTCATGTGATATTTCACTCCCATGTGTAATGTGACAGATATGATGTGACACTCCATAACACATGTGACAAATGTGAGGTGACAATCACACTCGAGGTGTGACATATGTCAGGTGACACTGCCACATGTGTTGAAGTAGAAATGGTGTGACCAATAACAGGCACAATGTGACTGACATTTTTGGATAATTGCATGTTATGACACACATGAGGTGACAATCACTCAGGCATTATGACAGGTGTGATGTGACAATCATAAGAGGCTTGTGACAGATATGTGGTGACAATCACATGCCAATTGTGACAGGGTGAGCTGATACACACCTGGGTTGTGCCTGAAGTTATGTGACATTCTCATGTGTAATGACATATACTGTGTGATACTCTGTAATGCATGTGACAAATGTGAGGTGACAATCACAGTCTTGGTGTGACAGATGTCATGTGACACTGCCATGTGTGTTGAGACAGAAATGGCATGACAGTCACAGGCTCAATGTGACAGATATGATGTGACAGTTGTGCATGATGACACAGAGGAGGTGACAATCACAAGGGCACAGTGACAGCAGTGATGTGACCCACAGAAGCTGTGTGTGTGAAAACCCACATGCTGGTTGTGACTATGTGAGATGACACACAAGGGGCTTGTGCCTGATGTGATATGACACTGTCATGTGTGATGACAGATATGATGTGACACTCCATAAAGCACATGACAAATGTGAGGTGACAATCACACTCTTGGTGTGACAGATGTCATGTGACACTGACATGTGTGTTGAGACAAATAGGTGACAGCCACAGGCATGATGTGACAGATATGTGACACTTGCCTGTTATGACACAGATGAGGTGACCATCACATGGGCATGGTGACAGTTTGGATGTGACACACATAAGTGGTGTGTGACAGCTGTGTGGTGTCAACCACTTGCTGGTTGTGACCATGTGAGGTGACACACAAGTGGGTTGTGCCTGATGTGCTATGACACACTCATGTGATGGGACACATATGACATGACACTCCAGAAGTCATGTGACAAATGTGATGTGCTAATCACACTCTTGTTGAGACAGATGTCAGGTAACACTGCCATGTGTGTCGAGACAGAAATAGTGTGACCCTAACAGGCACAATGGGACTGAAATGTTGTGACACTTGCACATTATGACACCCATGAGGTGACAATCACACAGGCATTGGGACAGGTGTGATGTGACAATCATGAGTCTTGTGACCGATGTGTGGTGACATTGACATGCCAATTGTGACCATGTGGGGTGACACACAAGTGAATTTGGAACTGTTGTGATGTGACACACGCATGTGCAATGTGACTGGTGTGATGTGACACTCCTGGGAGGCATGTGACTAATATGAGGGGACAATCACACTCTGTGTGTCACAGGAGTCAGGTGACACTCTCAAGTGTGTTGAGACCCATGTGATGTGACAATCACATGTGCAATGACACAGGTATGATGTGACCCTTGGGCATTAAGACACATGAGGTGACAAATACATGAACATTGTGACAGTTGTGATGTGACCGTCATAAGCAGCTTGTGACAGATGTGCGGTGACAATCACATGCCAGTTGTGACCATGTGAGGTGACACACAAGTGGGCTGTGCCTGATGTGATATGACACTCTCATGTGTGATGACAGATAGGATGTGTCACTCTGTAAAGCATGTGCCAAATGTGAGGTAACACACTATGGGTGTAACAGATGTCAGATGACACTGCCACATTTGTTGAGGCAGAAATGCTGTGACAATAACAGACATGATGTGACTGATATGTTATGGCACTTGCGTGTTACAACACAGGTGATGTGACAATCACATGGGCCTTGTAACAGTTTTGATGTGACACACATAAGCATGTGTGACACATGTGTGGTGATCACGTGAGGTGACACACAAATGGCTTGTGCTTGATGTGATATGACTCTCATGTGTGATGACAGGTATGATGCGATGCTCTGTAAAGCAAGTGACAATGTGAGGTGACACACAAGTTGATTGGAACTGATCTGATGTGACACACACATGTGTGATATGAGAGGTATGATGTGACACTCCTGCATGGCATGTGACTTATATGAGGTGACAATCACTCTCTGGGTGTGACACATGTCAGGAGACACTCTCATGCATGTTGAGACAGATGTGATATGACAATCACAGGTGCAATGCGACACATATGATGGGGCATTTGCATGTTAAGATACATGTGGGATGACAACCACAGAAGCGTTGTGACAGTTGTGATGTGACAATCATAAATGGCTTGGGACAAATGAGTGGTGACAATCGTATGCTGATTGTGACCTTCTGAGTTGACATGCATGTGGGTTGTGATGGACATGATGTGACATGCACATGTGAAGTGACAGGTATGCTGTAATGCTTCTGGAAGTCTTCTGACAAATTGAGGTCACAATAACACTCTGAGTGTGACAGGTATCAGGTGACAATGCCACATGTGTTGAGACAGAAATGATATGAGAGCCACAGGCATGATGTGATAGCTATGATGTGACACTTGCCTCTTAAGACACATGGTGAGGTAACAATCACATGAGTGTTGTGACAGTTGTGATGTGACACACATAAGCAATGTGTGACAGGTGTGTGATGACAACCACATGCTGGTTGTGACCATGTGAGGTGACACAAGTGGGTTGTACCTGATGAGATATGACACTCTCACATGTGATGCGACAGATATGATGTGACACTCTGGAAGGCATTTGACACATGTGATGTGACACTCACACTCAGGGTATGACAGATGTCAGATGACACACCCACATGGGCTGAGACAGAAGTGACGTGATAATCATAAGTGTGATGGGATAGATACGATATAATGCTTTCATGTTATGACACATGTGAGGTAACGGCCACATGGGTGTGGTGACAGTTGTGATATGACACTGATAAGAGGCTTGTGACAGATGTGTGGTGACAATCATATGCCAGTGGTGAACACATGAGGTGACAAATGGGTGGTGATGGATGTGACGTGACAGTCCCATATGTGATGTGACAGGGAAACATGACACTTTGTAAGGCACCTGACAAATGGGAGGTGACAAACACACTCTGGGTGTGACAGATGCCAGGTGACACTGCCACATGTGTTGAGACAGAAATGATGCGAGAGTCACAGGCACGATGTGACAGATATGATGTGACACGTGCATTCTGACATAGGAGAAGTGACAGTCACATGGGTGTTATAACAGTTTTGATGTAACACACAGAAGTATGTGTGACAGATGTGTGGTGACAATCATATGCCAATTGTGACAATGGGAGGTGACACACAACTGGGTTGGATCTGATGTGATGTGACAATCACATGTGCAATGTGACAGGTATGATGTGACAGTTGTGCGTGAAGACACATGTGAGGTGACAGTCACTTGAGCATTGTGACAGTTGTGATGTGAGACTCATAAGTGGCTTGTGACCAGTGTGTGGTGACAATCATATGCAGATTGTGACCATCTGAGATCACATACATATGGGTTTTGACTGATGTGATGTGACATGCACATGTCAGATGTGACAGGGATGATGTGACACTCCCAGAAGACGTGTGACAAGTGTGAGGTGACAATCACACTGTGGGTGTGACAGATATCAGGTGACACTGCCACGTGTGTTGAGACAGAAATGATGTGATGATCACAGGCATGATATGAGAGATATGATGTGACACTTGCATATTATAACACAGATGAGGTGACAATCACATGGGCATTGTAACAGATTTGATGTGACCCACATAAGCATGTGTGACAGATGTGTGGTGACAATAACATGTGGGTTGTGACCATGTGAGGTGACACACAAGTGGGTTGTGCCTCATGTGATATTTCACTCCCATGTGTAATGTGACAGATATGATGTGACACTCCATAACACATGTGACAAATGTGAGGTGACAATCACACTCGAGGTGTGACATATGTCAGGTGACACTGCCACATGTGTTGAAGTAGAAATGGTGTGACCAATAACAGGCACAATGTGACTGACATTTTTGGATAATTGCATGTTATGACACACATGAGGTGACAATCACTCAGGCATTATGACAGGTGTGATGTGACAATCATAAGAGGCTTGTGACAGATGTGTGGTGACAATCACATGCCAATTGTGACAGGGTGAGCTGATACACACCTGGGTTGTGCCTGAAGTTATGTGACATTCTCATGTGTAATGACATATACTGTGTGATACTCTGTAATGCATGTGACAAATGTGAGGTGACAATCACAGTCTTGGTGTGACAGATGTCATGTGACACTGCCATGTGTGTTGAGACAGAAATGGCATGACAGTCACAGGCTCAATGTGACAGATATGATGTGACAGTTGTGCATGATGACACAGAGGAGGTGACAATCACAAGGGCACAGTGACAGCAGTGATGTGACCCACAGAAGCAGTGTGTGTGAAAACCCACATGCTGGTTGTGACTATGTGAGATGACACACAAGGGGCTTGTGCCTGATGTGATATGACACTGTCATGTGTGATGACAGATATGATGTGACACTCCATAAAGCACATGACAAATGTGAGGTGACAATCACACTCTTGGTGTGACAGATGTCATGTGACACTGACATGTGTGTTGAGACAAATAGGTGACAGCCACAGGCATGATGTGACAGATATGTGACACTTGCCTGTTATGACACAGATGAGGTGACAATCACATGGGCATGGTGACAGTTTGGATGTGACACACATAAGTGGTGTGTGACAGCTGTGTGGTGTCAACCACTTGCTGGTTGTGACCATGTGAGGTGACACACAAGTGGGTTGTGCCTGATGTGCTATGACACACTCATGTGATGGGACACATATGACATGACACTCCAGAAGTCATGTGACAAATGTGATGTGCTAATCACACTCTTGTTGAGACAGATGTCAGGTAACACTGCCATGTGTGTCGAGACAGAAATAGTGTGACCCTAACAGGCACAATGGGACTGAAATGTTGTGACACTTGCACATTATGACACCCATGAGGTGACAATCACACAGGCATTGGGACAGGTGTGATGTGACAATCATGAGTCTTGTGACCGATGTGTGGTGACATTGACATGCCAATTGTGACCATGTGGGGTGACACACAAGTGAATTTGGAACTGTTGTGATGTGACACACGCATGTGCAATGTGACTGGTGTGATGTGACACTCCTGGGAGGCATGTGACTAATATGAGGGGACAATCACACTCTGTGTGTCACAGGAGTCAGGTGACACTCTCAAGTGTGTTGAGACCCATGTGATGTGACAATCACATGTGCAATGACACAGGTATGATGTGACCCTTGGGCATTAAGACACATGAGGTGACAAATACATGAACATTGTGACAGTTGTGATGTGACCGTCATAAGCAGCTTGTGACAGATGTGCGGTGACAATCACATGCCAGTTGTGACCATGTGAGGTGACACACAAGTGGGCTGTGCCTGATGTGATATGACACTCTCATGTGTGATGACAGATAGGATGTGTCACTCTGTAAAGCATGTGCCAAATGTGAGGTAACACACTATGGGTGTAACACATGTCAGATGACACTGCCACATTTGTTGAGGCAGAAATGCTGTGACAATAACAGACATGATGTGACTGATATGTTATGGCACTTGCGTGTTACAACACAGGTGATGTGACAATCACATGGGCCTTGTAACAGTTTTGATGTGACACACATAAGCATGTGTGACACATGTGTGGTGATCACGTGAGGTGACACACAAATGGCTTGTGCTTGATGTGATATGACTCTCATGTGTGATGACAGGTATGATGCGATGCTCTGTAAAGCAAGTGACAATGTGAGGTGACACACAAGTTGATTGGAACTGATCTGATGTGACACACACATGTGTGATATGAGAGGTATGATGTGACACTCCTGCATGGCATGTGACTTATATGAGGTGACAATCACTCTCTGGGTGTGACACATGTCAGGAGACACTCTCATGCATGTTGAGACAGATGTGATATGACAATCACAGGTGCAATGCGACACATATGATGGGGCATTTGCATGTTAAGATACATGTGGGATGACAACCACAGAAGCGTTGTGACAGTTGTGATGTGACAATCATAAATGGCTTGGGACAAATGAGTGGTGACAATCGTATGCTGATTGTGACCTTCTGAGTTGACATGCATGTGGGTTGTGATGGACATGATGTGACATGCACATGTGAAGTGACAGGTATGCTGTAATGCTTCTGGAAGTCTTCTGACAAATTGAGGTCACAATAACACTCTGAGTGTGACAGGTATCAGGTGACAATGCCACATGTGTTGAGACAGAAATGATATGAGAGCCACAGGCATGATGTGATAGCTATGATGTGACACTTGCCTCTTAAGACACATGGTGAGGTAACAATCACATGAGTGTTGTGACAGTTGTGATGTGACACACATAAGCAATGTGTGACAGGTGTGTGATGACAACCACATGCTGGTTGTGACCATGTGAGGTGACACAAGTGGGTTGTACCTGATGAGATATGACACTCTCACATGTGATGCGACAGATATGATGTGACACTCTGGAAGGCATTTGACACATGTGATGTGACACTCACACTCAGGGTATGACAGATGTCAGATGACACACCCACATGGGCTGAGACAGAAGTGACGTGATAATCATAAGTGTGATGGGATAGATACGATATAATGCTTTCATGTTATGACACATGTGAGGTAACGGCCACATGGGTGTGGTGACAGTTGTGATATGACACTGATAAGAGGCTTGTGACAGATGTGTGGTGACAATCATATGCCAGTGGTGAACACATGAGGTGACAAATGGGTGGTGATGGATGTGACGTGACAGTCCCATATGTGATGTGACAGGGAAACATGACACTTTGTAAGGCACCTGACAAATGGGAGGTGACAAACACACTCTGGGTGTGACAGATGCCAGGTGACACTGCCACATGTGTTGAGACAGAAATGATGCGAGAGTCACAGGCACGATGTGACAGATATGATGTGACACGTGCATTCTGACATAGGAGAAGTGACAGTCACATGGGTGTTATAACAGTTTTGATGTAACACACAGAAGTATGTGTGACAGATGTGTGGTGACAATCATATGCCAATTGTGACAATGGGAGGTGACACACAACTGGGTTGGATCTGATGTGATGTGACAATCACATGTGCAATGTGACAGGTATGATGTGACAGTTGTGCGTGAAGACACATGTGAGGTGACAGTCACTTGAGCATTGTGACAGTTGTGATGTGAGACTCATAAGTGGCTTGTGACCAGTGTGTGGTGACAATCATATGCAGATTGTGACCATCTGAGATCACATACATATGGGTTTTGACTGATGTGATGTGACCTGCACATGTCAGATGTGACAGGGATGATGTGACACTCCCAGAAGACGTGTGACAAGTGTGAGGTGACAATCACACTGTGGGTGTGACAGATATCAGGTGACACTGCCACGTGTGTTGAGACAGAAATGATGTGATGATCACAGGCATGATATGAGAGATATGATGTGACACTTGCATATTATAACACAGATGAGGTGACCATCACATGGGCATTGTAACAGATTTGACGTGACCCACATAAGCATGTGTGACAGATGTGTGGTGACAATAACATGTGGGTTGTGACCATGTGAGGTGACACACAAGTGGGTTGTGCCTCATGTGATATTTCACTCCCATGTGTAATGTGACAGATATGATGTGACACTCCATAACACATGTGACAAATGTGAGGTGACAATCACACTCGAGGTGTGACATATGTCAGGTGACACTGCCACATGTGTTGAAGTAGAAATGGTGTGACCAATAACAGGCACAATGTGACTGACATTTTTGGATAATTGCATGTTATGACACACATGAGGTGACAATCACTCAGGCATTATGACAGGTGTGATGTGACAATCATAAGAGGCTTGTGACAGATGTGTGGTGACAATCACATGCCAATTGTGACAGGGTGAGCTGATACACACCTGGGTTGTGCCTGAAGTTATGTGACATTCTCATGTGTAATGACATATACTGTGTGATACTCTGTAATGCATGTGACAAATGTGAGGTGACAATCACAGTCTTGGTGTGACAGATGTCATGTGACACTGCCATGTGTGTTGAGACAGAAATGGCATGACAGTCACAGGCTCAATGTGACAGATATGATGTGACACTTGCCCATGATGACACTGGTGAGGTGACAATCACAGGGGGTTGTGAAAGTTGTGATGTGACACACATAATCAGTGTGTGACAGGTATGTTTTGGCAACCACATGTAGGTTGTGACCATGTGAGATGACACACAAGTGGGTTGTGCCTGCTGTGATGTGATACTCTCATGTGTGATGACAGATATGATGTAACACTTCATCAAGCATGTGGCAAATGTGAGTCAACAATCACACTCTGGGTGTGACAGATGTCAGATGACACTGCCATATTTGCTGAGACAGAAATGATGTGACAGTCACAGGCATGATGTGAAAAATAGGATGTGACACTACATAAAGCATGTCACAAATGTGAGGTGATAATGACACTTTGGATGTGACAGATATCACAACTGCCATGTGTGTTGAGACAGAAATGATATGACAATAACAGGCATGTGACTGATATGTAGTGGCACTTGCACATTATGACACATGAGAA
Organism: Hippopotamus amphibius kiboko; assembly: GCF_030028045.1. Lineage (NCBI taxonomy): Eukaryota > Metazoa > Chordata > Mammalia > Artiodactyla > Hippopotamidae > Hippopotamus > Hippopotamus amphibius. Next base: position 55,991,750 of record NC_080192.1, on the reverse strand, counting down.
GACAATCACAAGGACCTTGTGACAGGTGTGATGTGACAATCATAAGTGGTTTGTGCCAGTTGTGGGTTGACAATCACTCGATGGTTGTGATAATGTGAATTGTGGAAAAACAGGTTTGTGATATAGACTTTGACATGCACATGTGTGATGTGACAGATATGCGACTCTCTCTAAGGCATGTGTCAAATATGAGGTGACGATCACACTCTGGGTGTAACAGATGTCAGGGGAATCTGCCACATGTGTTGAGACAGAAATGAGGTCACAGGTGCAATGTGACAGATATGATGTGACAGTTGTGCATGATGACACAGAGGAGGTGACAATCACAAGGGCACAGTGTGTGTTGAGGCAGAAATGCTGTGACAATAACAGACATGATGTGACTGATATGTTATGGCACTTGTGTGTTACAACACAGGTGATGTGACAATCACATGGGCCTTGTAACAGTTTTGATGTGACACACATAAGCATGTGTGACACATGTGTGGTGATCATGTGAGGTGACACACAAATGGCTTGTGCTTGATGTGATATGACTCTCATGTGTGATGACAGGTATGATGCGATGCTCTGTAAAGCAAGTGACAATGTGAGGTGACACACAAGTTGGTTGGAACTGATCTGATGTGACACACACATGTGTGATATGAGAGGTATGATGTGACACCCCTGCATGGCATGTGACTTATATGAGGTGACACTCACTCTCTGGGTGTGACACATGTCAGGAGACACTCTCATGCGTGTTGAGACAGATGTGATATGACAATCACAGGTGCAATGCGACACATATGATGGGGCATTTGCATGTTAAGATACATGTGGGATGACAACCACAGAAGCGTTGTGACAGTTGTGATGTGACAATCATAAATGGCTTGGGACAAATGAGTGGTGACAATCGTATGCTGATTGTGACCTTCTGAGTTGACATGCATGTGGGTTGTGATGGACATGATGTGACATGCACATGTGAAGTGACAGGTATGCTGTAATGCTTCTGGAAGTCTTCTGACAAATTGAGGTCACAATAACACTCTGAGTGTGACAGGTATCAGGTGACAATGCCACATGTGTTGAGACAGAAATGATATGAGAGCCACAGGCATGATGTGATAGCTATGATGTGACACTTGCCTCTTAAGACACATGTTGAGGTAACAATCACATGAGTGTTGTGACAGTTGTGATGTGACACACATAAGCAATGTGTGACAGGTGTGTGATGACAACCACATGCTGGTTGTGACCATGTGAGGTGACACAAGTGGGTTGTACCTGATGAGATATGACACTCTCACATGTGATGCGACAGATATGATGTGACACTCTGGAAGGCATTTGACACATGTGATGTGACACTCACACTCAGGGTATGACAGATGTCAGATGACACACCCACATGGGCTGAGACAGAAGTGACGTGATAATCATAAGTGTGATGGGATAGATACGATATAATGCTTTCATGTTATGACACATGTGAGGTAACGGCCACATGGGTGTGGTGACAGTTGTGATATGACACTGATAAGAGGCTTGTGACAGATGTGTGGTGACAATCATATGCCAGTGGTGAACACATGAGGTGACAAATGGGTGGTGATGGATGTGACGTGACAGTCCCATATGTGATGTGACAGGGAAACATGACACTTTGTAAGGCACCTGACAAATGGGAGGTGACAAACACACTCTGGGTGTGACAGATGCCAGGTGACACTGCCACATGTGTTGAGACAGAAATGATGCGAGAGTCACAGGCATGATGTGACAGATATGATGTGACACGTGCATTCTGACATAGGAGAAGTGACAGTCACATGGGTGTTATAACAGTTTTGATGTAACACACAGAAGTATGTGTGACAGATGTGTGGTGACAATCATATGCCAATTGTGACAATGGGAGGTGACACACAACTGGGTTGGATCTGATGTGATGTGACAATCACATGTGCAATGTGACAGGTATGATGTGACAGTTGTGCGTGAAGACACATGTGAGGTGACAGTCACTTGAGCATTGTGACAGTTGTGATGTGAGACTCATAAGTGGCTTGTGACCAGTGTGTGGTGACAATCATATGCAGATTGTGACCATCTGAGATCACATACATATGGGTTTTGACTGATGTGATGTGACCTGCACATGTCAGATGTGACAGGGATGATGTGACACTCCCAGAAGACGTGTGACAAGTGTGAGGTGACAATCACACTGTGGGTGTGACAGATATCAGGTGACACTGCCACGTGTGTTGAGACAGAAATGATGTGATGATCACAGGCATGATATGAGAGATATGATGTGACACTTGCATATTATAACACAGATGAGGTGACAATCACATGGGCATTGTAACAGATTTGACGTGACCCACATAAGCATGTGTGACAGATGTGTGGTGACAATAACATGTGGGTTGTGACCATGTGAGGTGACACACAAGTGGGTTGTGCCTCATGTGATATTTCACTCCCATGTGTAATGTGACAGATATGATGTGACACTCCATAACACATGTGACAAATGTGAGGTGACAATCACACTCGAGGTGTGACATATGTCAGGTGACACTGCCACATGTGTTGAAGTAGAAATGGTGTGACCAATAACAGGCACAATGTGACTGACATTTTTGGATAATTGCATGTTATGACACACATGAGGTGACAATCACTCAGGCATTATGACAGGTGTGATGTGACAATCATAAGAGGCTTGTGACAGATGTGTGGTGACAATCACATGCCAATTGTGACAGGGTGAGCTGATACACACCTGGGTTGTGCCTGAAGTTATGTGACATTCTCATGTGTAATGACATATACTGTGTGATACTCTGTAATGCATGTGACAAATGTGAGGTGACAATCACAGTCTTGGTGTGACAGATGTCATGTGACACTGCCATGTGTGTTGAGACAGAAATGGCATGACAGTCACAGGCTCAATGTGACAGATATGATGTGACAGTTGTGCATGATGACACAGAGGAGGTGACAATCACAAGGGCACAGTGACAGCAGTGATGTGACCCACAGAAGCAGTGTGTGTGAAAACCCACATGCTGGTTGTGACTATGTGAGATGACACACAAGGGGCTTGTGCCTGATGTGATATGACACTGTCATGTGTGATGACAGATATGATGTGACACTCCATAAAGCACATGACAAATGTGAGGTGACAATCACACTCTTGGTGTGACAGATGTCATGTGACACTGACATGTGTGTTGAGACAAATAGGTGACAGCCACAGGCATGATGTGACAGATATGTGACACTTGCCTGTTATGACACAGATGAGGTGACCATCACATGGGCATGGTGACAGTTTGGATGTGACACACATAAGTGGTGTGTGACAGCTGTGTGGTGTCAACCACTTGCTGGTTGTGACCATGTGAGGTGACACACAAGTGGGTTGTGCCTGATGTGCTATGACACACTCATGTGATGGGACACATATGACATGACACTCCAGAAGTCATGTGACAAATGTGATGTGCTAATCACACTCTTGTTGAGACAGATGTCAGGTAACACTGCCATGTGTGTCGAGACAGAAATAGTGTGACCCTAACAGGCACAATGGGACTGAAATGTTGTGACACTTGCACATTATGACACCCATGAGGTGACAATCACACAGGCATTGGGACAGGTGTGATGTGACAATCATGAGTCTTGTGACCGATGTGTGGTGACATTGACATGCCAATTGTGACCATGTGGGGTGACACACAAGTGAATTTGGAACTGTTGTGATGTGACACACGCATGTGCAATGTGACTGGTGTGATGTGACACTCCTGGGAGGCATGTGACTAATATGAGGGGACAATCACACTCTGTGTGTCACAGGAGTCAGGTGACACTCTCAAGTGTGTTGAGACCCATGTGATGTGACAATCACATGTGCAATGACACAGGTATGATGTGACCCTTGGGCATTAAGACACATGAGGTGACAAATACATGAACATTGTGACAGTTGTGATGTGACCGTCATAAGCAGCTTGTGACAGATGTGCGGTGACAATCACATGCCAGTTGTGACCATGTGAGGTGACACACAAGTGGGCTGTGCCTGATGTGATATGACACTCTCATGTGTGATGACAGATAGGATGTGTCACTCTGTAAAGCATGTGCCAAATGTGAGGTAACACACTATGGGTGTAACAGATGTCAGATGACACTGCCACATTTGTTGAGGCAGAAATGCTGTGACAATAACAGACATGATGTGACTGATATGTTATGGCACTTGCGTGTTACAACACACGTGATGTGACAATCACATGGGCCTTGTAACAGTTTTGATGTGACACACATAAGCATGTGTGACACATGTGTGGTGATCACGTGAGGTGACACACAAATGGCTTGTGCTTGATGTGATATGACTCTCATGTGTGATGACAGGTATGATGCGATGCTCTGTAAAGCAAGTGACAATGTGAGGTGACACACAAGTTGATTGGAACTGATCTGATGTGACACACACATGTGTGATATGAGAGGTATGATGTGACACTCCTGCATGGCATGTGACTTATATGAGGTGACAATCACTCTCTGGGTGTGACACATGTCAGGAGACACTCTCATGCATGTTGAGACAGATGTGATATGACAATCACAGGTGCAATGCGACACATATGATGGGGCATTTGCATGTTAAGATACATGTGGGATGACAACCACAGAAGCGTTGTGACAGTTGTGATGTGACAATCATAAATGGCTTGGGACAAATGAGTGGTGACAATCGTATGCTGATTGTGACCTTCTGAGTTGACATGCATGTGGGTTGTGATGGACATGATGTGACATGCACATGTGAAGTGACAGGTATGCTGTAATGCTTCTGGAAGTCTTCTGACAAATTGAGGTCACAATAACACTCTGAGTGTGACAGGTATCAGGTGACAATGCCACATGTGTTGAGACAGAAATGATATGAGAGCCACAGGCATGATGTGATAGCTATGATGTGACACTTGCCTCTTAAGACACATGGTGAGGTAACAATCACATGAGTGTTGTGACAGTTGTGATGTGACACACATAAGCAATGTGTGACAGGTGTGTGATGACAACCACATGCTGGTTGTGACCATGTGAGGTGACACAAGTGGGTTGTACCTGATGAGATATGACACTCTCACATGTGATGCGACAGATATGATGTGACACTCTGGAAGGCATTTGACACATGTGATGTGACACTCACACTCAGGGTATGACAGATGTCAGATGACACACCCACATGGGCTGAGACAGAAGTGACGTGATAATCATAAGTGTGATGGGATAGATACGATATAATGCTTTCATGTTATGACACATGTGAGGTAACGGCCACATGGGTGTGGTGACAGTTGTGATATGACACTGATAAGAGGCTTGTGACAGATGTGTGGTGACAATCATATGCCAGTGGTGAACACATGAGGTGACAAATGGGTGGTGATGGATGTGACGTGACAGTCCCATATGTGATGTGACAGGGAAACATGACACTTTGTAAGGCACCTGACAAATGGGAGGTGACAAACACACTCTGGGTGTGACAGATGCCAGGTGACACTGCCACATGTGTTGAGACAGAAATGATGCGAGAGTCACAGGCACGATGTGACAGATATGATGTGACACGTGCATTCTGACATAGGAGAAGTGACAGTCACATGGGTGTTATAACAGTTTTGATGTAACACACAGAAGTATGTGTGACAGATGTGTGGTGACAATCATATGCCAATTGTGACAATGGGAGGTGACACACAACTGGGTTGGATCTGATGTGATGTGACAATCACATGTGCAATGTGACAGGTATGATGTGACAGTTGTGCGTGAAGACACATGTGAGGTGACAGTCACTTGAGCATTGTGACAGTTGTGATGTGAGACTCATAAGTGGCTTGTGACCAGTGTGTGGTGACAATCATATGCAGATTGTGACCATCTGAGATCACATACATATGGGTTTTGACTGATGTGATGTGACATGCACATGTCAGATGTGACAGGGATGATGTGACACTCCCAGAAGACGTGTGACAAGTGTGAGGTGACAATCACACTGTGGGTGTGACAGATATCAGGTGACACTGCCACGTGTGTTGAGACAGAAATGATGTGATGATCACAGGCATGATATGAGAGATATGATGTGACACTTGCATATTATAACACAGATGAGGTGACAATCACATGGGCATTGTAACAGATTTGACGTGACCCACATAAGCATGTGTGACAGATGTGTGGTGACAATAACATGTGGGTTGTGACCATGTGAGGTGACACACAAGTGGGTTGTGCCTCATGTGATATTTCACTCCCATGTGTAATGTGACAGATATGATGTGACACTCCATAACACATGTGACAAATGTGAGGTGACAATCACACTCGAGGTGTGACATATGTCAGGTGACACTGCCACATGTGTTGAAGTAGAAGTGGTGTGACCAATAACAGGCACAATGTGACTGACATTTTTGGATAATTGCATGTTATGACACACATGAGGTGACAATCACTCAGGCATTATGACAGGTGTGATGTGACAATCATAAGAGGCTTGTGACAGATGTGTGGTGACAATCACATGCCAATTGTGACAGGGTGAGCTGATACACACGTGGGTTGTGCCTGAAGTTATGTGACATTCTCATGTGTAATGACATATACTGTGTGATACTCTGTAATGCATGTGACAAATGTGAGGTGACAATCACAGTCTTGGTGTGACAGATGTCATGTGACACTGCCATGTGTGTTGAGACAGAAATGGCATGACAGTCACAGGCTCAATGTGACAGATATGATGTGACAGTTGTGCATGATGACACAGAGGAGGTGACAATCACAAGGGCACAGTGACAGCAGTGATGTGACCCACAGAAGCAGTGTGTGTGAAAACCCACATGCTGGTTGTGACTATGTGAGATGACACACAAGGGGCTTGTGCCTGATGTGATATGACACTGTCATGTGTGATGACAGATATGATGTGACACTCCATAAAGCACATGACAAATGTGAGGTGACAATCACACTCTTGGTGTGACAGATGTCATGTGACACTGACATGTGTGTTGAGACAAATAGGTGACAGCCACAGGCATGATGTGACAGATATGTGACACTTGCCTGTTATGACACAGATGAGGTGACAATCACATGGGCATGGTGACAGTTTGGATGTGACACACATAAGTGGTGTGTGACAGCTGTGTGGTGTCAACCACTTGCTGGTTGTGACCATGTGAGGTGACACACAAGTGGGTTGTGCCTGATGTGCTATGACACACTCATGTGATGGGACACATATGACATGACACTCCAGAAGTCATGTGACAAATGTGATGTGCTAATCACACTCTTGTTGAGACAGATGTCAGGTAACACTGCCATGTGTGTCGAGACAGAAATAGTGTGACCCTAACAGGCACAATGGGACTGAAATGTTGTGACACTTGCACATTATGACACCCATGAGGTGACAATCACACAGGCATTGGGACAGGTGTGATGTGACAATCATGAGTCTTGTGACCGATGTGTGGTGACATTGACATGCCAATTGTGACCATGTGGGGTGACACACAAGTGAATTTGGAACTGTTGTGATGTGACACACGCATGTGCAATGTGACTGGTGTGATGTGACACTCCTGGGAGGCATGTGACTAATATGAGGGGACAATCACACTCTGTGTGTCACAGGAGTCAGGTGACACTCTCAAGTGTGTTGAGACCCATGTGATGTGACAATCACATGTGCAATGACACAGGTATGATGTGACCCTTGGGCATTAAGACACATGAGGTGACAAATACATGAACATTGTGACAGTTGTGATGTGACCGTCATAAGCAGCTTGTGACAGATGTGCGGTGACAATCACATGCCAGTTGTGACCATGTGAGGTGACACACAAGTGGGCTGTGCCTGATGTGATATGACACTCTCATGTGTGATGACAGATAGGATGTGTCACTCTGTAAAGCATGTGCCAAATGTGAGGTAACACACTATGGGTGTAACAGATGTCAGATGACACTGCCACATTTGTTGAGGCAGAAATGCTGTGACAATAACAGACATGATGTGACTGATATGTTATGGCACTTGCGTGTTACAACACAGGTGATGTGACAATCACATGGGCCTTGTAACAGTTTTGATGTGACACACATAAGCATGTGTGACACATGTGTGGTGATCACGTGAGGTGACACACAAATGGCTTGTGCTTGATGTGATATGACTCTCATGTGTGATGACAGGTATGATGCGATGCTCTGTAAAGCAAGTGACAATGTGAGGTGACACACAAGTTGATTGGAACTGATCTGATGTGACACACACATGTGTGATATGAGAGGTATGATGTGACACCCCTGCATGGCATGTGACTTATATGAGGTGACACTCACTCTCTGGGTGTGACACATGTCAGGAGACACTCTCATGCATGTTGAGACAGATGTGATATGACAATCACAGGTGCAATGCGACACATATGATGGGGCATTTGCATGTTAAGATACATGTGGGATGACAACCACAGAAGCGTTGTGACAGTTGTGATGTGACAATCATAAATGGCTTGGGACAAATGAGTGGTGACAATCGTATGCTGATTGTGACCTTCTGAGTTGACATGCATGTGGGTTGTGATGGACATGATGTGACATGCACATGTGAAGTGACAGGTATGCTGTAATGCTTCTGGAAGTCTTCTGACAAATTGAGGTCACAATAACACTCTGAGTGTGACAGGCATCAGGTGACAATGCCACATGTGTTGAGACAGAAATGATATGAGAGCCACAGGCATGATGTGATAGCTATGATGTGACACTTGCCTCTTAAGACACATGGTGAGGTAACAATCACATGAGTGTTGTGACAGTTGTGATGTGACACACATAAGCAATGTGTGACAGGTGTGTGATGACAACCACATGCTGGTTGTGACCATGTGAGGTGACACAAGTGGGTTGTACCTGATGAGATATGACACTCTCACATGTGATGCGACAGATATGATGTGACACTCTGGAAGGCATTTGACACATGTGATGTGACACTCACACTCAGGGTATGACAGATGTCAGATGACACACCCACATGGGCTGAGACAGAATTGACGTGATAATCATAAGTGTGATGGGATAGATACGATATAATGCTTTCATGTTATGACACATGTGAGGTAACGGCCACATGGGTGTGGTGACAGTTGTGATATGACACTGATAAGAGGCTTGTGACAGATGTGTGGTGACAATCATATGCCAGTGGTGAACACATGAGGTGACAAATGGGTGGTGATGGATGTGACGTGGCAGTCCCATATGTGATGTGACAGGGAAACATGACACTTTGTAAGGCACCTGACAAATGGGAGGTGACAAACACACTCTGGGTGTGACAGATGCCAGGTGACACTGCCACATGTGTTGAGACAGAAATGATGCGAGAGTCACAGGCACGATGTGACAGCTATGATGTGACACGTGCATTCTGACATAGGAGAAGTGACAGTCACATGGGTGTTATAACAGTTTTGATGTAACACACAGAAGTATGTGTGACAGATGTGTGGTGACAATCATATGCCAATTGTGACAATGGGAGGTGACACACAACTGGGTTGGAGCTGATGTGATGTGACAATCACATGTGCAATGTGACAGGTATGATGTGACAGTTGTGCGTGAAGACACATGTGAGGTGACAGTCACTTGAGCATTGTGACAGTTGTGATGTGAGACTCATAAGTGGCTTGTGACCAGTGTGTGGTGACAATCATATGCAGATTGTGACCATCTGAGATCACATACATATGGGTTTTGACTGATGTGATGTGACATGCACATGTCAGATGTGACAGGGATGATGTGACACTCCCAGAAGACGTGTGACAAGTGTGAGGTGACAATCACACTGTGGGTGTGACAGATATCAGGTGACACTGCCACGTGTGTTGAGACAGAAATGATGTGATGATCACAGGCATGATATGAGAGATATGATGTGACACTTGCATATTATAACACAGATGAGGTGACCATCACATGGGCATTGTAACAGATTTGACGTGACCCACATAAGCATGTGTGACAGATGTGTGGTGACAATAACATGTGGGTTGTGACCATGTGAGGTGACACACAAGTGGGTTGTGCCTCATGTGATATTTCACTCCCATGTGTAATGTGACAGATATGATGTGACACTCCATAACACATGTGACAAATGTGAGGTGACAATCACACTCGAGGTGTGACATATGTCAGGTGACACTGCCACATGTGTTGAAGTAGAAATGGTGTGACCAATAACAGGCACAATGTGACTGACATTTTTGGATAATTGCATGTTATGACACACATGAGGTGACAATCACTCAGGCATTATGACAGGTGTGATGTGACAATCATAAGAGGCTTGTGACAGATGTGTGGTGACAATCACATGCCAATTGTGACAGGGTGAGCTGATACACACGTGGGTTGTGCCTGAAGTTATGTGACATTCTCATGTGTAATGACATATACTGTGTGATACTCTGTAATGCATGTGACAAATGTGAGGTGACAATCACAGTCTTGGTGTGACAGATGTCATGTGACACTGCCATGTGTGTTGAGACAGAAATGGCATGACAGTCACAGGCTCAATGTGACAGATATGATGTGACACTTGCCCATGATGACACTGGTGAGGTGACAATCACAGGGGGTTGTGAAAGTTGTGATGTGACACACATAATCAGTGTGTGACAGGTATGTTTTGGCAACCACATGTAGGTTGTGACCATGTGAGATGACACACAAGTGGGTTGTGCCTGCTGTGATGTGATACTCTCATGTGTGATGACAGATATGATGTAACACTTCATCAAGCATGTGGCAAATGTGAGTCAACAATCACACTCTGGGTGTGACAGATGTCAGATGACACTGCCATATTTGCTGAGACAGAAATGATGTGACAGTCACAGGCATGATGTGAAAAATAGGATGTGACACTACATAAAGCATGTCACAAATGTGAGGTGATAATGACACTTTGGATGTGACAGATATCACAACTGCCATGTGTGTTGAGACAGAAATGATATGACAATAACAGGCATGTGACTGATATGTAGTGGCACTTGCACATTATGACACATGAGAAGACAATCACAAGGACCTTGTGACAGGTGTGATGTGACAATCATAAGTGGTTTGTGCCAGTTGTGGGTTGACAATCACTCGATGGTTGTGATAATGTGAATTGTGGAAAAACAGGTTTGTGATATAGACTTTGACATGCACATGTGTGATGTGACAGATATGCGACTCTCTCTAAGGCATGTGTCAAATATGAGGTGACGATCACACTCTGGGTGTAACAGATGTCAGGGGAATCTGCCACATGTGTTGAGACAGAAATGAGGTCACAGGTGCAATGTGACAGATATGATGTGACAGTTGTGCATGATGACACAGAGGAGGTGACAATCACAAGGGCACAGTGTGTGTTGAGGCAGAAATGCTGTGACAATAACAGACATGATGTGACTGATATGTTATGGCACTTGTGTGTTACAACACAGGTGATGTGACAATCACATGGGCCTTGTAACAGTTTTGATGTGACACACATAAGCATGTGTGACACATGTGTGGTGATCACGTGAGGTGACACACAAATGGCTTGTGCTTGATGTGATATGACTCTCATGTGTGATGACAGGTATGATGCGATGCTCTGTAAAGCAAGTGACAATGTGAGGTGACACACAAGTTGGTTGGAACTGATCTGATGTGACACACACATGTGTGATATGAGAGGTATGATGTGACACCCCTGCATGGCATGTGACTTATATGAGGTGACACTCACTCTCTGGGTGTGACACATGTCAGGAGACACTCTCATGCGTGTTGAGACAGATGTGATATGACAATCACAGGTGCAATGCGACACATATGATGGGGCATTTGCATGTTAAGATACATGTGGGATGACAACCACAGAAGCGTTGTGACAGTTGTGATGTGACAATCATAAATGGCTTGGGACAAATGAGTGGTGACAATCGTATGCTGATTGTGACCTTCTGAGTTGACATGCATGTGGGTTGTGATGGACATGATGTGACATGCACATGTGAAGTGACAGGTATGCTGTAATGCTTCTGGAAGTCTTCTGACAAATTGAGGTCACAATACCACTCTGAGTGTGACAGGTATCAGGTGACAATGCCACATGTGTTGAGACAGAAATGATATGAGAGCCACAGGCATGATGTGATAGCTATGATGTGACACTTGCCTCTTAAGACACATGTTGAGGTAACAATCACATGAGTGTTGTGACAGTTGTGATGTGACACACATAAGCAATGTGTGACAGGTGTGTGATGACAACCACATGCTGGTTGTGACCATGTGAGGTGACACAAGTGGGTTGTACCTGATGAGATATGACACTCTCACATGTGATGCGACAGATATGATGTGACACTCTGGAAGGCATTTGACACATGTGATGTGACACTCACACTCAGGGTATGACAGATGTCAGATGACACACCCACATGGGCTGAGACAGAAGTGACGTGATAATCATAAGTGTGATGGGATAGATACGATATAATGCTTTCATGTTATGACACATGTGAGGTAACGGCCACATGGGTGTGGTGACAGTTGTGATATGACACTGATAAGAGGCTTGTGACAGATGTGTGGTGACAATCATATGCCAGTGGTGAACACATGAGGTGACAAATGGGTGGTGATGGATGTGACGTGACAGTCCCATATGTGATGTGACAGGGAAACATGACACTTTGTAAGGCACCTGACAAATGGGAGGTGACAAACACACTCTGGGTGTGACAGATGCCAGGTGACACTGCCACATGTGTTGAGACAGAAATGATGCAAGAGTCACAGGCACGATGTGACAGATATGATGTGACACGTGCATTCTGACATAGGAGAAGTGACAGTCACATGGGTGTTATAACAGTTTTGATGTAACACACAGAAGTATGTGTGACAGATGTGTGGTGACAATCATATGCCAATTGTGACAATGGGAGGTGACACACAACTGGGTTGGATCTGATGTGATGTGACAATCACATGTGCAATGTGACAGGTATGATGTGACAGTTGTGCGTGAAGACACATGTGAGGTGACAGTCACTTGAGCATTGTGACAGTTGTGATGTGAGACTCATAAGTGGCTTGTGACCAGTGTGTGGTGACAATCATATGCAGATTGTGACCATCTGAGATCACATACATATGGGTTTTGACTGATGTGATGTGACATGCACATGTCAGATGTGACAGGGATGATGTGACACTCCCAGAAGACGTGTGACAAGTGTGAGGTGACAATCACACTGTGGGTGTGACAGATATCAGGTGACACTGCCACGTGTGTTGAGACAGAAATGATGTGATGATCACAGGCATGATATGAGAGATATGATGTGACACTTGCATATTATAACACAGATGAGGTGACAATCACATGGGCATTGTAACAGATTTGACGTGACCCACATAAGCATGTGTGACAGATGTGTGGTGACAATAACATGTGGGTTGTGACCATGTGAGGTGACACACAAGTGGGTTGTGCCTCATGTGATATTTCACTCCCATGTGTAATGTGACAGATATGATGTGACACTCCATAACACATGTGACAAATGTGAGGTGACAATCACACTCGAGGTGTGACATATGTCAGGTGACACTGCCACATGTGTTGAAGTAGAAATGGTGTGACCAATAACAGGCACAATGTGACTGACATTTTTGGATAATTGCATGTTATGACACACATGAGGTGACAATCACTCAGGCATTATGACAGGTGTGATGTGACAATCATAAGAGGCTTGTGACAGATGTGTGGTGACAATCACATGCCAATTGTGACAGGGTGAGCTGATACACACGTGGGTTGTGCCTGAAGTTATGTGACATTCTCATGTGTAATGACATATACTGTGTGATACTCTGTAATGCATGTGACAAATGTGAGGTGACAATCACAGTCTTGGTGTGACAGATGTCATGTGACACTGCCATGTGTGTTGAGACAGAAATGGCATGACAGTCACAGGCTCAATGTGACAGATATGATGTGACAGTTGTGCATGATGACACAGAGGAGGTGACAATCACAAGGGCACTGTGACAGCAGTGATGTGACCCACATAAGCAGTGTGTGAGAAAACCCACATGCTGGTTGTGACTATGTGAGATGACACACAAGGGGCTTGTGCCTGATGTGATATGACACTGTCATGTGTGATGACAGATATGATGTGGCACTCCATAAAGCACATGACAAATGTGAGGTGACAATCACACTCTTGGTGTGACAGATGTCATGTGACACTGACATGTGTGTTGAGACAAATAGGTGACAGCCACAGGCATGATGTGACAGATATGTGACACTTGCCTGTTATGACACAGATGAGGTGACCATCACATGGGCATGGTGACAGTTTGGATGGGACACACATAAGTGGTGTGTGACAGCTGTGTGGTGTCAACCACTTGCTGGTTGTGACCATGTGAGGTGACACACAAGTGGGTTGTGCCTGATGTGCTATGACACACTCATGTGATGGGACACATATGACATGACACTCCAGAAGTCATGTGACACATGTGATGTGCTAATCACACTCTTGTTGAGACAGATGTCAGGTAACACTGCCATGTGTGTCGAGACAGAAATAGTGTGACCCTAACAGGCACAATGTGACTGAAATGTTGTGACACTTGCACATTATGACACCCATGAGGTGACAATCACACAGGCATTGGGACAGGTGTGATGTGACAATCATGAGTCTTGTGACAGATGTGTGGTGACATTGACATGCCAATTGTGACCATGTGAGGTGACACACAAGTGAATTTGGAACTGTTACGATGTGACACACGCATGTGCAATGTGACTGGTGTGATGTGACACTCCTGGGAGGCATGTGACTAATATGAGGGGACAATCACACTCTGTGTGTCACAGGAGTCAGGTGACACTCTCAAGTGTGTTGAGACCCATGTGATGTGACAATCACATGTGCAATGACACAGGTATGATGTGACCCTTGGGCATTAAGACACATGAGGTGACAAATACATGAATATTGTGACAGTTGTGATGTGACCATCATAAGCAGCTTGTGACAGATGTGCGGTGACAATCACATGCCAGTTGTGACCATGTGAGGTGACACACAAGTGGGCTGTGCCTGATGTGATATGACACTCTCATGTGTGATGACAGATAGGATGTGTCACTCTGTAAAGCATGTGCCAAATGTGAGGTAACACACTATGGGTGTAACAGATGTCAGATGACACTGCCACATTTGTTGAGGCAGAAATGCTGTGACAATAACAGACATGATGTGACTGATATGTTATGGCACTTGCGTGTTACAACACAGGTGATGTGACAATCACATGGGCCTTGTAACAGTTTTGATGTGACACACATAAGCATGTGTGACACATGTGTGGTGATCACGTGAGGTGACACACAAATGGCTTGTGCTTGATGTGATATGACTCTCATGTGTGATGACAGGTATGATGCGATGCTCTGTAAAGCAAGTGACAATGTGAGGTGACACACAAGTTGGTTGGAACTGATCTGATGTGACACACACATGTGTGATATGAGAGGTATGATGTGACACCCCTGCATGGCATGTGACTTATATGAGGTGACACTCACTCTCTGGGTGTGACACATGTCAGGAGACACTCTCATGCATGTTGAGACAGATGTGATATGACAATCACAGGTGCAATGCGACACATATGATGGGGCATTTGCATGTTAAGATACATGTGGGATGACAACCACAGAAGCGTTGTGACAGTTGTGATGTGACAATCATAAATGGCTTGGGACAAATGAGTGGTGACAATCGTATGCTGATTGTGACCTTCTGAGTTGACATGCATGTGGGTTGTGATGGACATGATGTGACATGCACATGTGAAGTGACAGGTATGCTGTAATGCTTCTGGAAGTCTTCTGACAAATTGAGGTCACAATACCACTCTGAGTGTGACAGGTATCAGGTGACAATGCCACATGTGTTGAGACAGAAATGATATGAGAGCCACAGGCATGATGTGATAGCTATGATGTGACACTTGCCTCTTAAGACACATGGTGAGGTAACAATCACATGAGTGTTGTGACAGTTGTGATGTGACACACATAAGCAATGTGTGACAGGTGTGTGATGACAACCACATGCTGGTTGTGACCATGTGAGGTGACACAAGTGGGTTGTACCTGATGAGATATGACACTCTCACATGTGATGCAACAGATATGATGTGACACTCTGGAAGGCATTTGACACATGTGATGTGACACTCACACTCAGGGTATGACAGATGTCAGATGACACACCCACATGGGCTGAGACAGAAGTGACGTGATAATCATAAGTGTGATGGGATAGATACGATATAATGCTTTCATGTTATGACACATGTGAGGTAACGGCCACATGGGTGTGGTGACAGTTGTGATATGACACTGATAAGAGGCTTGTGACAGATGTGTGGTGACAATCATATGCCAGTGGTGAACACATGAGGTGACAAATGGGTGGTGATGGATGTGACGTGACAGTCCCATATGTGATGTGACAGGGAAACATGACACTTTGTAAGGCACCTGACAAATGGGAGGTGACAAACACACTCTGGGTGTGACAGATGCCAGGTGACACTGCCACATGTGTTGAGACAGAAATGATGCGAGAGTCACAGGCACGATGTGACAGATATGATGTGACACGTGCATTCTGACATAGGAGAAGTGACAGTCACATGGGTGTTATAACAGTTTTGATGTAACACACAGAAGTATGTGTGACAGATGTGTGGTGACAATCATATGCCAATTGTGACAATGGGAGGTGACACACAACTGGGTTGGATCTGATGTGATGTGACAATCACATGTGCAATGTGACAGGTATGATGTGACAGTTGTGCGTGAAGACACATGTGAGGTGACAGTCACTTGAGCATTGTGACAGTTGTGATGTGAGACTCATAAGTGGCTTGTGACCAGTGTGTGGTGACAATCATATGCAGATTGTGACCATCTGAGATCACATACATATGGGTTTTGACTGATGTGATGTGACATGCACATGTCAGATGTGACAGGGATGATGTGACACTCCCAGAAGACGTGTGACAAGTGTGAGGTGACAATCACACTGTGGGTGTGACAGATATCAGGTGACACTGCCACGTGTGTTGAGACAGAAATGATGTGATGATCACAGGCATGATATGAGAGATATGATGTGACACTTGCATATTATAACACAGATGAGGTGACAATCACATGGGCATTGTAACAGATTTGATGTGACCCACATAAGCATGTGTGACAGATGTGTGGTGACAATAACATGTGGGTTGTGACCATGTGAGGTGACACACAAGTGGGTTGTGCCTCATGTGATATTTCACTCCCATGTGTAATGTGACAGATATGATGTGACACTCCATAACACATGTGACAAATGTGAGGTGACAATCACACTCGAGGTGTGACATATGTCAGGTGACACTGCCACATGTGTTGAAGTAGAAATGGTGTGACCAATAACAGGCACAATGTGACTGACATTTTTGGATAATTGCATGTTATGACACACATGAGGTGACAATCACTCAGGCATTATGACAGGTGTGATGTGACAATCATAAGAGGCTTGTGACAGATGTGTGGTGACAATCACATGCCAATTGTGACAGGGTGAGCTGATACACACCTGGGTTGTGCCTGAAGTTATGTGACATTCTCATGTGTAATGACATATACTGTGTGATACTCTGTAATGCATGTGACAAATGTGAGGTGACAATCACAGTCTTGGTGTGACAGATGTCATGTGACACTGCCATGTGTGTTGAGACAGAAATGGCATGACAGTCACAGGCTCAATGTGAGAGATATGATGTGACAGTTGTGCATGATGACACAGAGGAGGTGACAATCACAAGGGCACTGTGACAGCAGTGATGTGACCCACATAAGCAGTGTGTGAGAAAACCCACATGCTGGTTGTGACTATGTGAGATGACACACAAGGGGCTTGTGCCTGATGTGATATGACACTGTCATGTGTGATGACAGATATGATGTGGCACTCCATAAAGCACATGACAAATGTGAGGTGACAATCACACTCTTGGTGTGACAGATGTCATGTGACACTGACATGTGTGTTGAGACAAATAGGTGACAGCCACAGGCATGATGTGACAGATATGTGACACTTGCCTGTTATGACACAGATGAGGTGACCATCACATGGGCATGGTGACAGTTTGGATGTGACACACATAAGTGGTGTGTGACAGCTGTGTGGTGTCAACCACTTGCTGGTTGTGACCATGTGAGGTGACACACAAGTGGGTTGTGCCTGATGTGCTATGACACACTCATGTGATGGGACACATATGACATGACACTCCAGAAGTCATGTGACACATGTGATGTGCTAATCACACTCTTGTTGAGACAGATGTCAGGTAACACTGCCATGTGTGTCGAGACAGAAATAGTGTGACCCTAACAGGCACAATGTGACTGAAATGTTGTGACACTTGCACATTATGACACCCATGAGGTGACAATCACACAGGCATTGGGACAGGTGTGATGTGACAATCATGAGTCTTGTGACAGATGTGTGGTGACATTGACATGCCAATTGTGACCATGTGAGGTGACACACAAGTGAATTTGGAACTGTTACGATGTGACACACGCATGTGCAATGTGACTGGTGTGATGTGACACTCCTGGGAGGCATGTGACTAATATGAGGGGACAATCACACTCTGTGTGTCACAGGAGTCAGGTGACACTCTCAAGTGTGTTGAGACCCATGTGATGTGACAATCACATGTGCAATGACACAGGTATGATGTGACCCTTGGGCATTAAGACACATGAGGTGACAAATACATGAATATTGTGACAGTTGTGATGTGACCATCATAAGCAGCTTGTGACAGATGTGCGGTGACAATCACATGCCAGTTGTGACCATGTGAGGTGACACACAAGTGGGCTGTGCCTGATGTGATATGACACTCTCATGTGTGATGACAGATAGGATGTGTCACTCTGTAAAGCATGTGCCAAATGTGAGGTAACACACTATGGGTGTAACAGATGTCAGATGACACTGCCACATTTGTTGAGGCAGAAATGCTGTGACAATAACAGACATGATGTGACTGATATGTTATGGCACTTGCGTGTTACAACACAGGTGATGTGACAATCACATGGGCCTTGTAACAGTTTTGATGTGACACACATAAGCATGTGTGACACATGTGTGGTGATCACGTGAGGTGACACACAAATGGCTTGTGCTTGATGTGATATGACTCTCATGTGTGATGACAGGTATGATGCGATGCTCTGTAAAGCAAGTGACAATGTGAGGTGACACACAAGTTGGTTGGAACTGATCTGATGTGACACACACATGTGTGATATGAGAGGTATGATGTGACACCCCTGCATGGCATGTGACTTATATGAGGTGACACTCACTCTCTGGGTGTGACACATGTCAGGAGACACTCTCATGCATGTTGAGACAGATGTGATATGACAATCACAGGTGCAATGCGACACATATGATGGGGCATTTGCATGTTAAGATACATGTGGGATGACAACCACAGAAGCGTTGTGACAGTTGTGATGTGACAATCATAAATGGCTTGGGACAAATGAGTGGTGACAATCGTATGCTGATTGTGACCTTCTGAGTTGACATGCATGTGGGTTGTGATGGACATGATGTGACATGCACATGTGAAGTGACAGGTATGCTGTAATGCTTCTGGAAGTCTTCTGACAAATTGAGGTCACAATACCACTCTGAGTGTGACAGGTATCAGGTGACAATGCCACATGTGTTGAGACAGAAATGATATGAGAGCCACAGGCATGATGTGATAGCTATGATGTGACACTTGCCTCTTAAGACACATGGTGAGGTAACAATCACATGAGTGTTGTGACAGTTGTGATGTGACACACATAAGCAATGTGTGACAGGTGTGTGATGACAACCACATGCTGGTTGTGACCATGTGAGGTGACACAAGTGGGTTGTACCTGATGAGATATGACACTCTCACATGTGATGCAACAGATATGATGTGACACTCTGGAAGGCATTTGACACATGTGATGTGACACTCACACTCAGGGTATGACAGATGTCAGATGACACACCCACATGGGCTGAGACAGAAGTGACGTGATAATCATAAGTGTGATGGGATAGATACGATATAATGCTTTCATGTTATGACACATGTGAGGTAACGGCCACATGGGTGTGGTGACAGTTGTGATATGACACTGATAAGAGGCTTGTGACAGATGTGTGGTGACAATCATATGCCAGTGGTGAACACATGAGGTGACAAATGGGTGGTGATGGATGTGACGTGACAGTCCCATATGTGATGTGACAGGGAAACATGACACTTTGTAAGGCACCTGACAAATGGGAGGTGACAAACACACTCTGGGTGTGACAGATGCCAGGTGACACTGCCACATGTGTTGAGACAGAAATGATGCGAGAGTCACAGGCACGATGTGACAGCTATGATGTGACATGTGCATTCTGACATAGGAGAAGTGACAGTCACATGGGTGTTATAACAGTTTTGATGTAACACACAGAAGTATGTGTGACAGATGTGTGGTGACAATCATATGCCAATTGTGACAATGGGAGGTGACACACAACTGGGTTGGATCTGATGTGATGTGACAATCACATGTGCAATGTGACAGGTATGATGTGACAGTTGTGCGTGAAGACACATGTGAGGTGACAGTCACTTGAGCATTGTGACAGTTGTGATGTGAGACTCATAAGTGGCTTGTGACCAGTGTGTGGTGACAATCATATGCAGATTGTGACCATCTGAGATCACATACATATGGGTTTTGACTGATGTGATGTGACATGCACATGTCAGATGTGACAGGGATGATGTGACACTCCCAGAAGACGTGTGACAAGTGTGAGGTGACAATCACACTGTGGGTGTGACAGATATCAGGTGACACTGCCACGTGTGTTGAGACAGAAATGATGTGATGATCACAGGCATGATATGAGAGATATGATGTGACACTTGCATATTATAACACAGATGAGGTGACAATCACATGGGCATTGTAACAGATTTGATGTGACCCACATAAGCATGTGTGACAGATGTGTGGTGACAATAACATGTGGGTTGTGACCATGTGAGGTGACACACAAGTGGGTTGTGCCTCATGTGATATTTCACTCCCATGTGTAATGTGACAGATATGATGTGACACTCCATAACACATGTGACAAATGTGAGGTGACAATCACACTCGAGGTGTGACATATGTCAGGTGACACTGCCACATGTGTTGAAGTAGAAATGGTGTGACCAATAACAGGCACAATGTGACTGACATTTTTGGATAATTGCATGTTATGACACACATGAGGTGACAATCACTCAGGCATTATGACAGGTGTGATGTGACAATCATAAGAGGCTTGTGACAGATGTGTGGTGACAATCACATGCCAATTGTGACAGGGTGAGCTGATACACACGTGGGGTGTGCCTGAAGTTATGTGACATTCTCATGTGTAATGACATATACTGTGTGATACTCTGTAATGCATGTGACAAATGTGAGGTGACAATCACAGTCTTGGTGTGACAGATGTCATGTGACACTGCCATGTGTGTTGAGACAGAAATGGCATGACAGTCACAGGCTCAATGTGACAGATATGATGTGACACTTGCCCATGATGACACTGGTGAGGTGACAATCACAGGGGGTTGTGAAAGTTGTGATGTGACACACATAATCAGTGTGTGACAGGTATGTTTTGGCAACCACATGTAGGTTGTGACCATGTGAGATGACACACAAGTGGGTTGTGCCTGCTGTGATGTGATACTCTCATGTGTGATGACAGATATGATGTAACACTTCATCAAGCATGTGGCAAATGTGAGTCAACAATCACACTCTGGGTGTGACAGATGTCAGATGACACTGCCATATTTGCTGAGACAGAAATGATGTGACAGTCACAGGCATGATGTGAAAAATAGGATGTGACACTACATAAAGCATGTCACAAATGTGAGGTGATAATGACACTTTGGATGTGACAGATATCACAACTGCCATGTGTGTTGAGACAGAAATGATATGACAATAACAGGCATGTGACTGATATGTAGTGGCACTTGCACATTATGACACATGAGAAGACAATCACAAGGACCTTGTGACAGGTGTGATGTGACAATCATAAGTGGTTTGTGCCAGTTGTGGGTTGACAATCACTCGATGGTTGTGATAATGTGAATTGTGGAAAAACAGGTTTGTGATATAGACTTTGACATGCACATGTGTGATGTGACAGATATGCGACTCTCTCTAAGGCATGTGTCAAATATGAGGTGACGATCACACTCTGGGTGTAACAGATGTCAGGGGAATCTGCCACATGTGTTGAGACAGAAATGAGGTCACAGGTGCAATGTGACAGATATGATGTGACAGTTGTGCATGATGACACAGAGGAGGTGACAATCACAAGGGCACAGTGTGTGTTGAGGCAGAAATGCTGTGACAATAACAGACATGATGTGACTGATATGTTATGGCACTTGCGTGTTACAACACAGGTGATGTGACAATCACATGGGCCTTGTAACAGTTTTGATGTGACACACATAAGCATGTGTGACACATGTGTGGTGATCACGTGAGGTGACACACAAATGGCTTGTGCTTGATGTGATATGACTCTCATGTGTGATGACAGGTATGATGCGATGCTCTGTAAAGCAAGTGACAATGTGAGGTGACACACAAGTTGGTTGGAACTGATCTGATGTGACACACACATGTGTGATATGAGAGGTATGATGTGACACCCCTGCATGGCATGTGACTTATATGAGGTGACAATCACTCTCTGGGTGTGACACATGTCAGGAGACACTCTCATGCGTGTTGAGACAGATGTGATATGACAATCACAGGTGCAATGCGACACATATGATGGGGCATTTGCATGTTAAGATACATGTGGGATGACAACCACAGAAGCGTTGTGACAGTTGTGATGTGACAGTCATAAATGGCTTGGGACAAATGAGTGGTGACAATCGTATGCTGATTGTGACCTTCTGAGTTGACATGCATGTGGGTTGTGATGGACATGATGTGACATGCACATGTGAAGTGACAGGTATGCTGTAATGCTTCTGGAAGTCTTCTGACAAATTGAGGTCACAATAACACTCTGAGTGTGACAGGTATCAGGTGACAATGCCACATGTGTTGAGACAGAAATGATATGAGAGCCACAGGCATGATGTGATAGCTATGATGTGACACTTGCCTCTTAAGACACATGTTGAGGTAACAATCACATGAGTGTTGTGACAGTTGTGATGTGACACACATAAGCAATGTGTGACAGGTGTGTGATGACAACCACATGCTGGTTGTGACCATGTGAGGTGACACAAGTGGGTTGTACCTGATGAGATATGACACTCTCACATGTGATGCGACAGATATGATGTGACACTCTGGAAGGCATTTGACACATGTGATGTGACACTCACACTCAGGGTATGACAGATGTCAGATGACACACCCACATGGGCTGAGACAGAAGTGACGTGATAATCATAAGTGTGATGGGATAGATACGATATAATGCTTTCATGTTATGACACATGTGAGGTAACGGCCACATGGGTGTGGTGACAGTTGTGATATGACACTGATAAGAGGCTTGTGACAGATGTGTGGTGACAATCATATGCCAGTGGTGAACACATGAGGTGACAAATGGGTGGTGATGGATGTGACGTGACAGTCCCATATGTGATGTGACAGGGAAACATGACACTTTGTAAGGCACCTGACAAATGGGAGGTGACAAACACACTCTGGGTGTGACAGATGCCAGGTGACACTGCCACATGTGTTGAGACAGAAATGATGCGAGAGTCACAGGCACGATGTGACAGATATGATGTGACACGTGCATTCTGACATAGGAGAAGTGACAGTCACATGGGTGTTATAACAGTTTTGATGTAACACACAGAAGTATGTGTGACAGATGTGTGGTGACAATCATATGCCAATTGTGACAATGGGAGGTGACACACAACTGGGTTGGATCTGATGTGATGTGACAATCACATGTGCAATGTGACAGGTATGATGTGACAGTTGTGCGTGAAGACACATGTGAGGTGACAGTCACTTGAGCATTGTGACAGTTGTGATGTGAGACTCATAAGTGGCTTGTGACCAGTGTGTGGTGACAATCATATGCAGATTGTGACCATCTGAGATCACATACATATGGGTTTTGACTGATGTGATGTGACATGCACATGTCAGATGTGACAGGGATGATGTGACACTCCCAGAAGACGTGTGACAAGTGTGAGGTGACAATCACACTGTGGGTGTGACAGATATCAGGTGACACTGCCACGTGTGTTGAGACAGAAATGATGTGATGATCACAGGCATGATATGAGAGATATGATGTGACACTTGCATATTATAACACAGATGAGGTGACAATCACATGGGCATTGTAACAGATTTGATGTGACCCACATAAGCATGTGTGACAGATGTGTGGTGACAATAACATGTGGGTTGTGACCATGTGAGGTGACACACAAGTGGGTTGTGCCTCATGTGATATTTCACTCCCATGTGTAATGTGACAGATATGATGTGACACTCCATAACACATGTGACAAATGTGAGGTGACAATCACACTCGAGGTGTGACATATGTCAGGTGACACTGCCACATGTGTTGAAGTAGAAATGGTGTGACCAATAACAGGCACAATGTGACTGACATTTTTGGATAATTGCATGTTATGACACACATGAGGTGACAATCACTCAGGCATTATGACAGGTGTGATGTGACAATCATAAGAGGCTTGTGACAGATGTGTGGTGACAATCACATGCCAATTGTGACAGGGTGAGCTGATACACACCTGGGTTGTGCCTGAAGTTATGTGACATTCTCATGTGTAATGACATATACTGTGTGATACTCTGTAATGCATGTGACAAATGTGAGGTGACAATCACAGTCTTGGTGTGACAGATGTCATGTGACACTGCCATGTGTGTTGAGACAGAAATGGCATGACAGTCACAGGCTCAATGTGACAGATATGATGTGACAGTTGTGCATGATGACACAGAGGAGGTGACAATCACAAGGGCACAGTGACAGCAGTGATGTGACCCACAGAAGCAGTGTGTGTGAAAACCCACATGCTGGTTGTGACTATGTGAGATGACACACAAGGGGCTTGTGCCTGATGTGATATGACACTGTCATGTGTGATGACAGATATGATGTGACACTCCATAAAGCACATGACAAATGTGAGGTGACAATCACACTCTTGGTGTGACAGATGTCATGTGACACTGACATGTGTGTTGAGACAAATAGGTGACAGCCACAGGCATGATGTGACAGATATGTGACACTTGCCTGTTATGACACAGATGAGGTGACAATCACATGGGCATGGTGACAGTTTGGATGTGACACACATAAGTGGTGTGTGACAGCTGTGTGGTGTCAACCACTTGCTGGTTGTGACCATGTGAGGTGACACACAAGTGGGTTGTGCCTGATGTGCTATGACACACTCATGTGATGGGACACATATGACATGACACTCCAGAAGTCATGTGACAAATGTGATGTGCTAATCACACTCTTGTTGAGACAGATGTCAGGTAACACTGCCATGTGTGTCGAGACAGAAATAGTGTGACCCTAACAGGCACAATGGGACTGAAATGTTGTGACACTTGCACATTATGACACCCATGAGGTGACAATCACACAGGCATTGGGACAGGTGTGATGTGACAATCATGAGTCTTGTGACCGATGTGTGGTGACATTGACATGCCAATTGTGACCATGTGGGGTGACACACAAGTGAATTTGGAACTGTTGTGATGTGACACACGCATGTGCAATGTGACTGGTGTGATGTGACACTCCTGGGAGGCATGTGACTAATATGAGGGGACAATCACACTCTGTGTGTCACAGGAGTCAGGTGACACTCTCAAGTGTGTTGAGACCCATGTGATGTGACAATCACATGTGCAATGACACAGGTATGATGTGACCCTTGGGCATTAAGACACATGAGGTGACAAATACATGAACATTGTGACAGTTGTGATGTGACCGTCATAAGCAGCTTGTGACAGATGTGCGGTGACAATCACATGCCAGTTGTGACCATGTGAGGTGACACACAAGTGGGCTGTGCCTGATGTGATATGACACTCTCATGTGTGATGACAGATAGGATGTGTCACTCTGTAAAGCATGTGCCAAATGTGAGGTAACACACTATGGGTGTAACACATGTCAGATGACACTGCCACATTTGTTGAGGCAGAAATGCTGTGACAATAACAGACATGATGTGACTGATATGTTATGGCACTTGCGTGTTACAACACAGGTGATGTGACAATCACATGGGCCTTGTAACAGTTTTGATGTGACACACATAAGCATGTGTGACACATGTGTGGTGATCACGTGAGGTGACACACAAATGGCTTGTGCTTGATGTGATATGACTCTCATGTGTGATGACAGGTATGATGCGATGCTCTGTAAAGCAAGTGACAATGTGAGGTGACACACAAGTTGATTGGAACTGATCTGATGTGACACACACATGTGTGATATGAGAGGTATGATGTGACACTCCTGCATGGCATGTGACTTATATGAGGTGACAATCACTCTCTGGGTGTGACACATGTCAGGAGACACTCTCATGCATGTTGAGACAGATGTGATATGACAATCACAGGTGCAATGCGACACATATGATGGGGCATTTGCATGTTAAGATACATGTGGGATGACAACCACAGAAGCGTTGTGACAGTTGTGATGTGACAATCATAAATGGCTTGGGACAAATGAGTGGTGACAATCGTATGCTGATTGTGACCTTCTGAGTTGACATGCATGTGGGTTGTGATGGACATGATGTGACATGCACATGTGAAGTGACAGGTATGCTGTAATGCTTCTGGAAGTCTTCTGACAAATTGAGGTCACAATAACACTCTGAGTGTGACAGGTATCAGGTGACAATGCCACATGTGTTGAGACAGAAATGATATGAGAGCCACAGGCATGATGTGATAGCTATGATGTGACACTTGCCTCTTAAGACACATGGTGAGGTAACAATCACATGAGTGTTGTGACAGTTGTGATGTGACACACATAAGCAATGTGTGACAGGTGTGTGATGACAACCACATGCTGGTTGTGACCATGTGAGGTGACACAAGTGGGTTGTACCTGATGAGATATGACACTCTCACATGTGATGCGACAGATATGATGTGACACTCTGGAAGGCATTTGACACATGTGATGTGACACTCACACTCAGGGTATGACAGATGTCAGATGACACACCCACATGGGCTGAGACAGAAGTGACGTGATAATCATAAGTGTGATGGGATAGATACGATATAATGCTTTCATGTTATGACACATGTGAGGTAACGGCCACATGGGTGTGGTGACAGTTGTGATATGACACTGATAAGAGGCTTGTGACAGATGTGTGGTGACAATCATATGCCAGTGGTGAACACATGAGGTGACAAATGGGTGGTGATGGATGTGACGTGACAGTCCCATATGTGATGTGACAGGGAAACATGACACTTTGTAAGGCACCTGACAAATGGGAGGTGACAAACACACTCTGGGTGTGACAGATGCCAGGTGACACTGCCACATGTGTTGAGACAGAAATGATGCGAGAGTCACAGGCACGATGTGACAGATATGATGTGACACGTGCATTCTGACATAGGAGAAGTGACAGTCACATGGGTGTTATAACAGTTTTGATGTAACACACAGAAGTATGTGTGACAGATGTGTGGTGACAATCATATGCCAATTGTGACAATGGGAGGTGACACACAACTGGGTTGGATCTGATGTGATGTGACAATCACATGTGCAATGTGACAGGTATGATGTGACAGTTGTGCGTGAAGACACATGTGAGGTGACAGTCACTTGAGCATTGTGACAGTTGTGATGTGAGACTCATAAGTGGCTTGTGACCAGTGTGTGGTGACAATCATATGCAGATTGTGACCATCTGAGATCACATACATATGGGTTTTGACTGATGTGATGTGACATGCACATGTCAGATGTGACAGGGATGATGTGACACTCCCAGAAGACGTGTGACAAGTGTGAGGTGACAATCACACTGTGGGTGTGACAGATATCAGGTGACACTGCCACGTGTGTTGAGACAGAAATGATGTGATGATCACAGGCATGATATGAGAGATATGATGTGACACTTGCATATTATAACACAGATGAGGTGACCATCACATGGGCATTGTAACAGATTTGACGTGACCCACATAAGCATGTGTGACAGATGTGTGGTGACAATAACATGTGGGTTGTGACCATGTGAGGTGACACACAAGTGGGTTGTGCCTCATGTGATATTTCACTCCCATGTGTAATGTGACAGATATGATGTGACACTCCATAACACATGTGACAAATGTGAGGTGACAATCACACTCGAGGTGTGACATATGTCAGGTGACACTGCCACATGTGTTGAAGTAGAAGTGGTGTGACCAATAACAGGCACAATGTGACTGACATTTTTGGATAATTGCATGTTATGACACACATGAGGTGACAATCACTCAGGCATTATGACAGGTGTGATGTGACAATCATAAGAGGCTTGTGACAGATGTGTGGTGACAATCACATGCCAATTGTGACAGGGTGAGCTGATACACACCTGGGTTGTGCCTGAAGTTATGTGACATTCTCATGTGTAATGACATATACTGTGTGATACTCTGTAATGCATGTGACAAATGTGAGGTGACAATCACAGTCTTGGTGTGACAGATGTCATGTGACACTGCCATGTGTGTTGAGACAGAAATGGCATGACAGTCACAGGCTCAATGTGACAGATATGATGTGACAGTTGTGCATGATGACACAGAGGAGGTGACAATCACAAGGGCACAGTGACAGCAGTGATGTGACCCACAGAAGCAGTGTGTGTGAAAACCCACATGCTGGTTGTGACTATGTGAGATGACACACAAGGGGCTTGTGCCTGATGTGATATGACACTGTCATGTGTGATGACAGATATGATGTGACACTCCATAAAGCACATGACAAATGTGAGGTGACAATCACACTCTTGGTGTGACAGATGTCATGTGACACTGACATGTGTGTTGAGACAAATAGGTGACAGCCACAGGCATGATGTGACAGATATGTGACACTTGCCTGTTATGACACAGATGAGGTGACAATCACATGGGCATGGTGACAGTTTGGATGTGACACACATAAGTGGTGTGTGACAGCTGTGTGGTGTCAACCACTTGCTGGTTGTGACCATGTGAGGTGACACACAAGTGGGTTGTGCCTGATGTGCTATGACACACTCATGTGATGGGACACATATGACATGACACTCCAGAAGTCATGTGACAAATGTGATGTGCTAATCACACTCTTGTTGAGACAGATGTCAGGTAACACTGCCATGTGTGTCGAGACAGAAATAGTGTGACCCTAACAGGCACAATGGGACTGAAATGTTGTGACACTTGCACATTATGACACCCATGAGGTGACAATCACACAGGCATTGGGACAGGTGTGATGTGACAATCATGAGTCTTGTGACCGATGTGTGGTGACATTGACATGCCAATTGTGACCATGTGGGGTGACACACAAGTGAATTTGGAACTGTTGTGATGTGACACACGCATGTGCAATGTGACTGGTGTGATGTGACACTCCTGGGAGGCATGTGACTAATATGAGGGGACAATCACACTCTGTGTGTCACAGGAGTCAGGTGACACTCTCAAGTGTGTTGAGACCCATGTGATGTGACAATCACATGTGCAATGACACAGGTATGATGTGACCCTTGGGCATTAAGACACATGAGGTGACAAATACATGAACATTGTGACAGTTGTGATGTGACCGTCATAAGCAGCTTGTGACAGATGTGCGGTGACAATCACATGCCAGTTGTGACCATGTGAGGTGACACACAAGTGGGCTGTGCCTGATGTGATATGACACTCTCATGTGTGATGACAGATAGGATGTGTCACTCTGTAAAGCATGTGCCAAATGTGAGGTAACACACTATGGGTGTAACACATGTCAGATGACACTGCCACATTTGTTGAGGCAGAAATGCTGTGACAATAACAGACATGATGTGACTGATATGTTATGGCACTTGCGTGTTACAACACAGGTGATGTGACAATCACATGGGCCTTGTAACAGTTTTGATGTGACACACATAAGCATGTGTGACACATGTGTGGTGATCACGTGAGGTGACACACAAATGGCTTGTGCTTGATGTGATATGACTCTCATGTGTGATGACAGGTATGATGCGATGCTCTGTAAAGCAAGTGACAATGTGAGGTGACACACAAGTTGATTGGAACTGATCTGATGTGACACACACATGTGTGATATGAGAGGTATGATGTGACACTCCTGCATGGCATGTGACTTATATGAGGTGACAATCACTCTCTGGGTGTGACACATGTCAGGAGACACTCTCATGCATGTTGAGACAGATGTGATATGACAATCACAGGTGCAATGCGACACATATGATGGGGCATTTGCATGTTAAGATACATGTGGGATGACAACCACAGAAGCGTTGTGACAGTTGTGATGTGACAATCATAAATGGCTTGGGACAAATGAGTGGTGACAATCGTATGCTGATTGTGACCTTCTGAGTTGACATGCATGTGGGTTGTGATGGACATGATGTGACATGCACATGTGAAGTGACAGGTATGCTGTAATGCTTCTGGAAGTCTTCTGACAAATTGAGGTCACAATAACACTCTGAGTGTGACAGGTATCAGGTGACAATGCCACATGTGTTGAGACAGAAATGATATGAGAGCCACAGGCATGATGTGATAGCTATGATGTGACACTTGCCTCTTAAGACACATGGTGAGGTAACAATCACATGAGTGTTGTGACAGTTGTGATGTGACACACATAAGCAATGTGTGACAGGTGTGTGATGACAACCACATGCTGGTTGTGACCATGTGAGGTGACACAAGTGGGTTGTACCTGATGAGATATGACACTCTCACATGTGATGCGACAGATATGATGTGACACTCTGGAAGGCATTTGACACATGTGATGTGACACTCACACTCAGGGTATGACAGATGTCAGATGACACACCCACATGGGCTGAGACAGAAGTGACGTGATAATCATAAGTGTGATGGGATAGATACGATATAATGCTTTCATGTTATGACACATGTGAGGTAACGGCCACATGGGTGTGGTGACAGTTGTGATATGACACTGATAAGAGGCTTGTGACAGATGTGTGGTGACAATCATATGCCAGTGGTGAACACATGAGGTGACAAATGGGTGGTGATGGATGTGACGTGACAGTCCCATATGTGATGTGACAGGGAAACATGACACTTTGTAAGGCACCTGACAAATGGGAGGTGACAAACACACTCTGGGTGTGACAGATGCCAGGTGACACTGCCACATGTGTTGAGACAGAAATGATGCGAGAGTCACAGGCACGATGTGACAGATATGATGTGACACGTGCATTCTGACATAGGAGAAGTGACAGTCACATGGGTGTTATAACAGTTTTGATGTAACACACAGAAGTATGTGTGACAGATGTGTGGTGACAATCATATGCCAATTGTGACAATGGGAGGTGACACACAACTGGGTTGGATCTGATGTGATGTGACAATCACATGTGCAATGTGACAGGTATGATGTGACAGTTGTGCGTGAAGACACATGTGAGGTGACAGTCACTTGAGCATTGTGACAGTTGTGATGTGAGACTCATAAGTGGCTTGTGACCAGTGTGTGGTGACAATCATATGCAGATTGTGACCATCTGAGATCACATACATATGGGTTTTGACTGATGTGATGTGACATGCACATGTCAGATGTGACAGGGATGATGTGACACTCCCAGAAGACGTGTGACAAGTGTGAGGTGACAATCACACTGTGGGTGTGACAGATATCAGGTGACACTGCCACGTGTGTTGAGACAGAAATGATGTGATGATCACAGGCATGATATGAGAGATATGATGTGACACTTGCATATTATAACACAGATGAGGTGACCATCACATGGGCATTGTAACAGATTTGACGTGACCCACATAAGCATGTGTGACAGATGTGTGGTGACAATAACATGTGGGTTGTGACCATGTGAGGTGACACACAAGTGGGTTGTGCCTCATGTGATATTTCACTCCCATGTGTAATGTGACAGATATGATGTGACACTCCATAACACATGTGACAAATGTGAGGTGACAATCACACTCGAGGTGTGACATATGTCAGGTGACACTGCCACATGTGTTGAAGTAGAAGTGGTGTGACCAATAACAGGCACAATGTGACTGACATTTTTGGATAATTGCATGTTATGACACACATGAGGTGACAATCACTCAGGCATTATGACAGGTGTGATGTGACAATCATAAGAGGCTTGTGACAGATGTGTGGTGACAATCACATGCCAATTGTGACAGGGTGAGCTGATACACACCTGGGTTGTGCCTGAAGTTATGTGACATTCTCATGTGTAATGACATATACTGTGTGATACTCTGTAATGCATGTGACAAATGTGAGGTGACAATCACAGTCTTGGTGTGACAGATGTCATGTGACACTGCCATGTGTGTTGAGACAGAAATGGCATGACAGTCACAGGCTCAATGTGACAGATATGATGTGACAGTTGTGCATGATGACACAGAGGAGGTGACAATCACAAGGGCACAGTGACAGCAGTGATGTGACCCACAGAAGCAGTGTGTGTGAAAACCCACATGCTGGTTGTGACTATGTGAGATGACACACAAGGGGCTTGTGCCTGATGTGATATGACACTGTCATGTGTGATGACAGATATGATGTGACACTCCATAAAGCACATGACAAATGTGAGGTGACAATCACACTCTTGGTGTGACAGATGTCATGTGACACTGACATGTGTGTTGAGACAAATAGGTGACAGCCACAGGCATGATGTGACAGATATGTGACACTTGCCTGTTATGACACAGATGAGGTGACAATCACATGGGCATGGTGACAGTTTGGATGTGACACACATAAGTGGTGTGTGACAGCTGTGTGGTGTCAACCACTTGCTGGTTGTGACCATGTGAGGTGACACACAAGTGGGTTGTGCCTGATGTGCTATGACACACTCATGTGATGGGACACATATGACATGACACTCCAGAAGTCATGTGACAAATGTGATGTGCTAATCACACTCTTGTTGAGACAGATGTCAGGTAACACTGCCATGTGTGTCGAGACAGAAATAGTGTGACCCTAACAGGCACAATGGGACTGAAATGTTGTGACACTTGCACATTATGACACCCATGAGGTGACAATCACACAGGCATTGGGACAGGTGTGATGTGACAATCATGAGTCTTGTGACCGATGTGTGGTGACATTGACATGCCAATTGTGACCATGTGGGGTGACACACAAGTGAATTTGGAACTGTTGTGATGTGACACACGCATGTGCAATGTGACTGGTGTGATGTGACACTCCTGGGAGGCATGTGACTAATATGAGGGGACAATCACACTCTGTGTGTCACAGGAGTCAGGTGACACTCTCAAGTGTGTTGAGACCCATGTGATGTGACAATCACATGTGCAATGACACAGGTATGATGTGACCCTTGGGCATTAAGACACATGAGGTGACAAATACATGAACATTGTGACAGTTGTGATGTGACCGTCATAAGCAGCTTGTGACAGATGTGCGGTGACAATCACATGCCAGTTGTGACCATGTGAGGTGACACACAAGTGGGCTGTGCCTGATGTGATATGACACTCTCATGTGTGATGACAGATAGGATGTGTCACTCTGTAAAGCATGTGCCAAATGTGAGGTAACACACTATGGGTGTAACAGATGTCAGATGACACTGCCACATTTGTTGAGGCAGAAATGCTGTGACAATAACAGACATGATGTGACTAATATGTTATGGCACTTGCGTGTTACAACACAGGTGATGTGACAATCACATGGGCCTTGTAACAGTTTTGATGTGACACACATAAGCATGTGTGACACATGTGTGGTGATCACGTGAGGTGACACACAAATGGCTTGTGCTTGATGTGATATGACTCTCATGTGTGATGACAGGTATGATGCGATGCTCTGTAAAGCAAGTGACAATGTGAGGTGACACACAAGTTGATTGGAACTGATCTGATGTGACACACACATGTGTGATATGAGAGGTATGATGTGACACCCCTGCATGGCATGTGACTTATATGAGGTGACACTCACTCTCTGGGTGTGACACATGTCAGGAGACACTCTCATGCATGTTGAGACAGATGTGATATGACAATCACAGGTGCAATGCGACACATATGATGGGGCATTTGCATGTTAAGATACATGTGGGATGACAACCACAGAAGCGTTGTGACAGTTGTGATGTGACAATCATAAATGGCTTGGGACAAATGAGTGGTGACAATCGTATGCTGATTGTGACCTTCTGAGTTGACATGCATGTGGGTTGTGATGGACATGATGTGACATGCACATGTGAAGTGACAGGTATGCTGTAATGCTTCTGGAAGTCTTCTGACAAATTGAGGTCACAATACCACTCTGAGTGTGACAGGTATCAGGTGACAATGCCACATGTGTTGAGACAGAAATGATATGAGAGCCACAGGCATGATGTGATAGCTATGATGTGACACTTGCCTCTTAAGACACATGGTGAGGTAACAATCACATGAGTGTTGTGACAGTTGTGATGTGACACACATAAGCAATGTGTGACAGGTGTGTGATGACAACCACATGCTGGTTGTGACCATGTGAGGTGACACAAGTGGGTTGTACCTGATGAGATATGACACTCTCACATGTGATGCAACAGATATGATGTGACACTCTGGAAGGCATTTGACACATGTGATGTGACACTCACACTCAGGGTATGACAGATGTCAGATGACACACCCACATGGGCTGAGACAGAAGTGACGTGATAATCATAAGTGTGATGGGATAGATACGATATAATGCTTTCATGTTATGACACATGTGAGGTAACGGCCACATGGGTGTGGTGACAGTTGTGATATGACACTGATAAGAGGCTTGTGACAGATGTGTGGTGACAATCATATGCCAGTGGTGAACACATGAGGTGACAAATGGGTGGTGATGGATGTGACGTGACAGTCCCATATGTGATGTGACAGGGAAACATGACACTTTGTAAGGCACCTGACAAATGGGAGGTGACAAACACACTCTGGGTGTGACAGATGCCAGGTGACACTGCCACATGTGTTGAGACAGAAATGATGCGAGAGTCACAGGCACGATGTGACAGCTATGATGTGACATGTGCATTCTGACATAGGAGAAGTGACAGTCACATGGGTGTTATAACAGTTTTGATGTAACACACAGAAGTATGTGTGACAGATGTGTGGTGACAATCATATGCCAATTGTGACAATGGGAGGTGACACACAACTGGGTTGGATCTGATGTGATGTGACAATCACATGTGCAATGTGACAGGTATGATGTGACAGTTGTGCGTGAAGACACATGTGAGGTGACAGTCACTTGAGCATTGTGACAGTTGTGATGTGAGACTCATAAGTGGCTTGTGACCAGTGTGTGGTGACAATCATATGCAGATTGTGACCATCTGAGATCACATACATATGGGTTTTGACTGATGTGATGTGACATGCACATGTCAGATGTGACAGGGATGATGTGACACTCCCAGAAGACGTGTGACAAGTGTGAGGTGACAATCACACTGTGGGTGTGACAGATATCAGGTGACACTGCCACGTGTGTTGAGACAGAAATGATGTGATGATCACAGGCATGATATGAGAGATATGATGTGACACTTGCATATTATAACACAGATGAGGTGACAATCACAT
This sequence comes from Hippopotamus amphibius kiboko, assembly GCF_030028045.1. NCBI lineage: Eukaryota > Metazoa > Chordata > Mammalia > Artiodactyla > Hippopotamidae > Hippopotamus > Hippopotamus amphibius. The sequence continues at coordinate 55,955,284 of NC_080192.1, read as the reverse complement.
GGGCATTGTAACAGATTTGATGTGACCCACATAAGCATGTGTGACAGATGTGTGGTGACAATAACATGTGGGTTGTGACCATGTGAGGTGACACACAAGTGGGTTGTGCCTCATGTGATATTTCACTCCCATGTGTAATGTGACAGATATGATGTGACACTCCATAACACATGTGACAAATGTGAGGTGACAATCACACTCGAGGTGTGACATATGTCAGGTGACACTGCCACATGTGTTGAAGTAGAAATGGTGTGACCAATAACAGGCACAATGTGACTGACATTTTTGGATAATTGCATGTTATGACACACATGAGGTGACAATCACTCAGGCATTATGACAGGTGTGATGTGACAATCATAAGAGGCTTGTGACAGATGTGTGGTGACAATCACATGCCAATTGTGACAGGGTGAGCTGATACACACGTGGGGTGTGCCTGAAGTTATGTGACATTCTCATGTGTAATGACATATACTGTGTGATACTCTGTAATGCATGTGACAAATGTGAGGTGACAATCACAGTCTTGGTGTGACAGATGTCATGTGACACTGCCATGTGTGTTGAGACAGAAATGGCATGACAGTCACAGGCTCAATGTGACAGATATGATGTGACACTTGCCCATGATGACACTGGTGAGGTGACAATCACAGGGGGTTGTGAAAGTTGTGATGTGACACACATAATCAGTGTGTGACAGGTATGTTTTGGCAACCACATGTAGGTTGTGACCATGTGAGATGACACACAAGTGGGTTGTGCCTGCTGTGATGTGATACTCTCATGTGTGATGACAGATATGATGTAACACTTCATCAAGCATGTGGCAAATGTGAGTCAACAATCACACTCTGGGTGTGACAGATGTCAGATGACACTGCCATATTTGCTGAGACAGAAATGATGTGACAGTCACAGGCATGATGTGAAAAATAGGATGTGACACTACATAAAGCATGTCACAAATGTGAGGTGATAATGACACTTTGGATGTGACAGATATCACAACTGCCATGTGTGTTGAGACAGAAATGATATGACAATAACAGGCATGTGACTGATATGTAGTGGCACTTGCACATTATGACACATGAGAAGACAATCACAAGGACCTTGTGACAGGTGTGATGTGACAATCATAAGTGGTTTGTGCCAGTTGTGGGTTGACAATCACTCGATGGTTGTGATAATGTGAATTGTGGAAAAACAGGTTTGTGATATAGACTTTGACATGCACATGTGTGATGTGACAGATATGCGACTCTCTCTAAGGCATGTGTCAAATATGAGGTGACGATCACACTCTGGGTGTAACAGATGTCAGGGGAATCTGCCACATGTGTTGAGACAGAAATGAGGTCACAGGTGCAATGTGACAGATATGATGTGACAGTTGTGCATGATGACACAGAGGAGGTGACAATCACAAGGGCACAGTGTGTGTTGAGGCAGAAATGCTGTGACAATAACAGACATGATGTGACTGATATGTTATGGCACTTGCGTGTTACAACACAGGTGATGTGACAATCACATGGGCCTTGTAACAGTTTTGATGTGACACACATAAGCATGTGTGACACATGTGTGGTGATCACGTGAGGTGACACACAAATGGCTTGTGCTTGATGTGATATGACTCTCATGTGTGATGACAGGTATGATGCGATGCTCTGTAAAGCAAGTGACAATGTGAGGTGACACACAAGTTGGTTGGAACTGATCTGATGTGACACACACATGTGTGATATGAGAGGTATGATGTGACACCCCTGCATGGCATGTGACTTATATGAGGTGACAATCACTCTCTGGGTGTGACACATGTCAGGAGACACTCTCATGCGTGTTGAGACAGATGTGATATGACAATCACAGGTGCAATGCGACACATATGATGGGGCATTTGCATGTTAAGATACATGTGGGATGACAACCACAGAAGCGTTGTGACAGTTGTGATGTGACAGTCATAAATGGCTTGGGACAAATGAGTGGTGACAATCGTATGCTGATTGTGACCTTCTGAGTTGACATGCATGTGGGTTGTGATGGACATGATGTGACATGCACATGTGAAGTGACAGGTATGCTGTAATGCTTCTGGAAGTCTTCTGACAAATTGAGGTCACAATAACACTCTGAGTGTGACAGGTATCAGGTGACAATGCCACATGTGTTGAGACAGAAATGATATGAGAGCCACAGGCATGATGTGATAGCTATGATGTGACACTTGCCTCTTAAGACACATGTTGAGGTAACAATCACATGAGTGTTGTGACAGTTGTGATGTGACACACATAAGCAATGTGTGACAGGTGTGTGATGACAACCACATGCTGGTTGTGACCATGTGAGGTGACACAAGTGGGTTGTACCTGATGAGATATGACACTCTCACATGTGATGCGACAGATATGATGTGACACTCTGGAAGGCATTTGACACATGTGATGTGACACTCACACTCAGGGTATGACAGATGTCAGATGACACACCCACATGGGCTGAGACAGAAGTGACGTGATAATCATAAGTGTGATGGGATAGATACGATATAATGCTTTCATGTTATGACACATGTGAGGTAACGGCCACATGGGTGTGGTGACAGTTGTGATATGACACTGATAAGAGGCTTGTGACAGATGTGTGGTGACAATCATATGCCAGTGGTGAACACATGAGGTGACAAATGGGTGGTGATGGATGTGACGTGACAGTCCCATATGTGATGTGACAGGGAAACATGACACTTTGTAAGGCACCTGACAAATGGGAGGTGACAAACACACTCTGGGTGTGACAGATGCCAGGTGACACTGCCACATGTGTTGAGACAGAAATGATGCGAGAGTCACAGGCACGATGTGACAGATATGATGTGACACGTGCATTCTGACATAGGAGAAGTGACAGTCACATGGGTGTTATAACAGTTTTGATGTAACACACAGAAGTATGTGTGACAGATGTGTGGTGACAATCATATGCCAATTGTGACAATGGGAGGTGACACACAACTGGGTTGGATCTGATGTGATGTGACAATCACATGTGCAATGTGACAGGTATGATGTGACAGTTGTGCGTGAAGACACATGTGAGGTGACAGTCACTTGAGCATTGTGACAGTTGTGATGTGAGACTCATAAGTGGCTTGTGACCAGTGTGTGGTGACAATCATATGCAGATTGTGACCATCTGAGATCACATACATATGGGTTTTGACTGATGTGATGTGACATGCACATGTCAGATGTGACAGGGATGATGTGACACTCCCAGAAGACGTGTGACAAGTGTGAGGTGACAATCACACTGTGGGTGTGACAGATATCAGGTGACACTGCCACGTGTGTTGAGACAGAAATGATGTGATGATCACAGGCATGATATGAGAGATATGATGTGACACTTGCATATTATAACACAGATGAGGTGACAATCACATGGGCATTGTAACAGATTTGATGTGACCCACATAAGCATGTGTGACAGATGTGTGGTGACAATAACATGTGGGTTGTGACCATGTGAGGTGACACACAAGTGGGTTGTGCCTCATGTGATATTTCACTCCCATGTGTAATGTGACAGATATGATGTGACACTCCATAACACATGTGACAAATGTGAGGTGACAATCACACTCGAGGTGTGACATATGTCAGGTGACACTGCCACATGTGTTGAAGTAGAAATGGTGTGACCAATAACAGGCACAATGTGACTGACATTTTTGGATAATTGCATGTTATGACACACATGAGGTGACAATCACTCAGGCATTATGACAGGTGTGATGTGACAATCATAAGAGGCTTGTGACAGATGTGTGGTGACAATCACATGCCAATTGTGACAGGGTGAGCTGATACACACCTGGGTTGTGCCTGAAGTTATGTGACATTCTCATGTGTAATGACATATACTGTGTGATACTCTGTAATGCATGTGACAAATGTGAGGTGACAATCACAGTCTTGGTGTGACAGATGTCATGTGACACTGCCATGTGTGTTGAGACAGAAATGGCATGACAGTCACAGGCTCAATGTGACAGATATGATGTGACAGTTGTGCATGATGACACAGAGGAGGTGACAATCACAAGGGCACAGTGACAGCAGTGATGTGACCCACAGAAGCAGTGTGTGTGAAAACCCACATGCTGGTTGTGACTATGTGAGATGACACACAAGGGGCTTGTGCCTGATGTGATATGACACTGTCATGTGTGATGACAGATATGATGTGACACTCCATAAAGCACATGACAAATGTGAGGTGACAATCACACTCTTGGTGTGACAGATGTCATGTGACACTGACATGTGTGTTGAGACAAATAGGTGACAGCCACAGGCATGATGTGACAGATATGTGACACTTGCCTGTTATGACACAGATGAGGTGACAATCACATGGGCATGGTGACAGTTTGGATGTGACACACATAAGTGGTGTGTGACAGCTGTGTGGTGTCAACCACTTGCTGGTTGTGACCATGTGAGGTGACACACAAGTGGGTTGTGCCTGATGTGCTATGACACACTCATGTGATGGGACACATATGACATGACACTCCAGAAGTCATGTGACAAATGTGATGTGCTAATCACACTCTTGTTGAGACAGATGTCAGGTAACACTGCCATGTGTGTCGAGACAGAAATAGTGTGACCCTAACAGGCACAATGGGACTGAAATGTTGTGACACTTGCACATTATGACACCCATGAGGTGACAATCACACAGGCATTGGGACAGGTGTGATGTGACAATCATGAGTCTTGTGACCGATGTGTGGTGACATTGACATGCCAATTGTGACCATGTGGGGTGACACACAAGTGAATTTGGAACTGTTGTGATGTGACACACGCATGTGCAATGTGACTGGTGTGATGTGACACTCCTGGGAGGCATGTGACTAATATGAGGGGACAATCACACTCTGTGTGTCACAGGAGTCAGGTGACACTCTCAAGTGTGTTGAGACCCATGTGATGTGACAATCACATGTGCAATGACACAGGTATGATGTGACCCTTGGGCATTAAGACACATGAGGTGACAAATACATGAACATTGTGACAGTTGTGATGTGACCGTCATAAGCAGCTTGTGACAGATGTGCGGTGACAATCACATGCCAGTTGTGACCATGTGAGGTGACACACAAGTGGGCTGTGCCTGATGTGATATGACACTCTCATGTGTGATGACAGATAGGATGTGTCACTCTGTAAAGCATGTGCCAAATGTGAGGTAACACACTATGGGTGTAACACATGTCAGATGACACTGCCACATTTGTTGAGGCAGAAATGCTGTGACAATAACAGACATGATGTGACTGATATGTTATGGCACTTGCGTGTTACAACACAGGTGATGTGACAATCACATGGGCCTTGTAACAGTTTTGATGTGACACACATAAGCATGTGTGACACATGTGTGGTGATCACGTGAGGTGACACACAAATGGCTTGTGCTTGATGTGATATGACTCTCATGTGTGATGACAGGTATGATGCGATGCTCTGTAAAGCAAGTGACAATGTGAGGTGACACACAAGTTGATTGGAACTGATCTGATGTGACACACACATGTGTGATATGAGAGGTATGATGTGACACTCCTGCATGGCATGTGACTTATATGAGGTGACAATCACTCTCTGGGTGTGACACATGTCAGGAGACACTCTCATGCATGTTGAGACAGATGTGATATGACAATCACAGGTGCAATGCGACACATATGATGGGGCATTTGCATGTTAAGATACATGTGGGATGACAACCACAGAAGCGTTGTGACAGTTGTGATGTGACAATCATAAATGGCTTGGGACAAATGAGTGGTGACAATCGTATGCTGATTGTGACCTTCTGAGTTGACATGCATGTGGGTTGTGATGGACATGATGTGACATGCACATGTGAAGTGACAGGTATGCTGTAATGCTTCTGGAAGTCTTCTGACAAATTGAGGTCACAATAACACTCTGAGTGTGACAGGTATCAGGTGACAATGCCACATGTGTTGAGACAGAAATGATATGAGAGCCACAGGCATGATGTGATAGCTATGATGTGACACTTGCCTCTTAAGACACATGGTGAGGTAACAATCACATGAGTGTTGTGACAGTTGTGATGTGACACACATAAGCAATGTGTGACAGGTGTGTGATGACAACCACATGCTGGTTGTGACCATGTGAGGTGACACAAGTGGGTTGTACCTGATGAGATATGACACTCTCACATGTGATGCGACAGATATGATGTGACACTCTGGAAGGCATTTGACACATGTGATGTGACACTCACACTCAGGGTATGACAGATGTCAGATGACACACCCACATGGGCTGAGACAGAAGTGACGTGATAATCATAAGTGTGATGGGATAGATACGATATAATGCTTTCATGTTATGACACATGTGAGGTAACGGCCACATGGGTGTGGTGACAGTTGTGATATGACACTGATAAGAGGCTTGTGACAGATGTGTGGTGACAATCATATGCCAGTGGTGAACACATGAGGTGACAAATGGGTGGTGATGGATGTGACGTGACAGTCCCATATGTGATGTGACAGGGAAACATGACACTTTGTAAGGCACCTGACAAATGGGAGGTGACAAACACACTCTGGGTGTGACAGATGCCAGGTGACACTGCCACATGTGTTGAGACAGAAATGATGCGAGAGTCACAGGCACGATGTGACAGATATGATGTGACACGTGCATTCTGACATAGGAGAAGTGACAGTCACATGGGTGTTATAACAGTTTTGATGTAACACACAGAAGTATGTGTGACAGATGTGTGGTGACAATCATATGCCAATTGTGACAATGGGAGGTGACACACAACTGGGTTGGATCTGATGTGATGTGACAATCACATGTGCAATGTGACAGGTATGATGTGACAGTTGTGCGTGAAGACACATGTGAGGTGACAGTCACTTGAGCATTGTGACAGTTGTGATGTGAGACTCATAAGTGGCTTGTGACCAGTGTGTGGTGACAATCATATGCAGATTGTGACCATCTGAGATCACATACATATGGGTTTTGACTGATGTGATGTGACATGCACATGTCAGATGTGACAGGGATGATGTGACACTCCCAGAAGACGTGTGACAAGTGTGAGGTGACAATCACACTGTGGGTGTGACAGATATCAGGTGACACTGCCACGTGTGTTGAGACAGAAATGATGTGATGATCACAGGCATGATATGAGAGATATGATGTGACACTTGCATATTATAACACAGATGAGGTGACCATCACATGGGCATTGTAACAGATTTGACGTGACCCACATAAGCATGTGTGACAGATGTGTGGTGACAATAACATGTGGGTTGTGACCATGTGAGGTGACACACAAGTGGGTTGTGCCTCATGTGATATTTCACTCCCATGTGTAATGTGACAGATATGATGTGACACTCCATAACACATGTGACAAATGTGAGGTGACAATCACACTCGAGGTGTGACATATGTCAGGTGACACTGCCACATGTGTTGAAGTAGAAGTGGTGTGACCAATAACAGGCACAATGTGACTGACATTTTTGGATAATTGCATGTTATGACACACATGAGGTGACAATCACTCAGGCATTATGACAGGTGTGATGTGACAATCATAAGAGGCTTGTGACAGATGTGTGGTGACAATCACATGCCAATTGTGACAGGGTGAGCTGATACACACGTGGGTTGTGCCTGAAGTTATGTGACATTCTCATGTGTAATGACATATACTGTGTGATACTCTGTAATGCATGTGACAAATGTGAGGTGACAATCACAGTCTTGGTGTGACAGATGTCATGTGACACTGCCATGTGTGTTGAGACAGAAATGGCATGACAGTCACAGGCTCAATGTGACAGATATGATGTGACAGTTGTGCATGATGACACAGAGGAGGTGACAATCACAAGGGCACAGTGACAGCAGTGATGTGACCCACAGAAGCAGTGTGTGTGAAAACCCACATGCTGGTTGTGACTATGTGAGATGACACACAAGGGGCTTGTGCCTGATGTGATATGACACTGTCATGTGTGATGACAGATATGATGTGACACTCCATAAAGCACATGACAAATGTGAGGTGACAATCACACTCTTGGTGTGACAGATGTCATGTGACACTGACATGTGTGTTGAGACAAATAGGTGACAGCCACAGGCATGATGTGACAGATATGTGACACTTGCCTGTTATGACACAGATGAGGTGACAATCACATGGGCATGGTGACAGTTTGGATGTGACACACATAAGTGGTGTGTGACAGCTGTGTGGTGTCAACCACTTGCTGGTTGTGACCATGTGAGGTGACACACAAGTGGGTTGTGCCTGATGTGCTAAGACACACTCATGTGATGGGACACATATGACATGACACTCCAGAAGTCATGTGACAAATGTGATGTGCTAATCACACTCTTGTTGAGACAGATGTCAGGTAACACTGCCATGTGTGTCGAGACAGAAATAGTGTGACCCTAACAGGCACAATGGGACTGAAATGTTGTGACACTTGCACATTATGACACCCATGAGGTGACAATCACACAGGCATTGGGACAGGTGTGATGTGACAATCATGAGTCTTGTGACCGATGTGTGGTGACATTGACATGCCAATTGTGACCATGTGGGGTGACACACAAGTGAATTTGGAACTGTTGTGATGTGACACACGCATGTGCAATGTGACTGGTGTGATGTGACACTCCTGGGAGGCATGTGACTAATATGAGGGGACAATCACACTCTGTGTGTCACAGGAGTCAGGTGACACTCTCAAGTGTGTTGAGACCCATGTGATGTGACAATCACATGTGCAATGACACAGGTATGATGTGACCCTTGGGCATTAAGACACATGAGGTGACAAATACATGAACATTGTGACAGTTGTGATGTGACCGTCATAAGCAGCTTGTGACAGATGTGCGGTGACAATCACATGCCAGTTGTGACCATGTGAGGTGACACACAAGTGGGCTGTGCCTGATGTGATATGACACTCTCATGTGTGATGACAGATAGGATGTGTCACTCTGTAAAGCATGTGCCAAATGTGAGGTAACACACTATGGGTGTAACAGATGTCAGATGACACTGCCACATTTGTTGAGGCAGAAATGCTGTGACAATAACAGACATGATGTGACTAATATGTTATGGCACTTGCGTGTTACAACACAGGTGATGTGACAATCACATGGGCCTTGTAACAGTTTTGATGTGACACACATAAGCATGTGTGACACATGTGTGGTGATCACGTGAGGTGACACACAAATGGCTTGTGCTTGATGTGATATGACTCTCATGTGTGATGACAGGTATGATGCGATGCTCTGTAAAGCAAGTGACAATGTGAGGTGACACACAAGTTGATTGGAACTGATCTGATGTGACACACACATGTGTGATATGAGAGGTATGATGTGACACCCCTGCATGGCATGTGACTTATATGAGGTGACACTCACTCTCTGGGTGTGACACATGTCAGGAGACACTCTCATGCATGTTGAGACAGATGTGATATGACAATCACAGGTGCAATGCGACACATATGATGGGGCATTTGCATGTTAAGATACATGTGGGATGACAACCACAGAAGCGTTGTGACAGTTGTGATGTGACAATCATAAATGGCTTGGGACAAATGAGTGGTGACAATCGTATGCTGATTGTGACCTTCTGAGTTGACATGCATGTGGGTTGTGATGGACATGATGTGACATGCACATGTGAAGTGACAGGTATGCTGTAATGCTTCTGGAAGTCTTCTGACAAATTGAGGTCACAATAACACTCTGAGTGTGACAGGTATCAGGTGACAATGCCACATGTGTTGAGACAGAAATGATATGAGAGCCACAGGCATGATGTGATAGCTATGATGTGACACTTGCCTGTTAAGACACATGGTGAGGTAACAATCACATGAGTGTTGTGACAGTTGTGATGTGACACACATAAGCAATGTGTGACAGGTGTGTGATGACAACCACATGCTGGTTGTGACCATGTGAGGTGACACAAGTGGGTTGTACCTGATGAGATATGACACTCTCACATGTGATGCGACAGATATGATGTGACACTCTGGAAGGCATTTGACACATGTGATGTGACACTCACACTCAGGGTATGACAGATGTCAGATGACACACCCACATGGGCTGAGACAGAAGTGACGTGATAATCATAAGTGTGATGGGATAGATACGATATAATGCTTTCATGTTATGACACATGTGAGGTAACGGCCACATGGGTGTGGTGACAGTTGTGATATGACACTGATAAGAGGCTTGTGACAGATGTGTGGTGACAATCATATGCCAGTGGTGAACACATGAGGTGACAAATGGGTGGTGATGGATGTGACGTGACAGTCCCATATGTGATGTGACAGGGAAACATGACACTTTGTAAGGCACCTGACAAATGGGAGGTGACAAACACACTCTGGGTGTGACAGATGCCAGGTGACACTGCCACATGTGTTGAGACAGAAATGATGCGAGAGTCACAGGCACGATGTGACAGATATGATGTGACACGTGCATTCTGACATAGGAGAAGTGACAGTCACATGGGTGTTATAACAGTTTTGATGTAACACACAGAAGTATGTGTGACAGATGTGTGGTGACAATCATATGCCAATTGTGACAATGGGAGGTGACACACAACTGGGTTGGATCTGATGTGATGTGACAATCACATGTGCAATGTGACAGGTATGATGTGACAGTTGTGCGTGAAGACACATGTGAGGTGACAGTCACTTGAGCATTGTGACAGTTGTGATGTGAGACTCATAAGTGGCTTGTGACCAGTGTGTGGTGACAATCATATGCAGATTGTGACCATCTGAGATCACATACATATGGGTTTTGACTGATGTGATGTGACATGCACATGTCAGATGTGACAGGGATGATGTGACACTCCCAGAAGATGTGTGACAAGTGTGAGGTGACAATCACACTGTGGGTGTGACAGATATCAGGTGACACTGCCATGTGTGTTGAGACAGAAATGATGTGATGATCACAGGCATGATATGAGAGATATGATGTGACACTTGCATATTATAACACAGATGAGGTGACAATCACATGGGCATTGTAACAGATTTGACGTGACCCACATAAGCATGTGTGACAGATGTGTGGTGACAATAACATGTGGGTTGTGACCATGTGAGGTGACACACAAGTGGGTTGTGCCTCATGTGATATTTCACTCCCATGTGTAATGTGACAGATATGATGTGACACTCCATAACACATGTGACAAATGTGAGGTGACAATCACACTCGAGGTGTGACATATGTCAGGTGACACTGCCACATGTGTTGAAGTAGAAATGGTGTGACCAATAACAGGCACAATGTGACTGACATTTTTGGATAATTGCATGTTATGACACACATGAGGTGACAATCACTCAGGCATTATGACAGGTGTGATGTGACAATCATAAGAGGCTTGTGACAGATGTGTGGTGACAATCACATGCCAATTGTGACAGGGTGAGCTGATACACACGTGGGTTGTGCCTGAAGTTATGTGACATTCTCATGTGTAATGACATATACTGTGTGATACTCTGTAATGCATGTGACAAATGTGAGGTGACAATCACAGTCTTGGTGTGACAGATGTCATGTGACACTGCCATGTGTGTTGAGACAGAAATGGCATGACAGTCACAGGCTCAATGTGACAGATATGATGTGACAGTTGTGCATGATGACACAGAGGAGGTGACAATCACAAGGGCACAGTGACAGCAGTGATGTGACCCACAGAAGCAGTGTGTGAGAAAACCCACATGCTGGTTGTGACTATGTGAGATGACACACAAGGGGCTTGTGCCTGATGTGATATGACACTGTCATGTGTGATGACAGATATGATGTGGCACTCCATAAAGCACATGACAAATGTGAGGTGACAATCACACTCTTGGTGTGACAGATGTCATGTGACACTGACATGTGTGTTGAGACAAATAGGTGACAGCCACAGGCATGATGTGACAGATATGTGACACTTGCCTGTTATGACACAGATGAGGTGACCATCACATGGGCATGGTGACAGTTTGGATGTGACACACATAAGTGGTGTGTGACAGCTGTGTGGTGTCAACCACTTGCTGGTTGTGACCATGTGAGGTGACACACAAGTGGGTTGTGCCTGATGTGCTATGACACACTCATGTGATGGGACACATATGACATGACACTCCAGAAGTCATGTGACACATGTGATGTGCTAATCACACTCTTGTTGAGACAGATGTCAGGTAACACTGCCATGTGTGTCGAGACAGAAATAGTGTGACCCTAACAGGCACAATGTGACTGAAATGTTGTGACACTTGCACATTATGACACCCATGAGGTGACAATCACACAGGCATTGGGACAGGTGTGATGTGACAATCATGAGTCTTGTGACCGATGTGTGGTGACATTGACATGCCAATTGTGACCATGTGGGGTGACACACAAGTGAATTTGGAACTGTTGTGATGTGACACACGCATGTGCAATGTGACTGGTGTGATGTGACACTCCTGGGAGGCATGTGACTAATATGAGGGGACAATCACACTCTGTGTGTCACAGGAGTCAGGTGACACTCTCAAGTGTGTTGAGACCCATGTGATGTGACAATCACATGTGCAATGACACAGGTATGATGTGACCCTTGGGCATTAAGACACATGAGGTGACAAATACATGAACATTGTGACAGTTGTGATGTGACCGTCATAAGCAGCTTGTGACAGATGTGCGGTGACAATCACATGCCAGTTGTGACCATGTGAGGTGACACACAAGTGGGCTGTGCCTGATGTGATATGACACTCTCATGTGTGATGACAGATAGGATGTGTCACTCTGTAAAGCATGTGCCAAATGTGAGGTAACACACTATGGGTGTAACAGATGTCAGATGACACTGCCACATTTGTTGAGGGAGAAATGCTGTGACAATAACAGACATGATGTGACTGATATGTTATGGCACTTGCGTGTTACAACACACGTGATGTGACAATCACATGGGCCTTGTAACAGTTTTGATGTGACACACATAAGCATGTGTGACACATGTGTGGTGATCACGTGAGGTGACACACAAATGGCTTGTGCTTGATGTGATATGACTCTCATGTGTGATGACAGGTATGATGCGATGCTCTGTAAAGCAAGTGACAATGTGAGGTGACACACAAGTTGATTGGAACTGATCTGATGTGACACACACATGTGTGATATGAGAGGTATGATGTGACACCCCTGCATGGCATGTGACTTATATGAGGTGACAATCACTCTCTGGGTGTGACACATGTCAGGAGACACTCTCATGCGTGTTGAGACAGATGTGATATGACAATCACAGGTGCAATGCGACACATATGATGGGGCATTTGCATGTTAAGATACATGTGGGATGACAACCACAGAAGCGTTGTGACAGTTGTGATGTGACAGTCATAAATGGCTTGGGACAAATGAGTGGTGACAATCGTATGCTGATTGTGACCTTCTGAGTTGACATGCATGTGGGTTGTGATGGACATGATGTGACATGCACATGTGAAGTGACAGGTATGCTGTAATGCTTCTGGAAGTCTTCTGACAAATTGAGGTCACAATAACACTCTGAGTGTGACAGGTATCAGGTGACAATGCCACATGTGTTGAGACAGAAATGATATGAGAGCCACAGGCATGATGTGATAGCTATGATGTGACACTTGCCTGTTAAGACACATGGTGAGGTAACAATCACATGAGTGTTGTGACAGTTGTGATGTGACACACATAAGCAATGTGTGACAGGTGTGTGATGACAACCACATGCTGGTTGTGACCATGTGAGGTGACACAAGTGGGTTGTACCTGATGAGATATGACACTCTCACATGTGATGCGACAGATATGATGTGACACTCTGGAAGGCATTTGACACATGTGATGTGACACTCACACTCAGGGTATGACAGATGTCAGATGACACACCCACATGGGCTGAGACAGAAGTGACGTGATAATCATAAGTGTGATGGGATAGATACGATATAATGCTTTCATGTTATGACACATGTGAGGTAACGGCCACATGGGTGTGGTGACAGTTGTGATATGACACTGATAAGAGGCTTGTGACAGATGTGTGGTGACAATCATATGCCAGTGGTGAACACATGAGGTGACAAATGGGTGGTGATGGATGTGACGTGACAGTCCCATATGTGATGTGACAGGGAAACATGACACTTTGTAAGGCACCTGACAAATGGGAGGTGACAAACACACTCTGGGTGTGACAGATGCCAGGTGACACTGCCACATGTGTTGAGACAGAAATGATGCGAGAGTCACAGGCACGATGTGACAGATATGATGTGACACGTGCATTCTGACATAGGAGAAGTGACAGTCACATGGGTGTTATAACAGTTTTGATGTAACACACAGAAGTATGTGTGACAGATGTGTGGTGACAATCATATGCCAATTGTGACAATGGGAGGTGACACACAACTGGGTTGGATCTGATGTGATGTGACAATCACATGTGCAATGTGACAGGTATGATGTGACAGTTGTGCGTGAAGACACATGTGAGGTGACAGTCACTTGAGCATTGTGACAGTTGTGATGTGAGACTCATAAGTGGCTTGTGACCAGTGTGTGGTGACAATCATATGCAGATTGTGACCATCTGAGATCACATACATATGGGTTTTGACTGATGTGATGTGACCTGCACATGTCAGATGTGACAGGGATGATGTGACACTCCCAGAAGACGTGTGACAAGTGTGAGGTGACAATCACACTGTGGGTGTGACAGATATCAGGTGACACTGCCACGTGTGTTGAGACAGAAATGATGTGATGATCACAGGCATGATATGAGAGATATGATGTGACACTTGCATATTATAACACAGATGAGGTGACAATCACATGGGCATTGTAACAGATTTGACGTGACCCACATAAGCATGTGTGACAGATGTGTGGTGACAATAACATGTGGGTTGTGACCATGTGAGGTGACACACAAGTGGGTTGTGCCTCATGTGATATTTCACTCCCATGTGTAATGTGACAGATATGATGTGACACTCCATAACACATGTGACAAATGTGAGGTGACAATCACACTCGAGGTGTGACATATGTCAGGTGACACTGCCACATGTGTTGAAGTAGAAATGGTGTGACCAATAACAGGCACAATGTGACTGACATTTTTGGATAATTGCATGTTATGACACACATGAGGTGACAATCACTCAGGCATTATGACAGGTGTGATGTGACAATCATAAGAGGCTTGTGACAGATGTGTGGTGACAATCACATGCCAATTGTGACAGGGTGAGCTGATACACACCTGGGTTGTGCCTGAAGTTATGTGACATTCTCATGTGTAATGACATATACTGTGTGATACTCTGTAATGCATGTGACAAATGTGAGGTGACAATCACAGTCTTGGTGTGACAGATGTCATGTGACACTGCCATGTGTGTTGAGACAGAAATGGCATGACAGTCACAGGCTCAATGTGACAGATATGATGTGACAGTTGTGCATGATGACACAGAGGAGGTGACAATCACAAGGGCACAGTGACAGCAGTGATGTGACCCACAGAAGCAGTGTGTGTGAAAACCCACATGCTGGTTGTGACTATGTGAGATGACACACAAGGGGCTTGTGCCTGATGTGATATGACACTGTCATGTGTGATGACAGATATGATGTGACACTCCATAAAGCACATGACAAATGTGAGGTGACAATCACACTCTTGGTGTGACAGATGTCATGTGACACTGACATGTGTGTTGAGACAAATAGGTGACAGCCACAGGCATGATGTGACAGATATGTGACACTTGCCTGTTATGACACAGATGAGGTGACAATCACATGGGCATGGTGACAGTTTGGATGTGACACACATAAGTGGTGTGTGACAGCTGTGTGGTGTCAACCACTTGCTGGTTGTGACCATGTGAGGTGACACACAAGTGGGTTGTGCCTGATGTGCTATGACACACTCATGTGATGGGACACATATGACATGACACTCCAGAAGTCATGTGACAAATGTGATGTGCTAATCACACTCTTGTTGAGACAGATGTCAGGTAACACTGCCATGTGTGTCGAGACAGAAATAGTGTGACCCTAACAGGCACAATGGGACTGAAATGTTGTGACACTTGCACATTATGACACCCATGAGGTGACAATCACACAGGCATTGGGACAGGTGTGATGTGACAATCATGAGTCTTGTGACCGATGTGTGGTGACATTGACATGCCAATTGTGACCATGTGGGGTGACACACAAGTGAATTTGGAACTGTTGTGATGTGACACACGCATGTGCAATGTGACTGGTGTGATGTGACACTCCTGGGAGGCATGTGACTAATATGAGGGGACAATCACACTCTGTGTGTCACAGGAGTCAGGTGACACTCTCAAGTGTGTTGAGACCCATGTGATGTGACAATCACATGTGCAATGACACAGGTATGATGTGACCCTTGGGCATTAAGACACATGAGGTGACAAATACATGAACATTGTGACAGTTGTGATGTGACCGTCATAAGCAGCTTGTGACAGATGTGCGGTGACAATCACATGCCAGTTGTGACCATGTGAGGTGACACACAAGTGGGCTGTGCCTGATGTGATATGACACTCTCATGTGTGATGACAGATAGGATGTGTCACTCTGTAAAGCATGTGCCAAATGTGAGGTAACACACTATGGGTGTAACAGATGTCAGATGACACTGCCACATTTGTTGAGGCAGAAATGCTGTGACAATAACAGACATGATGTGACTGATATGTTATGGCACTTGCGTGTTACAACACAGGTGATGTGACAATCACATGGGCCTTGTAACAGTTTTGATGTGACACACATAAGCATGTGTGACACATGTGTGGTGATCACGTGAGGTGACACACAAATGGCTTGTGCTTGATGTGATATGACTCTCATGTGTGATGACAGGTATGATGCGATGCTCTGTAAAGCAAGTGACAATGTGAGGTGACACACAAGTTGATTGGAACTGATCTGATGTGACACACACATGTGTGATATGAGAGGTATGATGTGACACTCCTGCATGGCATGTGACTTATATGAGGTGACAATCACTCTCTGGGTGTGACACATGTCAGGAGACACTCTCATGCGTGTTGAGACAGATGTGATATGACAATCACAGGTGCAATGCGACACATATGATGGGGCATTTGCATGTTAAGATACATGTGGGATGACAACCACAGAAGCGTTGTGACAGTTGTGATGTGACAATCATAAATGGCTTGGGACAAATGAGTGGTGACAATCGTATGCTGATTGTGACCTTCTGAGTTGACATGCATGTGGGTTGTGATGGACATGATGTGACATGCACATGTGAAGTGACAGGTATGCTGTAATGCTTCTGGAAGTCTTCTGACAAATTGAGGTCACAATAACACTCTGAGTGTGACAGGTATCAGGTGACAATGCCACATGTGTTGAGACAGAAATGATATGAGAGCCACAGGCATGATGTGATAGCTATGATGTGACACTTGCCTCTTAAGACACATGGTGAGGTAACAATCACATGAGTGTTGTGACAGTTGTGATGTGACACACATAAGCAATGTGTGACAGGTGTGTGATGACAACCACATGCTGGTTGTGACCATGTGAGGTGACACAAGTGGGTTGTACCTGATGAGATATGACACTCTCACATGTGATGCGACAGATATGATGTGACACTCTGGAAGGCATTTGACACATGTGATGTGACACTCACACTCAGGGTATGACAGATGTCAGATGACACACCCACATGGGCTGAGACAGAAGTGACGTGATAATCATAAGTGTGATGGGATAGATACGATATAATGCTTTCATGTTATGACACATGTGAGGTAACGGCCACATGGGTGTGGTGACAGTTGTGATATGACACTGATAAGAGGCTTGTGACAGATGTGTGGTGACAATCATATGCCAGTGGTGAACACATGAGGTGACAAATGGGTGGTGATGGATGTGACGTGACAGTCCCATATGTGATGTGACAGGGAAACATGACACTTTGTAAGGCACCTGACAAATGGGAGGTGACAAACACACTCTGGGTGTGACAGATGCCAGGTGACACTGCCACATGTGTTGAGACAGAAATGATGCGAGAGTCACAGGCACGATGTGACAGCTATGATGTGACACGTGCATTCTGACATAGGAGAAGTGACAGTCACATGGGTGTTATAACAGTTTTGATGTAACACACAGAAGTATGTGTGACAGATGTGTGGTGACAATCATATGCCAATTGTGACAATGGGAGGTGACACACAACTGGGTTGGATCTGATGTGATGTGACAATCACATGTGCAATGTGACAGGTATGATGTGACAGTTGTGCGTGAAGACACATGTGAGGTGACAGTCACTTGAGCATTGTGACAGTTGTGATGTGAGACTCATAAGTGGCTTGTGACCAGTGTGTGGTGACAATCATATGCAGATTGTGACCATCTGAGATCACATACATATGGGTTTTGACTGATGTGATGTGACATGCACATGTCAGAGGTGACAGGGATGATGTGACACTCCCAGAAGACGTGTGACAAGTGTGAGGTGACAATCACACTGTGGGTGTGACAGATATCAGGTGACACTGCCACGTGTGTTGAGACAGAAATGATGTGATGATCACAGGCATGATATGAGAGATATGATGTGACACTTGCATATTATAACACAGATGAGGTGACAATCACATGGGCATTGTAACAGATTTGACGTGACCCACATAAGCATGTGTGACAGATGTGTGGTGACAATAACATGTGGGTTGTGACCATGTGAGGTGACACACAAGTGGGTTGTGCCTCATGTGATATTTCACTCCCATGTGTAATGTGACAGATATGATGTGACACTCCATAACACATGTGACAAATGTGAGGTGACAATCACACTCGAGGTGTGACATATGTCAGGTGACACTGCCACATGTGTTGAAGTAGAAGTGGTGTGACCAATAACAGGCACAATGTGACTGACATTTTTGGATAATTGCATGTTATGACACACATGAGGTGACAATCACTCAGGCATTATGACAGGTGTGATGTGACAATCATAAGAGGCTTGTGACAGATGTGTGGTGACAATCACATGCCAATTGTGACAGGGTGAGCTGATACACACCTGGGTTGTGCCTGAAGTTATGTGACATTCTCATGTGTAATGACATATACTGTGTGATACTCTGTAATGCATGTGACAAATGTGAGGTGACAATCACAGTCTTGGTGTGACAGATGTCATGTGACACTGCCATGTGTGTTGAGACAGAAATGGCATGACAGTCACAGGCTCAATGTGACAGATATGATGTGACAGTTGTGCATGATGACACAGAGGAGGTGACAATCACAAGGGCACAGTGACAGCAGTGATGTGACCCACAGAAGCAGTGTGTGTGAAAACCCACATGCTGGTTGTGACTATGTGAGATGACACACAAGGGGCTTGTGCCTGATGTGATATGACACTGTCATGTGTGATGACAGATATGATGTGACACTCCATAAAGCACATGACAAATGTGAGGTGACAATCACACTCTTGGTGTGACAGATGTCATGTGACACTGACATGTGTGTTGAGACAAATAGGTGACAGCCACAGGCATGATGTGACAGATATGTGACACTTGCCTGTTATGACACAGATGAGGTGACAATCACATGGGCATGGTGACAGTTTGGATGTGACACACATAAGTGGTGTGTGACAGCTGTGTGGTGTCAACCACTTGCTGGTTGTGACCATGTGAGGTGACACACAAGTGGGTTGTGCCTGATGTGCTATGACACACTCATGTGATGGGACACATATGACATGACACTCCAGAAGTCATGTGACAAATGTGATGTGCTAATCACACTCTTGTTGAGACAGATGTCAGGTAACACTGCCATGTGTGTCGAGACAGAAATAGTGTGACCCTAACAGGCACAATGGGACTGAAATGTTGTGACACTTGCACATTATGACACCCATGAGGTGACAATCACACAGGCATTGGGACAGGTGTGATGTGACAATCATGAGTCTTGTGACCGATGTGTGGTGACATTGACATGCCAATTGTGACCATGTGGGGTGACACACAAGTGAATTTGGAACTGTTGTGATGTGACACACGCATGTGCAATGTGACTGGTGTGATGTGACACTCCTGGGAGGCATGTGACTAATATGAGGGGACAATCACACTCTGTGTGTCACAGGAGTCAGGTGACACTCTCAAGTGTGTTGAGACCCATGTGATGTGACAATCACATGTGCAATGACACAGGTATGATGTGACCCTTGGGCATTAAGACACATGAGGTGACAAATACATGAACATTGTGACAGTTGTGATGTGACCGTCATAAGCAGCTTGTGACAGATGTGCGGTGACAATCACATGCCAGTTGTGACCATGTGAGGTGACACACAAGTGGGCTGTGCCTGATGTGATATGACACTCTCATGTGTGATGACAGATAGGATGTGTCACTCTGTAAAGCATGTGCCAAATGTGAGGTAACACACTATGGGTGTAACAGATGTCAGATGACACTGCCACATTTGTTGAGGCAGAAATGCTGTGACAATAACAGACATGATGTGACTGATATGTTATGGCACTTGCGTGTTACAACACAGGTGATGTGACAATCACATGGGCCTTGTAACAGTTTTGATGTGACACACATAAGCATGTGTGACACATGTGTGGTGATCACGTGAGGTGACACACAAATGGCTTGTGCTTGATGTGATATGACTCTCATGTGTGATGACAGGTATGATGCGATGCTCTGTAAAGCAAGTGACAATGTGAGGTGACACACAAGTTGATTGGAACTGATCTGATGTGACACACACATGTGTGATATGAGAGGTATGATGTGACACCCCTGCATGGCATGTGACTTATATGAGGTGACACTCACTCTCTGGGTGTGACACATGTCAGGAGACACTCTCATGCATGTTGAGACAGATGTGATATGACAATCACAGGTGCAATGCGACACATATGATGGGGCATTTGCATGTTAAGATACATGTGGGATGACAACCACAGAAGCGTTGTGACAGTTGTGATGTGACAATCATAAATGGCTTGGGACAAATGAGTGGTGACAATCGTATGCTGATTGTGACCTTCTGAGTTGACATGCATGTGGGTTGTGATGGACATGATGTGACATGCACATGTGAAGTGACAGGTATGCTGTAATGCTTCTGGAAGTCTTCTGACAAATTGAGGTCACAATAACACTCTGAGTGTGACAGGCATCAGGTGACAATGCCACATGTGTTGAGACAGAAATGATATGAGAGCCACAGGCATGATGTGATAGCTATGATGTGACACTTGCCTGTTAAGACACATGGTGAGGTAACAATCACATGAGTGTTGTGACAGTTGTGATGTGACACACATAAGCAATGTGTGACAGGTGTGTGATGACAACCACATGCTGGTTGTGACCATGTGAGGTGACACAAGTGGGTTGTACCTGATGAGATATGACACTCTCACATGTGATGCGACAGATATGATGTGACACTCTGGAAGGCATTTGACACATGTGATGTGACACTCACACTCAGGGTATGACAGATGTCAGATGACACACCCACATGGGCTGAGACAGAAGTGACGTGATAATCATAAGTGTGATGGGATAGATACGATATAATGCTTTCATGTTATGACACATGTGAGGTAACGGCCACATGGGTGTGGTGACAGTTGTGATATGACACTGATAAGAGGCTTGTGACAGATGTGTGGTGACAATCATATGCCAGTGGTGAACACATGAGGTGACAAATGGGTGGTGATGGATGTGACGTGACAGTCCCATATGTGATGTGACAGGGAAACATGACACTTTGTAAGGCACCTGACAAATGGGAGGTGACAAACACACTCTGGGTGTGACAGATGCCAGGTGACACTGCCACATGTGTTGAGACAGAAATGATGCGAGAGTCACAGGCACGATGTGACAGCTATGATGTGACACGTGCATTCTGACATAGGAGAAGTGACAGTCACATGGGTGTTATAACAGTTTTGATGTAACACACAGAAGTATGTGTGACAGATGTGTGGTGACAATCATATGCCAATTGTGACAATGGGAGGTGACACACAACTGGGTTGGATCTGATGTGATGTGACAATCACATGTGCAATGTGACAGGTATGATGTGACAGTTGTGCGTGAAGACACATGTGAGGTGACAGTCACTTGAGCATTGTGACAGTTGTGATGTGAGACTCATAAGTGGCTTGTGACCAGTGTGTGGTGACAATCATATGCAGATTGTGACCATCTGAGATCACATACATATGGGTTTTGACTGATGTGATGTGACATGCACATGTCAGATGTGACAGGGATGATGTGACACTCCCAGAAGACGTGTGACAAGTGTGAGGTGACAATCACACTGTGGGTGTGACAGATATCAGGTGACACTGCCACGTGTGTTGAGACAGAAATGATGTGATGATCACAGGCATGATATGAGAGATATGATGTGACACTTGCATATTATAACACAGATGAGGTGACAATCACATGGGCATTGTAACAGATTTGACGTGACCCACATAAGCATGTGTGACAGATGTGTGGTGACAATAACATGTGGGTTGTGACCATGTGAGGTGACACACAAGTGGGTTGTGCCTCATGTGATATTTCACTCCCATGTGTAATGTGACAGATATGATGTGACACTCCATAACACATGTGACAAATGTGAGGTGACAATCACACTCGAGGTGTGACATATGTCAGGTGACACTGCCACATGTGTTGAAGTAGAAATGGTGTGACCAATAACAGGCACAATGTGACTGACATTTTTGGATAATTGCATGTTATGACACACATGAGGTGACAATCACTCAGGCATTATGACAGGTGTGATGTGACAATCATAAGAGGCTTGTGACAGATGTGTGGTGACAATCACATGCCAATTGTGACAGGGTGAGCTGATACACACGTGGGTTGTGCCTGAAGTTATGTGACATTCTCATGTGTAATGACATATACTGTGTGATACTCTGTAATGCATGTGACAAATGTGAGGTGACAATCACAGTCTTGGTGTGACAGATGTCATGTGACACTGCCATGTGTGTTGAGACAGAAATGGCATGACAGTCACAGGCTCAATGTGACAGATATGATGTGACAGTTGTGCATGATGACACAGAGGAGGTGACAATCACAAGGGCACAGTGACAGCAGTGATGTGACCCACATAAGCAGTGTGTGAGAAAACCCACATGCTGGTTGTGACTATGTGAGATGACACACAAGGGGCTTGTGCCTGATGTGATATGACACTGTCATGTGTGATGACAGATATGATGTGGCACTCCATAAAGCACATGACAAATGTGAGGTGACAATCACACTCTTGGTGTGACAGATGTCATGTGACACTGACATGTGTGTTGAGACAAATAGGTGACAGCCACAGGCATGATGTGACAGATATGTGACACTTGCCTGTTATGACACAGATGAGGTGACCATCACATGGGCATGGTGACAGTTTGGATGTGACACACATAAGTGGTGTGTGACAGCTGTGTGGTGTCAACCACTTGCTGGTTGTGACCATGTGAGGTGACACACAAGTGGGTTGTGCCTGATGTGCTATGACACACTCATGTGATGGGACACATATGACATGACACTCCAGAAGTCATGTGACACATGTGATGTGCTAATCACACTCTTGTTGAGACAGATGTCAGGTAACACTGCCATGTGTGTCGAGACAGAAATAGTGTGACCCTAACAGGCACAATGTGACTGAAATGTTGTGACACTTGCACATTATGACACCCATGAGGTGACAATCACACAGGCATTGGGACAGGTGTGATGTGACAATCATGAGTCTTGTGACAGATGTGTGGTGACATTGACATGCCAATTGTGACCATGTGAGGTGACACACAAGTGAATTTGGAACTGTTACGATGTGACACACGCATGTGCAATGTGACTGGTGTGATGTGACACTCCTGGGAGGCATGTGACTAATATGAGGGGACAATCACACTCTGTGTGTCACAGGAGTCAGGTGACACTCTCAAGTGTGTTGAGACCCATGTGATGTGACAATCACATGTGCAATGACACAGGTATGATGTGACCTTTGGGCATTAAGACACATGAGGTGACAAATACATGAATATTGTGACAGTTGTGATGTGACCATCATAAGCAGCTTGTGACAGATGTGCGGTGACAATCACATGCCAGTTGTGACCATGTGAGGTGACACACAAGTGGGCTGTGCCTGATGTGATATGACACTCTCATGTGTGATGACAGATAGGATGTGTCACTCTGTAAAGCATGTGCCAAATGTGAGGTAACACACTATGGGTGTAACAGATGTCAGATGACACTGCCACATTTGTTGAGGCAGAAATGCTGTGACAATAACAGACATGATGTGACTGATATGTTATGGCACTTGCGTGTTACAACACAGGTGATGTGACAATCACATGGGCCTTGTAACAGTTTTGATGTGACACACATAAGCATGTGTGACACATGTGTGGTGATCACGTGAGGTGACACACAAATGGCTTGTGCTTGATGTGATATGACTCTCATGTGTGATGACAGGTATGATGCGATGCTCTGTAAAGCAAGTGACAATGTGAGGTGACACACAAGTTGATTGGAACTGATCTGATGTGACACACACATGTGTGATATGAGAGGTATGATGTGACACTCCTGCATGGCATGTGACTTATATGAGGTGACAATCACTCTCTGGGTGTGACACATGTCAGGAGACACTCTCATGCGTGTTGAGACAGATGTGATATGACAATCACAGGTGCAATGCGACACATATGATGGGGCATTTGCATGTTAAGATACATGTGGGATGACAACCACAGAAGCGTTGTGACAGTTGTGATGTGACAGTCATAAATGGCTTGGGACAAATGAGTGGTGACAATCGTATGCTGATTGTGACCTTCTGAGTTGACATGCATGTGGGTTGTGATGGACATGATGTGACATGCACATGTGAAGTGACAGGTATGCTGTAATGCTTCTGGAAGTCTTCTGACAAATTGAGGTCACAATAACACTCTGAGTGTGACAGGTATCAGGTGACAATGCCACATGTGTTGAGACAGAAATGATATGAGAGCCACAGGCATGATGTGATAGCTATGATGTGACACTTGCCTGTTAAGACACATGGTGAGGTAACAATCACATGAGTGTTGTGACAGTTGTGATGTGACACACATAAGCAATGTGTGACAGGTGTGTGATGACAACCACATGCTGGTTGTGACCATGTGAGGTGACACAAGTGGGTTGTACCTGATGAGATATGACACTCTCACATGTGATGCGACAGATATGATGTGACACTCTGGAAGGCATTTGACACATGTGATGTGACACTCACACTCAGGGTATGACAGATGTCAGATGACACACCCACATGGGCTGAGACAGAAGTGACGTGATAATCATAAGTGTGATGGGATAGATACGATATAATGCTTTCATGTTATGACACATGTGAGGTAACGGCCACATGGGTGTGGTGACAGTTGTGATATGACACTGATAAGAGGCTTGTGACAGATGTGTGGTGACAATCATATGCCAGTGGTGAACACATGAGGTGACAAATGGGTGGTGATGGATGTGACGTGACAGTCCCATATGTGATGTGACAGGGAAACATGACACTTTGTAAGGCACCTGACAAATGGGAGGTGACAAACACACTCTGGGTGTGACAGATGCCAGGTGACACTGCCACATGTGTTGAGACAGAAATGATGCGAGAGTCACAGGCACGATGTGACAGATATGATGTGACACGTGCATTCTGACATAGGAGAAGTGACAGTCACATGGGTGTTATAACAGTTTTGATGTAACACACAGAAGTATGTGTGACAGATGTGTGGTGACAATCATATGCCAATTGTGACAATGGGAGGTGACACACAACTGGGTTGGATCTGATGTGATGTGACAATCACATGTGCAATGTGACAGGTATGATGTGACAGTTGTGCGTGAAGACACATGTGAGGTGACAGTCACTTGAGCATTGTGACAGTTGTGATGTGAGACTCATAAGTGGCTTGTGACCAGTGTGTGGTGACAATCATATGCAGATTGTGACCATCTGAGATCACATACATATGGGTTTTGACTGATGTGATGTGACCTGCACATGTCAGATGTGACAGGGATGATGTGACACTCCCAGAAGACGTGTGACAAGTGTGAGGTGACAATCACACTGTGGGTGTGACAGATATCAGGTGACACTGCCACGTGTGTTGAGACAGAAATGATGTGATGATCACAGGCATGATATGAGAGATATGATGTGACACTTGCATATTATAACACAGATGAGGTGACAATCACATGGGCATTGTAACAGATTTGACGTGACCCACATAAGCATGTGTGACAGATGTGTGGTGACAATAACATGTGGGTTGTGACCATGTGAGGTGACACACAAGTGGGTTGTGCCTCATGTGATATTTCACTCCCATGTGTAATGTGACAGATATGATGTGACACTCCATAACACATGTGACAAATGTGAGGTGACAATCACACTCGAGGTGTGACATATGTCAGGTGACACTGCCACATGTGTTGAAGTAGAAATGGTGTGACCAATAACAGGCACAATGTGACTGACATTTTTGGATAATTGCATGTTATGACACACATGAGGTGACAATCACTCAGGCATTATGACAGGTGTGATGTGACAATCATAAGAGGCTTGTGACAGATGTGTGGTGACAATCACATGCCAATTGTGACAGGGTGAGCTGATACACACCTGGGTTGTGCCTGAAGTTATGTGACATTCTCATGTGTAATGACATATACTGTGTGATACTCTGTAATGCATGTGACAAATGTGAGGTGACAATCACAGTCTTGGTGTGACAGATGTAATGTGACACTGCCATGTGTGTTGAGACAGAAATGGCATGACAGTCACAGGCTCAATGTGACAGATATGATGTGACAGTTGTGCATGATGACACAGAGGAGGTGACAATCACAAGGGCACAGTGACAGCAGTGATGTGACCCACAGAAGCAGTGTGTGTGAAAACCCACATGCTGGTTGTGACTATGTGAGATGACACACAAGGGGCTTGTGCCTGATGTGATATGACACTGTCATGTGTGATGACAGATATGATGTGACACTCCATAAAGCACATGACAAATGTGAGGTGACAATCACACTCTTGGTGTGACAGATGTCATGTGACACTGACATGTGTGTTGAGACAAATAGGTGACAGCCACAGGCATGATGTGACAGATATGTGACACTTGCCTGTTATGACACAGATGAGGTGACAATCACATGGGCATGGTGACAGTTTGGATGTGACACACATAAGTGGTGTGTGACAGCTGTGTGGTGTCAACCACTTGCTGGTTGTGACCATGTGAGGTGACACACAAGTGGGTTGTGCCTGATGTGCTATGACACACTCATGTGATGGGACACATATGACATGACACTCCAGAAGTCATGTGACAAATGTGATGTGCTAATCACACTCTTGTTGAGACAGATGTCAGGTAACACTGCCATGTGTGTCGAGACAGAAATAGTGTGACCCTAACAGGCACAATGGGACTGAAATGTTGTGACACTTGCACATTATGACACCCATGAGGTGACAATCACACAGGCATTGGGACAGGTGTGATGTGACAATCATGAGTCTTGTGACCGATGTGTGGTGACATTGACATGCCAATTGTGACCATGTGGGGTGACACACAAGTGAATTTGGAACTGTTGTGATGTGACACACGCATGTGCAATGTGACTGGTGTGATGTGACACTCCTGGGAGGCATGTGACTAATATGAGGGGACAATCACACTCTGTGTGTCACAGGAGTCAGGTGACACTCTCAAGTGTGTTGAGACCCATGTGATGTGACAATCACATGTGCAATGACACAGGTATGATGTGACCCTTGGGCATTAAGACACATGAGGTGACAAATACATGAACATTGTGACAGTTGTGATGTGACCGTCATAAGCAGCTTGTGACAGATGTGCGGTGACAATCACATGCCAGTTGTGACCATGTGAGGTGACACACAAGTGGGCTGTGCCTGATGTGATATGACACTCTCATGTGTGATGACAGATAGGATGTGTCACTCTGTAAAGCATGTGCCAAATGTGAGGTAACACACTATGGGTGTAACAGATGTCAGATGACACTGCCACATTTGTTGAGGCAGAAATGCTGTGACAATAACAGACATGATGTGACTGATATGTTATGGCACTTGCGTGTTACAACACAGGTGATGTGACAATCACATGGGCCTTGTAACAGTTTTGATGTGACACACATAAGCATGTGTGACACATGTGTGGTGATCACGTGAGGTGACACACAAATGGCTTGTGCTTGATGTGATATGACTCTCATGTGTGATGACAGGTATGATGCGATGCTCTGTAAAGCAAGTGACAATGTGAGGTGACACACAAGTTGATTGGAACTGATCTGATGTGACACACACATGTGTGATATGAGAGGTATGATGTGACACTCCTGCATGGCATGTGACTTATATGAGGTGACAATCACTCTCTGGGTGTGACACATGTCAGGAGACACTCTCATGCATGTTGAGACAGATGTGATATGACAATCACAGGTGCAATGCGACACATATGATGGGGCATTTGCATGTTAAGATACATGTGGGATGACAACCACAGAAGCGTTGTGACAGTTGTGATGTGACAATCATAAATGGCTTGGGACAAATGAGTGGTGACAATCGTATGCTGATTGTGACCTTCTGAGTTGACATGCATGTGGGTTGTGATGGACATGATGTGACATGCACATGTGAAGTGACAGGTATGCTGTAATGCTTCTGGAAGTCTTCTGACAAATTGAGGTCACAATAACACTCTGAGTGTGACAGGTATCAGGTGACAATGCCACATGTGTTGAGACAGAAATGATATGAGAGCCACAGGCATGATGTGATAGCTATGATGTGACACTTGCCTGTTAAGACACATGGTGAGGTAACAATCACATGAGTGTTGTGACAGTTGTGATGTGACACACATAAGCAATGTGTGACAGGTGTGTGATGACAACCACATGCTGGTTGTGACCATGTGAGGTGACACAAGTGGGTTGTACCTGATGAGATATGACACTCTCACATGTGATGCGACAGATATGATGTGACACTCTGGAAGGCATTTGACACATGTGATGTGACACTCACACTCAGGGTATGACAGATGTCAGATGACACACCCACATGGGCTGAGACAGAAGTGACGTGATAATCATAAGTGTGATGGGATAGATACGATATAATGCTTTCATGTTATGACACATGTGAGGTAACGGCCACATGGGTGTGGTGACAGTTGTGATATGACACTGATAAGAGGCTTGTGACAGATGTGTGGTGACAATCATATGCCAGTGGTGAACACATGAGGTGACAAATGGGTGGTGATGGATGTGACGTGACAGTCCCATATGTGATGTGACAGGGAAACATGACACTTTGTAAGGCACCTGACAAATGGGAGGTGACAAACACACTCTGGGTGTGACAGATGCCAGGTGACACTGCCACATGTGTTGAGACAGAAATGATGCGAGAGTCACAGGCACGATGTGACAGATATGATGTGACACGTGCATTCTGACATAGGAGAAGTGACAGTCACATGGGTGTTATAACAGTTTTGATGTAACACACAGAAGTATGTGTGACAGATGTGTGGTGACAATCATATGCCAATTGTGACAATGGGAGGTGACACACAACTGGGTTGGATCTGATGTGATGTGACAATCACATGTGCAATGTGACAGGTATGATGTGACAGTTGTGCGTGAAGACACATGTGAGGTGACAGTCACTTGAGCATTGTGACAGTTGTGATGTGAGACTCATAAGTGGCTTGTGACCAGTGTGTGGTGACAATCATATGCAGATTGTGACCATCTGAGATCACATACATATGGGTTTTGACTGATGTGATGTGACCTGCACATGTCAGATGTGACAGGGATGATGTGACACTCCCAGAAGACGTGTGACAAGTGTGAGGTGACAATCACACTGTGGGTGTGACAGATATCAGGTGACACTGCCACGTGTGTTGAGACAGAAATGATGTGATGATCACAGGCATGATATGAGAGATATGATGTGACACTTGCATATTATAACACAGATGAGGTGACAATCACATGGGCATTGTAACAGATTTGACGTGACCCACATAAGCATGTGTGACAGATGTGTGGTGACAATAACATGTGGGTTGTGACCATGTGAGGTGACACACAAGTGGGTTGTGCCTCATGTGATATTTCACTCCCATGTGTAATGTGACAGATATGATGTGACACTCCATAACACATGTGACAAATGTGAGGTGACAATCACACTCGAGGTGTGACATATGTCAGGTGACACTGCCACATGTGTTGAAGTAGAAGTGGTGTGACCAATAACAGGCACAATGTGACTGACATTTTTGGATAATTGCATGTTATGACACACATGAGGTGACAATCACTCAGGCATTATGACAGGTGTGATGTGACAATCATAAGAGGCTTGTGACAGATGTGTGGTGACAATCACATGCCAATTGTGACAGGGTGAGCTGATACACACGTGGGTTGTGCCTGAAGTTATGTGACATTCTCATGTGTAATGACATATACTGTGTGATACTCTGTAATGCATGTGACAAATGTGAGGTGACAATCACAGTCTTGGTGTGACAGATGTCATGTGACACTGCCATGTGTGTTGAGACAGAAATGGCATGACAGTCACAGGCTCAATGTGACAGATATGATGTGACAGTTGTGCATGATGACACAGAGGAGGTGACAATCACAAGGGCACAGTGACAGCAGTGATGTGACCCACAGAAGCAGTGTGTGTGAAAACCCACATGCTGGTTGTGACTATGTGAGATGACACACAAGGGGCTTGTGCCTGATGTGATATGACACTGTCATGTGTGATGACAGATATGATGTGACACTCCATAAAGCACATGACAAATGTGAGGTGACAATCACACTCTTGGTGTGACAGATGTCATGTGACACTGACATGTGTGTTGAGACAAATAGGTGACAGCCACAGGCATGATGTGACAGATATGTGACACTTGCCTGTTATGACACAGATGAGGTGACAATCACATGGGCATGGTGACAGTTTGGATGTGACACACATAAGTGGTGTGTGACAGCTGTGTGGTGTCAACCACTTGCTGGTTGTGACCATGTGAGGTGACACACAAGTGGGTTGTGCCTGATGTGCTATGACACACTCATGTGATGGGACACATATGACATGACACTCCAGAAGTCATGTGACAAATGTGATGTGCTAATCACACTCTTGTTGAGACAGATGTCAGGTAACACTGCCATGTGTGTCGAGACAGAAATAGTGTGACCCTAACAGGCACAATGGGACTGAAATGTTGTGACACTTGCACATTATGACACCCATGAGGTGACAATCACACAGGCATTGGGACAGGTGTGATGTGACAATCATGAGTCTTGTGACCGATGTGTGGTGACATTGACATGCCAATTGTGACCATGTGGGGTGACACACAAGTGAATTTGGAACTGTTGTGATGTGACACACGCATGTGCAATGTGACTGGTGTGATGTGACACTCCTGGGAGGCATGTGACTAATATGAGGGGACAATCACACTCTGTGTGTCACAGGAGTCAGGTGACACTCTCAAGTGTGTTGAGACCCATGTGATGTGACAATCACATGTGCAATGACACAGGTATGATGTGACCCTTGGGCATTAAGACACATGAGGTGACAAATACATGAACATTGTGACAGTTGTGATGTGACCGTCATAAGCAGCTTGTGACAGATGTGCGGTGACAATCACATGCCAGTTGTGACCATGTGAGGTGACACACAAGTGGGCTGTGCCTGATGTGATATGACACTCTCATGTGTGATGACAGATAGGATGTGTCACTCTGTAAAGCATGTGCCAAATGTGAGGTAACACACTATGGGTGTAACAGATGTCAGATGACACTGCCACATTTGTTGAGGCAGAAATGCTGTGACAATAACAGACATGATGTGACTGATATGTTATGGCACTTGCGTGTTACAACACAGGTGATGTGACAATCACATGGGCCTTGTAACAGTTTTGATGTGACACACATAAGCATGTGTGACACATGTGTGGTGATCACATGAGGTGACACACAAATGGCTTGTGCTTGATGTGATATGACTCTCATGTGTGATGACAGGTATGATGCGATGCTCTGTAAAGCAAGTGACAATGTGAGGTGACACACAAGTTGATTGGAACTGATCTGATGTGACACACACATGTGTGATATGAGAGGTATGATGTGACACCCCTGCATGGCATGTGACTTATATGAGGTGACACTCACTCTCTGGGTGTGACACATGTCAGGAGACACTCTCATGCATGTTGAGACAGATGTGATATGACAATCACAGGTGCAATGCGACACATATGATGGGGCATTTGCATGTTAAGATACATGTGGGATGACAACCACAGAAGCGTTGTGACAGTTGTGATGTGACAATCATAAATGGCTTGGGACAAATGAGTGGTGACAATCGTATGCTGATTGTGACCTTCTGAGTTGACATGCATGTGGGTTGTGATGGACATGATGTGACATGCACATGTGAAGTGACAGGTATGCTGTAATGCTTCTGGAAGTCTTCTGACAAATTGAGGTCACAATAACACTCTGAGTGTGACAGGTATCAGGTGACAATGCCACATGTGTTGAGACAGAAATGATATGAGAGCCACAGGCATGATGTGATAGCTATGATGTGACACTTGCCTCTTAAGACACATGGTGAGGTAACAATCACATGAGTGTTGTGACAGTTGTGATGTGACACACATAAGCAATGTGTGACAGGTGTGTGATGACAACCACATGCTGGTTGTGACCATGTGAGGTGACACAAGTGGGTTGTACCTGATGAGATATGACACTCTCACATGTGATGCGACAGATATGATGTGACACTCTGGAAGGCATTTGACACATGTGATGTGACACTCACACTCAGGGTATGACAGATGTCAGATGACACACCCACATGGGCTGAGACAGAAGTGACGTGATAATCATAAGTGTGATGGGATAGATACGATATAATGCTTTCATGTTATGACACATGTGAGGTAACGGCCACATGGGTGTGGTGACAGTTGTGATATGACACTGATAAGAGGCTTGTGACAGATGTGTGGTGACAATCATATGCCAGTGGTGAACACATGAGGTGACAAATGGGTGGTGATGGATGTGACGTGACAGTCCCATATGTGATGTGACAGGGAAACATGACACTTTGTAAGGCACCTGACAAATGGGAGGTGACAAACACACTCTGGGTGTGACAGATGCCAGGTGACACTGCCACATGTGTTGAGACAGAAATGATGCGAGAGTCACAGGCACGATGTGACAGATATGATGTGACACGTGCATTCTGACATAGGAGAAGTGACAGTCACATGGGTGTTATAACAGTTTTGATGTAACACACAGAAGTATGTGTGACAGATGTGTGGTGACAATCATATGCCAATTGTGACAATGGGAGGTGACACACAACTGGGTTGGATCTGATGTGATGTGACAATCACATGTGCAATGTGACAGGTATGATGTGACAGTTGTGCGTGAAGACACATGTGAGGTGACAGTCACTTGAGCATTGTGACAGTTGTGATGTGAGACTCATAAGTGGCTTGTGACCAGTGTGTGGTGACAATCATATGCAGATTGTGACCATCTGAGATCACATACATATGGGTTTTGACTGATGTGATGTGACATGCACATGTCAGATGTGACAGGGATGATGTGACACTCCCAGAAGACGTGTGACAAGTGTGAGGTGACAATCACACTGTGGGTGTGACAGATATCAGGTGACACTGCCATGTGTGTTGAGACAGAAATGATGTGATGATCACAGGCATGATATGAGAGATATGATGTGACACTTGCATATTATAACACAGATGAGGTGACAATCACATGGGCATTGTAACAGATTTGACGTGACCCACATAAGCATGTGTGACAGATGTGTGGTGACAATAACATGTGGGTTGTGACCATGTGAGGTGACACACAAGTGGGTTGTGCCTCATGTGATATTTCACTCCCATGTGTAATGTGACAGATATGATGTGACACTCCATAACACATGTGACAAATGTGAGGTGACAATCACACTCGAGGTGTGACATATGTCAGGTGACACTGCCACATGTGTTGAAGTAGAAATGGTGTGACCAATAACAGGCACAATGTGACTGACATTTTTGGATAATTGCATGTTATGACACACATGAGGTGACAATCACTCAGGCATTATGACAGGTGTGATGTGACAATCATAAGAGGCTTGTGACAGATGTGTGGTGACAATCACATGCCAATTGTGACAGGGTGAGCTGATACACACGTGGGTTGTGCCTGAAGTTATGTGACATTCTCATGTGTAATGACATATACTGTGTGATACTCTGTAATGCATGTGACAAATGTGAGGTGACAATCACAGTCTTGGTGTGACAGATGTCATGTGACACTGCCATGTGTGTTGAGACAGAAATGGCATGACAGTCACAGGCTCAATGTGACAGATATGATGTGACAGTTGTGCATGATGACACAGAGGAGGTGACAATCACAAGGGCACAGTGACAGCAGTGATGTGACCCACATAAGCAGTGTGTGAGAAAACCCACATGCTGGTTGTGACTATGTGAGATGACACACAAGGGGCTTGTGCCTGATGTGATATGACACTGTCATGTGTGATGACAGATATGATGTGGCACTCCATAAAGCACATGACAAATGTGAGGTGACAATCACACTCTTGGTGTGACAGATGTCATGTGACACTGACATGTGTGTTGAGACAAATAGGTGACAGCCACAGGCATGATGTGACAGATATGTGACACTTGCCTGTTATGACACAGATGTGGTGACCATCACATGGGCATGGTGACAGTTTGGATGTGACACACATAAGT
Source organism: Hippopotamus amphibius kiboko (assembly GCF_030028045.1). Lineage (NCBI taxonomy): Eukaryota > Metazoa > Chordata > Mammalia > Artiodactyla > Hippopotamidae > Hippopotamus > Hippopotamus amphibius. The sequence continues at coordinate 55,919,751 of NC_080192.1, read as the reverse complement.
GGTGTGTGACAGCTGTGTGGTGTCAACCACTTGCTGGTTGTGACCATGTGAGGTGACACACAAGTGGGTTGTGCCTGATGTGCTATGACACACTCATGTGATGGGACACATATGACATGACACTCCAGAAGTCATGTGACACATGTGATGTGCTAATCACACTCTTGTTGAGACAGATGTCAGGTAACACTGCCATGTGTGTCGAGACAGAAATAGTGTGACCCTAACAGGCACAATGGGACTGAAATGTTGTGACACTTGCACATTATGACACCCATGAGGTGACAATCACACAGGCATTGGGACAGGTGTGATGTGACAATCATGAGTCTTGTGACCGATGTGTGGTGACATTGACATGCCAATTGTGACCATGTGAGGTGACACACAAGTGAATTTGGAACTGTTACGATGTGACACACGCATGTGCAATGTGACTGGTGTGATGTGACACTCCTGGGAGGCATGTGACTAATATGAGGGGACAATCACACTCTGTGTGTCACAGGAGTCAGGTGACACTCTCAAGTGTGTTGAGACCCATGTGATGTGACAATCACATGTGCAATGACACAGGTATGATGTGACCCTTGGGCATTAAGACACATGAGGTGACAAATACATGAACATTGTGACAGTTGTGATGTGACCGTCATAAGCAGCTTGTGACAGATGTGCGGTGACAATCACATGCCAGTTGTGACCATGTGAGGTGACACACAAGTGGGCTGTGCCTGATGTGATATGACACTCTCATGTGTGATGACAGATAGGATGTGTCACTCTGTAAAGCATGTGCCAAATGTGAGGTAACACACTATGGGTGTAACAGATGTCAGATGACACTGCCACATTTGTTGAGGCAGAAATGCTGTGACAATAACAGACATGATGTGACTGATATGTTATGGCACTTGCGTGTTACAACACAGGTGATGTGACAATCACATGGGCCTTGTAACAGTTTTGATGTGACACACATAAGCATGTGTGACACATGTGTGGTGATCACGTGAGGTGACACACAAATGGCTTGTGCTTGATGTGATATGACTCTCATGTGTGATGACAGGTATGATGCGATGCTCTGTAAAGCAAGTGACAATGTGAGGTGACACACAAGTTGATTGGAACTGATCTGATGTGACACACACATGTGTGATATGAGAGGTATGATGTGACACCCCTGCATGGCATGTGACTTATATGAGGTGACAATCACTCTCTGGGTGTGACACATGTCAGGAGACACTCTCATGCGTGTTGAGACAGATGTGATATGACAATCACAGGTGCAATGCGACACATATGATGGGGCATTTGCATGTTAAGATACATGTGGGATGACAACCACAGAAGCGTTGTGACAGTTGTGATGTGACAGTCATAAATGGCTTGGGACAAATGAGTGGTGACAATCGTATGCTGATTGTGACCTTCTGAGTTGACATGCATGTGGGTTGTGATGGACATGATGTGACATGCACATGTGAAGTGACAGGTATGCTGTAATGCTTCTGGAAGTCTTCTGACAAATTGAGGTCACAATAACACTCTGAGTGTGACAGGTATCAGGTGACAATGCCACATGTGTTGAGACAGAAATGATATGAGAGCCACAGGCATGATGTGATAGCTATGATGTGACACTTGCCTGTTAAGACACATGGTGAGGTAACAATCACATGAGTGTTGTGACAGTTGTGATGTGACACACATAAGCAATGTGTGACAGGTGTGTGATGACAACCACATGCTGGTTGTGACCATGTGAGGTGACACAAGTGGGTTGTACCTGATGAGATATGACACTCTCACATGTGATGCGACAGATATGATGTGACACTCTGGAAGGCATTTGACACATGTGATGTGACACTCACACTCAGGGTATGACAGATGTCAGATGACACACCCACATGGGCTGAGACAGAAGTGACGTGATAATCATAAGTGTGATGGGATAGATACGATATAATGCTTTCATGTTATGACACATGTGAGGTAACGGCCACATGGGTGTGGTGACAGTTGTGATATGACACTGATAAGAGGCTTGTGACAGATGTGTGGTGACAATCATATGCCAGTGGTGAACACATGAGGTGACAAATGGGTGGTGATGGATGTGACGTGACAGTCCCATATGTGATGTGACAGGGAAACATGACACTTTGTAAGGCACCTGACAAATGGGAGGTGACAAACACACTCTGGGTGTGACAGATGCCAGGTGACACTGCCACATGTGTTGAGACAGAAATGATGCGAGAGTCACAGGCACGATGTGACAGATATGATGTGACACGTGCATTCTGACATAGGAGAAGTGACAGTCACATGGGTGTTATAACAGTTTTGATGTAACACACAGAAGTATGTGTGACAGATGTGTGGTGACAATCATATGCCAATTGTGACAATGGGAGGTGACACACAACTGGGTTGGATCTGATGTGATGTGACAATCACATGTGCAATGTGACAGGTATGATGTGACAGTTGTGCGTGAAGACACATGTGAGGTGACAGTCACTTGAGCATTGTGACAGTTGTGATGTGAGACTCATAAGTGGCTTGTGACCAGTGTGTGGTGACAATCATATGCAGATTGTGACCATCTGAGATCACATACATATGGGTTTTGACTGATGTGATGTGACATGCACATGTCAGATGTGACAGGGATGATGTGACACTCCCAGAAGACGTGTGACAAGTGTGAGGTGACAATCACACTGTGGGTGTGACAGATATCAGGTGACACTGCCACGTGTGTTGAGACAGAAATGATGTGATGATCACAGGCATGATATGAGAGATATGATGTGACACTTGCATATTATAACACAGATGAGGTGACCATCACATGGGCATTGTAACAGATTTGACGTGACCCACATAAGCATGTGTGACAGATGTGTGGTGACAATAACATGTGGGTTGTGACCATGTGAGGTGACACACAAGTGGGTTGTGCCTCATGTGATATTTCACTCCCATGTGTAATGTGACAGATATGATGTGACACTCCATAACACATGTGACAAATGTGAGGTGACAATCACACTCGAGGTGTGACATATGTCAGGTGACACTGCCACATGTGTTGAAGTAGAAATGGTGTGACCAATAACAGGCACAATGTGACTGACATTTTTGGATAATTGCATGTTATGACACACATGAGGTGACAATCACTCAGGCATTATGACAGGTGTGATGTGACAATCATAAGAGGCTTGTGACAGATGTGTGGTGACAATCACATGCCAATTGTGACAGGGTGAGCTGATACACACGTGGGTTGTGCCTGAAGTTATGTGACATTCTCATGTGTAATGACATATACTGTGTGATACTCTGTAATGCATGTGACAAATGTGAGGTGACAATCACAGTCTTGGTGTGACAGATGTCATGTGACACTGCCATGTGTGTTGAGACAGAAATGGCATGACAGTCACAGGCTCAATGTGACAGATATGATGTGACAGTTGTGCATGATGACACAGAGGAGGTGACAATCACAAGGGCACAGTGACAGCAGTGATGTGACCCACAGAAGCAGTGTGTGTGAAAACCCACATGCTGGTTGTGACTATGTGAGATGACACACAAGGGGCTTGTGCCTGATGTGATATGACACTGTCATGTGTGATGACAGATATGATGTGACACTCCATAAAGCACATGACAAATGTGAGGTGACAATCACACTCTTGGTGTGACAGATGTCATGTGACACTGACATGTGTGTTGAGACAAATAGGTGACAGCCACAGGCATGATGTGACAGATATGTGACACTTGCCTGTTATGACACAGATGAGGTGACCATCACATGGGCATGGTGACAGTTTGGATGTGACACACATAAGTGGTGTGTGACAGCTGTGTGGTGTCAACCACTTGCTGGTTGTGACCATGTGAGGTGACACACAAGTGGGTTGTGCCTGATGTGCTATGACACACTCATGTGATGGGACACATATGACATGACACTCCAGAAGTCATGTGACACATGTGATGTGCTAATCACACTCTTGTTGAGACAGATGTCAGGTAACACTGCCATGTGTGTCGAGACAGAAATAGTGTGACCCTAACAGGCACAATGGGACTGAAATGTTGTGACACTTGCACATTATGACACCCATGAGGTGACAATCACACAGGCATTGGGACAGGTGTGATGTGACAATCATGAGTCTTGTGACCGATGTGTGGTGACATTGACATGCCAATTGTGACCATGTGGGGTGACACACAAGTGAATTTGGAACTGTTGTGATGTGACACACGCATGTGCAATGTGACTGGTGTGATGTGACACTCCTGGGAGGCATGTGACTAATATGAGGGGACAATCACACTCTGTGTGTCACAGGAGTCAGGTGACACTCTCAAGTGTGTTGAGACCCATGTGATGTGACAATCACATGTGCAATGACACAGGTATGATGTGACCCTTGGGCATTAAGACACATGAGGTGACAAATACATGAACATTGTGACAGTTGTGATGTGACCGTCATAAGCAGCTTGTGACAGATGTGCGGTGACAATCACATGCCAGTTGTGACCATGTGAGGTGACACACAAGTGGGCTGTGCCTGATGTGATATGACACTCTCATGTGTGATGACAGATAGGATGTGTCACTCTGTAAAGCATGTGCCAAATGTGAGGTAACACACTATGGGTGTAACAGATGTCAGATGACACTGCCACATTTGTTGAGGCAGAAATGCTGTGACAATAACAGACATGATGTGACTGATATGTTATGGCACTTGCGTGTTACAACACAGGTGATGTGACAATCACATGGGCCTTGTAACAGTTTTGATGTGACACACATAAGCATGTGTGACACATGTGTGGTGATCACGTGAGGTGACACACAAATGGCTTGTGCTTGATGTGATATGACTCTCATGTGTGATGACAGGTATGATGCGATGCTCTGTAAAGCAAGTGACAATGTGAGGTGACACACAAGTTGGTTGGAACTGATCTGATGTGACACACACATGTGTGATATGAGAGGTATGATGTGACACCCCTGCATGGCATGTGACTTATATGAGGTGACAATCACTCTCTGGGTGTGACACATGTCAGGAGACACTCTCATGCGTGTTGAGACAGATGTGATATGACAATCACAGGTGCAATGCGACACATATGATGGGGCATTTGCATGTTAAGATACATGTGGGATGACAACCACAGAAGCGTTGTGACAGTTGTGATGTGACAGTCATAAATGGCTTGGGACAAATGAGTGGTGACAATCGTATGCTGATTGTGACCTTCTGAGTTGACATGCATGTGGGTTGTGATGGACATGATGTGACATGCACATGTGAAGTGACAGGTATGCTGTAATGCTTCTGGAAGTCTTCTGACAAATTGAGGTCACAATAACACTCTGAGTGTGACAGGTATCAGGTGACAATGCCACATGTGTTGAGACAGAAATGATATGAGAGCCACAGGCATGATGTGATAGCTATGATGTGACACTTGCCTCTTAAGACACATGGTGAGGTAACAATCACATGAGTGTTGTGACAGTTGTGATGTGACACACATAAGCAATGTGTGACAGGTGTGTGATGACAACCACATGCTGGTTGTGACCATGTGAGGTGACACAAGTGGGTTGTACCTGATGAGATATGACACTCTCACATGTGATGCGACAGATATGATGTGACACTCTGGAAGGCATTTGACACATGTGATGTGACACTCACACTCAGGGTATGACAGATGTCAGATGACACACCCACATGGGCTGAGACAGAAGTGACGTGATAATCATAAGTGTGATGGGATAGATACGATATAATGCTTTCATGTTATGACACATGTGAGGTAACGGCCACATGGGTGTGGTGACAGTTGTGATATGACACTGATAAGAGGCTTGTGACAGATGTGTGGTGACAATCATATGCCAGTGGTGAACACATGAGGTGACAAATGGGTGGTGATGGATGTGACGTGGCAGTCCCATATGTGATGTGACAGGGAAACATGACACTTTGTAAGGCACCTGACAAATGGGAGGTGACAAACACACTCTGGGTGTGACAGATGCCAGGTGACACTGCCACATGTGTTGAGACAGAAATGATGCGAGAGTCACAGGCACGATGTGACAGCTATGATGTGACACGTGCATTCTGACATAGGAGAAGTGACAGTCACATGGGTGTTATAACAGTTTTGATGTAACACACAGAAGTATGTGTGACAGATGTGTGGTGACAATCATATGCCAATTGTGACAATGGGAGGTGACACACAACTGGGTTGGAGCTGATGTGATGTGACAATCACATGTGCAATGTGACAGGTATGATGTGACAGTTGTGCGTGAAGACACATGTGAGGTGACAGTCACTTGAGCATTGTGACAGTTGTGATGTGAGACTCATAAGTGGCTTGTGACCAGTGTGTGGTGACAATCATATGCAGATTGTGACCATCTGAGATCACATACATATGGGTTTTGACTGATGTGATGTGACATGCACATGTCAGATGTGACAGGGATGATGTGACACTCCCAGAAGACGTGTGACAAGTGTGAGGTGACAATCACACTGTGGGTGTGACAGATATCAGGTGACACTGCCACGTGTGTTGAGACAGAAATGATGTGATGATCACAGGCATGATATGAGAGATATGATGTGACACTTGCATATTATAACACAGATGAGGTGACAATCACATGGGCATTGTAACAGATTTGATGTGACCCACATAAGCATGTGTGACAGATGTGTGGTGACAATAACATGTGGGTTGTGACCATGTGAGGTGACACACAAGTGGGTTGTGCCTCATGTGATATTTCACTCCCATGTGTAATGTGACAGATATGATGTGACACTCCATAACACATGTGACAAATGTGAGGTGACAATCACACTCGAGGTGTGACATATGTCAGGTGACACTGCCACATGTGTTGAAGTAGAAGTGGTGTGACCAATAACAGGCACAATGTGACTGACATTTTTGGATAATTGCATGTTATGACACACATGAGGTGACAATCACTCAGGCATTATGACAGGTGTGATGTGACAATCATAAGAGGCTTGTGACAGATGTGTGGTGACAATCACATGCCAATTGTGACAGGGTGAGCTGATACACACCTGGGTTGTGCCTGAAGTTATGTGACATTCTCATGTGTAATGACATATACTGTGTGATACTCTGTAATGCATGTGACAAATGTGAGGTGACAATCACAGTCTTGGTGTGACAGATGTCATGTGACACTGCCATGTGTGTTGAGACAGAAATGGCATGACAGTCACAGGCTCAATGTGACAGATATGATGTGACAGTTGTGCATGATGACACAGAGGAGGTGACAATCACAAGGGCACAGTGACAGCAGTGATGTGACCCACAGAAGCAGTGTGTGTGAAAACCCACATGCTGGTTGTGACTATGTGAGATGACACACAAGGGGCTTGTGCCTGATGTGATATGACACTGTCATGTGTGATGACAGATATGATGTGACACTCCATAAAGCACATGACAAATGTGAGGTGACAATCACACTCTTGGTGTGACAGATGTCATGTGACACTGACATGTGTGTTGAGACAAATAGGTGACAGCCACAGGCATGATGTGACAGATATGTGACACTTGCCTGTTATGACACAGATGAGGTGACAATCACATGGGCATGGTGACAGTTTGGATGTGACACACATAAGTGGTGTGTGACAGCTGTGTGGTGTCAACCACTTGCTGGTTGTGACCATGTGAGGTGACACACAAGTGGGTTGTGCCTGATGTGCTATGACACACTCATGTGATGGGACACATATGACATGACACTCCAGAAGTCATGTGACAAATGTGATGTGCTAATCACACTCTTGTTGAGACAGATGTCAGGTAACACTGCCATGTGTGTCGAGACAGAAATAGTGTGACCCTAACAGGCACAATGGGACTGAAATGTTGTGACACTTGCACATTATGACACCCATGAGGTGACAATCACACAGGCATTGGGACAGGTGTGATGTGACAATCATGAGTCTTGTGACCGATGTGTGGTGACATTGACATGCCAATTGTGACCATGTGGGGTGACACACAAGTGAATTTGGAACTGTTGTGATGTGACACACGCATGTGCAATGTGACTGGTGTGATGTGACACTCCTGGGAGGCATGTGACTAATATGAGGGGACAATCACACTCTGTGTGTCACAGGAGTCAGGTGACACTCTCAAGTGTGTTGAGACCCATGTGATGTGACAATCACATGTGCAATGACACAGGTATGATGTGACCCTTGGGCATTAAGACACATGAGGTGACAAATACATGAACATTGTGACAGTTGTGATGTGACCGTCATAAGCAGCTTGTGACAGATGTGCGGTGACAATCACATGCCAGTTGTGACCATGTGAGGTGACACACAAGTGGGCTGTGCCTGATGTGATATGACACTCTCATGTGTGATGACAGATAGGATGTGTCACTCTGTAAAGCATGTGCCAACTGTGAGGTAACACACTATGGGTGTAACAGATGTCAGATGACACTGCCACATTTGTTGAGGCAGAAATGCTGTGACAATAACAGACATGATGTGACTGATATGTTATGGCACTTGCGTGTTACAACACAGGTGATGTGACAATCACATGGGCCTTGTAACAGTTTTGATGTGACACACATAAGCATGTGTGACACATGTGTGGTGATCACGTGAGGTGACACACAAATGGCTTGTGCTTGATGTGATATGACTCTCATGTGTGATGACAGGTATGATGCGATGCTCTGTAAAGCAAGTGACAATGTGAGGTGACACACAAGTTGATTGGAACTGATCTGATGTGACACACACATGTGTGATATGAGAGGTATGATGTGACACTCCTGCATGGCATGTGACTTATATGAGGTGACAATCACTCTCTGGGTGTGACACATGTCAGGAGACACTCTCATGCATGTTGAGACAGATGTGATATGACAATCACAGGTGCAATGCGACACATATGATGGGGCATTTGCATGTTAAGATACATGTGGGATGACAACCACAGAAGCGTTGTGACAGTTGTGATGTGACAATCATAAATGGCTTGGGACAAATGAGTGGTGACAATCGTATGCTGATTGTGACCTTCTGAGTTGACATGCATGTGGGTTGTGATGGACATGATGTGACATGCACATGTGAAGTGACAGGTATGCTGTAATGCTTCTGGAAGTCTTCTGACAAATTGAGGTCACAATAACACTCTGAGTGTGACAGGTATCAGGTGACAATGCCACATGTGTTGAGACAGAAATGATATGAGAGCCACAGGCATGATGTGATAGCTATGATGTGACACTTGCCTCTTAAGACACATGGTGAGGTAACAATCACATGAGTGTTGTGACAGTTGTGATGTGACACACATAAGCAATGTGTGACAGGTGTGTGATGACAACCACATGCTGGTTGTGACCATGTGAGGTGACACAAGTGGGTTGTACCTGATGAGATATGACACTCTCACATGTGATGCGACAGATATGATGTGACACTCTGGAAGGCATTTGACACATGTGATGTGACACTCACACTCAGGGTATGACAGATGTCAGATGACACACCCACATGGGCTGAGACAGAAGTGACGTGATAATCATAAGTGTGATGGGATAGATACGATATAATGCTTTCATGTTATGACACATGTGAGGTAACGGCCACATGGGTGTGGTGACAGTTGTGATATGACACTGATAAGAGGCTTGTGACAGATGTGTGGTGACAATCATATGCCAGTGGTGAACACATGAGGTGACAAATGGGTGGTGATGGATGTGACGTGACAGTCCCATATGTGATGTGACAGGGAAACATGACACTTTGTAAGGCACCTGACAAATGGGAGGTGACAAACACACTCTGGGTGTGACAGATGCCAGGTGACACTGCCACATGTGTTGAGACAGAAATGATGCGAGAGTCACAGGCACGATGTGACAGATATGATGTGACACGTGCATTCTGACATAGGAGAAGTGACAGTCACATGGGTGTTATAACAGTTTTGATGTAACACACAGAAGTATGTGTGACAGATGTGTGGTGACAATCATATGCCAATTGTGACAATGGGAGGTGACACACAACTGGGTTGGATCTGATGTGATGTGACAATCACATGTGCAATGTGACAGGTATGATGTGACAGTTGTGCGTGAAGACACATGTGAGGTGACAGTCACTTGAGCATTGTGACAGTTGTGATGTGAGACTCATAAGTGGCTTGTGACCAGTGTGTGGTGACAATCATATGCAGATTGTGACCATCTGAGATCACATACATATGGGTTTTGACTGATGTGATGTGACATGCACATGTCAGATGTGACAGGGATGATGTGACACTCCCAGAAGACGTGTGACAAGTGTGAGGTGACAATCACACTGTGGGTGTGACAGATATCAGGTGACACTGCCACGTGTGTTGAGACAGAAATGATGTGATGATCACAGGCATGATATGAGAGATATGATGTGACACTTGCATATTATAACACAGATGAGGTGACCATCACATGGGCATTGTAACAGATTTGACGTGACCCACATAAGCATGTGTGACAGATGTGTGGTGACAATAACATGTGGGTTGTGACCATGTGAGGTGACACACAAGTGGGTTGTGCCTCATGTGATATTTCACTCCCATGTGTAATGTGACAGATATGATGTGACACTCCATAACACATGTGACAAATGTGAGGTGACAATCACACTCGAGGTGTGACATATGTCAGGTGACACTGCCACATGTGTTGAAGTAGAAATGGTGTGACCAATAACAGGCACAATGTGACTGACATTTTTGGATAATTGCATGTTATGACACACATGAGGTGACAATCACTCAGGCATTATGACAGGTGTGATGTGACAATCATAAGAGGCTTGTGACAGATGTGTGGTGACAATCACATGCCAATTGTGACAGGGTGAGCTGATACACACCTGGGTTGTGCCTGAAGTTATGTGACATTCTCATGTGTAATGACATATACTGTGTGATACTCTGTAATGCATGTGACAAATGTGAGGTGACAATCACAGTCTTGGTGTGACAGATGTCATGTGACACTGCCATGTGTGTTGAGACAGAAATGGCATGACAGTCACAGGCTCAATGTGACAGATATGATGTGACACTTGCCCATGATGACACTGGTGAGGTGACAATCACAGGGGGTTGTGAAAGTTGTGATGTGACACACATAATCAGTGTGTGACAGGTATGTTTTGGCAACCACATGTAGGTTGTGACCATGTGAGATGACACACAAGTGGGTTGTGCCTGCTGTGATGTGATACTCTCATGTGTGATGACAGATATGATGTAACACTTCATCAAGCATGTGGCAAATGTGAGTCAACAATCACACTCTGGGTGTGACAGATGTCAGATGACACTGCCATATTTGCTGAGACAGAAATGATGTGACAGTCACAGGCATGATGTGAAAAATAGGATGTGACACTACATAAAGCATGTCACAAATGTGAGGTGATAATGACACTTTGGATGTGACAGATATCACAACTGCCATGTGTGTTGAGACAGAAATGATATGACAATAACAGGCATGTGACTGATATGTAGTGGCACTTGCACATTATGACACATGAGAAGACAATCACAAGGACCTTGTGACAGGTGTGATGTGACAATCATAAGTGGTTTGTGCCAGTTGTGGGTTGACAATCACTCGATGGTTGTGATAATGTGAATTGTGGAAAAACAGGTTTGTGATATAGACTTTGACATGCACATGTGTGATGTGACAGATATGCAACTATCTCTAAGGCATGTGTCAAATATGAGGTGACGATCACACTCTGGGTGTAACAGATGTCAGGGGAATCTGCCACATGTGTTGAGACAGAAATGAGGTCACAGGTGCAATGTGACAGATATGATGTGACAGTTGTGCATGATGACACAGAGGAGGTGACAATCACAAGGGCACAGTGTGTGTTGAGGCAGAAATGCTGTGACAATAACAGACATGATGTGACTGATATGTTATGGCACTTGTGTGTTACAACACAGGTGATGTGACAATCACATGGGCCTTGTAACAGTTTTGATGTGACACACATAAGCATGTGTGACACATGTGTGGTGATCATGTGAGGTGACACACAAATGGCTTGTGCTTGATGTGATATGACTCTCATGTGTGATGACAGGTATGATGCGATGCTCTGTAAAGCAAGTGACAATGTGAGGTGACACACAAGTTGGTTGGAACTGATCTGATGTGACACACACATGTGTGATATGAGAGGTATGATGTGACACCCCTGCATGGCATGTGACTTATATGAGGTGACACTCACTCTCTGGGTGTGACACATGTCAGGAGACACTCTCATGCGTGTTGAGACAGATGTGATATGACAATCACAGGTGCAATGCGACACATATGATGGGGCATTTGCATGTTAAGATACATGTGGGATGACAACCACAGAAGCGTTGTGACAGTTGTGATGTGACAATCATAAATGGCTTGGGACAAATGAGTGGTGACAATCGTATGCTGATTGTGACCTTCTGAGTTGACATGCATGTGGGTTGTGATGGACATGATGTGACATGCACATGTGAAGTGACAGGTATGCTGTAATGCTTCTGGAAGTCTTCTGACAAATTGAGGTCACAATAACACTCTGAGTGTGACAGGTATCAGGTGACAATGCCACATGTGTTGAGACAGAAATGATATGAGAGCCACAGGCATGATGTGATAGCTATGATGTGACACTTGCCTCTTAAGACACATGTTGAGGTAACAATCACATGAGTGTTGTGACAGTTGTGATGTGACACACATAAGCAATGTGTGACAGGTGTGTGATGACAACCACATGCTGGTTGTGACCATGTGAGGTGACACAAGTGGGTTGTACCTGATGAGATATGACACTCTCACATGTGATGCGACAGATATGATGTGACACTCTGGAAGGCATTTGACACATGTGATGTGACACTCACACTCAGGGTATGACAGATGTCAGATGACACACCCACATGGGCTGAGACAGAAGTGACGTGATAATCATAAGTGTGATGGGATAGATACGATATAATGCTTTCATGTTATGACACATGTGAGGTAACGGCCACATGGGTGTGGTGACAGTTGTGATATGACACTGATAAGAGGCTTGTGACAGATGTGTGGTGACAATCATATGCCAGTGGTGAACACATGAGGTGACAAATGGGTGGTGATGGATGTGACGTGACAGTCCCATATGTGATGTGACAGGGAAACATGACACTTTGTAAGGCACCTGACAAATGGGAGGTGACAAACACACTCTGGGTGTGACAGATGCCAGGTGACACTGCCACATGTGTTGAGACAGAAATGATGCGAGAGTCACAGGCATGATGTGACAGATATGATGTGACACGTGCATTCTGACATAGGAGAAGTGACAGTCACATGGGTGTTATAACAGTTTTGATGTAACACACAGAAGTATGTGTGACAGATGTGTGGTGACAATCATATGCCAATTGTGACAATGGGAGGTGACACACAACTGGGTTGGATCTGATGTGATGTGACAATCACATGTGCAATGTGACAGGTATGATGTGACAGTTGTGCGTGAAGACACATGTGAGGTGACAGTCACTTGAGCATTGTGACAGTTGTGATGTGAGACTCATAAGTGGCTTGTGACCAGTGTGTGGTGACAATCATATGCAGATTGTGACCATCTGAGATCACATACATATGGGTTTTGACTGATGTGATGTGACCTGCACATGTCAGATGTGACAGGGATGATGTGACACTCCCAGAAGACGTGTGACAAGTGTGAGGTGACAATCACACTGTGGGTGTGACAGATATCAGGTGACACTGCCACGTGTGTTGAGACAGAAATGATGTGATGATCACAGGCATGATATGAGAGATATGATGTGACACTTGCATATTATAACACAGATGAGGTGACAATCACATGGGCATTGTAACAGATTTGACGTGACCCACATAAGCATGTGTGACAGATGTGTGGTGACAATAACATGTGGGTTGTGACCATGTGAGGTGACACACAAGTGGGTTGTGCCTCATGTGATATTTCACTCCCATGTGTAATGTGACAGATATGATGTGACACTCCATAACACATGTGACAAATGTGAGGTGACAATCACACTCGAGGTGTGACATATGTCAGGTGACACTGCCACATGTGTTGAAGTAGAAATGGTGTGACCAATAACAGGCACAATGTGACTGACATTTTTGGATAATTGCATGTTATGACACACATGAGGTGACAATCACTCAGGCATTATGACAGGTGTGATGTGACAATCATAAGAGGCTTGTGACAGATATGTGGTGACAATCACATGCCAATTGTGACAGGGTGAGCTGATACACACCTGGGTTGTGCCTGAAGTTATGTGACATTCTCATGTGTAATGACATATACTGTGTGATACTCTGTAATGCATGTGACAAATGTGAGGTGACAATCACAGTCTTGGTGTGACAGATGTCATGTGACACTGCCATGTGTGTTGAGACAGAAATGGCATGACAGTCACAGGCTCAATGTGACAGATATGATGTGACAGTTGTGCATGATGACACAGAGGAGGTGACAATCACAAGGGCACAGTGACAGCAGTGATGTGACCCACAGAAGCTGTGTGTGTGAAAACCCACATGCTGGTTGTGACTATGTGAGATGACACACAAGGGGCTTGTGCCTGATGTGATATGACACTGTCATGTGTGATGACAGATATGATGTGACACTCCATAAAGCACATGACAAATGTGAGGTGACAATCACACTCTTGGTGTGACAGATGTCATGTGACACTGACATGTGTGTTGAGACAAATAGGTGACAGCCACAGGCATGATGTGACAGATATGTGACACTTGCCTGTTATGACACAGATGAGGTGACCATCACATGGGCATGGTGACAGTTTGGATGTGACACACATAAGTGGTGTGTGACAGCTGTGTGGTGTCAACCACTTGCTGGTTGTGACCATGTGAGGTGACACACAAGTGGGTTGTGCCTGATGTGCTATGACACACTCATGTGATGGGACACATATGACATGACACTCCAGAAGTCATGTGACAAATGTGATGTGCTAATCACACTCTTGTTGAGACAGATGTCAGGTAACACTGCCATGTGTGTCGAGACAGAAATAGTGTGACCCTAACAGGCACAATGGGACTGAAATGTTGTGACACTTGCACATTATGACACCCATGAGGTGACAATCACACAGGCATTGGGACAGGTGTGATGTGACAATCATGAGTCTTGTGACCGATGTGTGGTGACATTGACATGCCAATTGTGACCATGTGGGGTGACACACAAGTGAATTTGGAACTGTTGTGATGTGACACACGCATGTGCAATGTGACTGGTGTGATGTGACACTCCTGGGAGGCATGTGACTAATATGAGGGGACAATCACACTCTGTGTGTCACAGGAGTCAGGTGACACTCTCAAGTGTGTTGAGACCCATGTGATGTGACAATCACATGTGCAATGACACAGGTATGATGTGACCCTTGGGCATTAAGACACATGAGGTGACAAATACATGAACATTGTGACAGTTGTGATGTGACCGTCATAAGCAGCTTGTGACAGATGTGCGGTGACAATCACATGCCAGTTGTGACCATGTGAGGTGACACACAAGTGGGCTGTGCCTGATGTGATATGACACTCTCATGTGTGATGACAGATAGGATGTGTCACTCTGTAAAGCATGTGCCAAATGTGAGGTAACACACTATGGGTGTAACAGATGTCAGATGACACTGCCACATTTGTTGAGGCAGAAATGCTGTGACAATAACAGACATGATGTGACTGATATGTTATGGCACTTGCGTGTTACAACACAGGTGATGTGACAATCACATGGGCCTTGTAACAGTTTTGATGTGACACACATAAGCATGTGTGACACATGTGTGGTGATCACGTGAGGTGACACACAAATGGCTTGTGCTTGATGTGATATGACTCTCATGTGTGATGACAGGTATGATGCGATGCTCTGTAAAGCAAGTGACAATGTGAGGTGACACACAAGTTGATTGGAACTGATCTGATGTGACACACACATGTGTGATATGAGAGGTATGATGTGACACTCCTGCATGGCATGTGACTTATATGAGGTGACAATCACTCTCTGGGTGTGACACATGTCAGGAGACACTCTCATGCATGTTGAGACAGATGTGATATGACAATCACAGGTGCAATGCGACACATATGATGGGGCATTTGCATGTTAAGATACATGTGGGATGACAACCACAGAAGCGTTGTGACAGTTGTGATGTGACAATCATAAATGGCTTGGGACAAATGAGTGGTGACAATCGTATGCTGATTGTGACCTTCTGAGTTGACATGCATGTGGGTTGTGATGGACATGATGTGACATGCACATGTGAAGTGACAGGTATGCTGTAATGCTTCTGGAAGTCTTCTGACAAATTGAGGTCACAATAACACTCTGAGTGTGACAGGTATCAGGTGACAATGCCACATGTGTTGAGACAGAAATGATATGAGAGCCACAGGCATGATGTGATAGCTATGATGTGACACTTGCCTCTTAAGACACATGGTGAGGTAACAATCACATGAGTGTTGTGACAGTTGTGATGTGACACACATAAGCAATGTGTGACAGGTGTGTGATGACAACCACATGCTGGTTGTGACCATGTGAGGTGACACAAGTGGGTTGTACCTGATGAGATATGACACTCTCACATGTGATGCGACAGATATGATGTGACACTCTGGAAGGCATTTGACACATGTGATGTGACACTCACACTCAGGGTATGACAGATGTCAGATGACACACCCACATGGGCTGAGACAGAAGTGACGTGATAATCATAAGTGTGATGGGATAGATACGATATAATGCTTTCATGTTATGACACATGTGAGGTAACGGCCACATGGGTGTGGTGACAGTTGTGATATGACACTGATAAGAGGCTTGTGACAGATGTGTGGTGACAATCATATGCCAGTGGTGAACACATGAGGTGACAAATGGGTGG
Organism: Hippopotamus amphibius kiboko; assembly: GCF_030028045.1. Classification (NCBI taxonomy): domain Eukaryota; kingdom Metazoa; phylum Chordata; class Mammalia; order Artiodactyla; family Hippopotamidae; genus Hippopotamus; species Hippopotamus amphibius. The sequence goes on along the minus strand of NC_080192.1, from coordinate 55,902,519 downwards.
TGATGGATGTGACGTGACAGTCCCATATGTGATGTGACAGGGAAACATGACACTTTGTAAGGCACCTGACAAATGGGAGGTGACAAACACACTCTGGGTGTGACAGATGCCAGGTGACACTGCCACATGTGTTGAGACAGAAATGATGCGAGAGTCACAGGCACGATGTGACAGATATGATGTGACACGTGCATTCTGACATAGGAGAAGTGACAGTCACATGGGTGTTATAACAGTTTTGATGTAACACACAGAAGTATGTGTGACAGATGTGTGGTGACAATCATATGCCAATTGTGACAATGGGAGGTGACACACAACTGGGTTGGATCTGATGTGATGTGACAATCACATGTGCAATGTGACAGGTATGATGTGACAGTTGTGCGTGAAGACACATGTGAGGTGACAGTCACTTGAGCATTGTGACAGTTGTGATGTGAGACTCATAAGTGGCTTGTGACCAGTGTGTGGTGACAATCATATGCAGATTGTGACCATCTGAGATCACATACATATGGGTTTTGACTGATGTGATGTGACATGCACATGTCAGATGTGACAGGGATGATGTGACACTCCCAGAAGACGTGTGACAAGTGTGAGGTGACAATCACACTGTGGGTGTGACAGATATCAGGTGACACTGCCACGTGTGTTGAGACAGAAATGATGTGATGATCACAGGCATGATATGAGAGATATGATGTGACACTTGCATATTATAACACAGATGAGGTGACAATCACATGGGCATTGTAACAGATTTGATGTGACCCACATAAGCATGTGTGACAGATGTGTGGTGACAATAACATGTGGGTTGTGACCATGTGAGGTGACACACAAGTGGGTTGTGCCTCATGTGATATTTCACTCCCATGTGTAATGTGACAGATATGATGTGACACTCCATAACACATGTGACAAATGTGAGGTGACAATCACACTCGAGGTGTGACATATGTCAGGTGACACTGCCACATGTGTTGAAGTAGAAATGGTGTGACCAATAACAGGCACAATGTGACTGACATTTTTGGATAATTGCATGTTATGACACACATGAGGTGACAATCACTCAGGCATTATGACAGGTGTGATGTGACAATCATAAGAGGCTTGTGACAGATGTGTGGTGACAATCACATGCCAATTGTGACAGGGTGAGCTGATACACACCTGGGTTGTGCCTGAAGTTATGTGACATTCTCATGTGTAATGACATATACTGTGTGATACTCTGTAATGCATGTGACAAATGTGAGGTGACAATCACAGTCTTGGTGTGACAGATGTCATGTGACACTGCCATGTGTGTTGAGACAGAAATGGCATGACAGTCACAGGCTCAATGTGACAGATATGATGTGACAGTTGTGCATGATGACACAGAGGAGGTGACAATCACAAGGGCACAGTGACAGCAGTGATGTGACCCACAGAAGCAGTGTGTGTGAAAACCCACATGCTGGTTGTGACTATGTGAGATGACACACAAGGGGCTTGTGCCTGATGTGATATGACACTGTCATGTGTGATGACAGATATGATGTGACACTCCATAAAGCACATGACAAATGTGAGGTGACAATCACACTCTTGGTGTGACAGATGTCATGTGACACTGACATGTGTGTTGAGACAAATAGGTGACAGCCACAGGCATGATGTGACAGATATGTGACACTTGCCTGTTATGACACAGATGAGGTGACAATCACATGGGCATGGTGACAGTTTGGATGTGACACACATAAGTGGTGTGTGACAGCTGTGTGGTGTCAACCACTTGCTGGTTGTGACCATGTGAGGTGACACACAAGTGGGTTGTGCCTGATGTGCTATGACACACTCATGTGATGGGACACATATGACATGACACTCCAGAAGTCATGTGACAAATGTGATGTGCTAATCACACTCTTGTTGAGACAGATGTCAGGTAACACTGCCATGTGTGTCGAGACAGAAATAGTGTGACCCTAACAGGCACAATGGGACTGAAATGTTGTGACACTTGCACATTATGACACCCATGAGGTGACAATCACACAGGCATTGGGACAGGTGTGATGTGACAATCATGAGTCTTGTGACCGATGTGTGGTGACATTGACATGCCAATTGTGACCATGTGGGGTGACACACAAGTGAATTTGGAACTGTTGTGATGTGACACACGCATGTGCAATGTGACTGGTGTGATGTGACACTCCTGGGAGGCATGTGACTAATATGAGGGGACAATCACACTCTGTGTGTCACAGGAGTCAGGTGACACTCTCAAGTGTGTTGAGACCCATGTGATGTGACAATCACATGTGCAATGACACAGGTATGATGTGACCCTTGGGCATTAAGACACATGAGGTGACAAATACATGAACATTGTGACAGTTGTGATGTGACCGTCATAAGCAGCTTGTGACAGATGTGCGGTGACAATCACATGCCAGTTGTGACCATGTGAGGTGACACACAAGTGGGCTGTGCCTGATGTGATATGACACTCTCATGTGTGATGACAGATAGGATGTGTCACTCTGTAAAGCATGTGCCAAATGTGAGGTAACACACTATGGGTGTAACAGATGTCAGATGACACTGCCACATTTGTTGAGGCAGAAATGCTGTGACAATAACAGACATGATGTGACTGATATGTTATGGCACTTGCGTGTTACAACACAGGTGATGTGACAATCACATGGGCCTTGTAACAGTTTTGATGTGACACACATAAGCATGTGTGACACATGTGTGGTGATCACGTGAGGTGACACACAAATGGCTTGTGCTTGATGTGATATGACTCTCATGTGTGATGACAGGTATGATGCGATGCTCTGTAAAGCAAGTGACAATGTGAGGTGACACACAAGTTGATTGGAACTGATCTGATGTGACACACACATGTGTGATATGAGAGGTATGATGTGACACTCCTGCATGGCATGTGACTTATATGAGGTGACAATCACTCTCTGGGTGTGACACATGTCAGGAGACACTCTCATGCATGTTGAGACAGATGTGATATGACAATCACAGGTGCAATGCGACACATATGATGGGGCATTTGCATGTTAAGATACATGTGGGATGACAACCACAGAAGCGTTGTGACAGTTGTGATGTGACAATCATAAATGGCTTGGGACAAATGAGTGGTGACAATCGTATGCTGATTGTGACCTTCTGAGTTGACATGCATGTGGGTTGTGATGGACATGATGTGACATGCACATGTGAAGTGACAGGTATGCTGTAATGCTTCTGGAAGTCTTCTGACAAATTGAGGTCACAATAACACTCTGAGTGTGACAGGTATCAGGTGACAATGCCACATGTGTTGAGACAGAAATGATATGAGAGCCACAGGCATGATGTGATAGCTATGATGTGACACTTGCCTCTTAAGACACATGGTGAGGTAACAATCACATGAGTGTTGTGACAGTTGTGATGTGACACACATAAGCAATGTGTGACAGGTGTGTGATGACAACCACATGCTGGTTGTGACCATGTGAGGTGACACAAGTGGGTTGTACCTGATGAGATATGACACTCTCACATGTGATGCGACAGATATGATGTGACACTCTGGAAGGCATTTGACACATGTGATGTGACACTCACACTCAGGGTATGACAGATGTCAGATGACACACCCACATGGGCTGAGACAGAAGTGACGTGATAATCATAAGTGTGATGGGATAGATACGATATAATGCTTTCATGTTATGACACATGTGAGGTAACGGCCACATGGGTGTGGTGACAGTTGTGATATGACACTGATAAGAGGCTTGTGACAGATGTGTGGTGACAATCATATGCCAGTGGTGAACACATGAGGTGACAAATGGGTGGTGATGGATGTGACGTGACAGTCCCATATGTGATGTGACAGGGAAACATGACACTTTGTAAGGCACCTGACAAATGGGAGGTGACAAACACACTCTGGGTGTGACAGATGCCAGGTGACACTGCCACATGTGTTGAGACAGAAATGATGCGAGAGTCACAGGCACGATGTGACAGATATGATGTGACACGTGCATTCTGACATAGGAGAAGTGACAGTCACATGGGTGTTATAACAGTTTTGATGTAACACACAGAAGTATGTGTGACAGATGTGTGGTGACAATCATATGCCAATTGTGACAATGGGAGGTGACACACAACTGGGTTGGATCTGATGTGATGTGACAATCACATGTGCAATGTGACAGGTATGATGTGACAGTTGTGCGTGAAGACACATGTGAGGTGACAGTCACTTGAGCATTGTGACAGTTGTGATGTGAGACTCATAAGTGGCTTGTGACCAGTGTGTGGTGACAATCATATGCAGATTGTGACCATCTGAGATCACATACATATGGGTTTTGACTGATGTGATGTGACATGCACATGTCAGATGTGACAGGGATGATGTGACACTCCCAGAAGACGTGTGACAAGTGTGAGGTGACAATCACACTGTGGGTGTGACAGATATCAGGTGACACTGCCACGTGTGTTGAGACAGAAATGATGTGATGATCACAGGCATGATATGAGAGATATGATGTGACACTTGCATATTATAACACAGATGAGGTGACCATCACATGGGCATTGTAACAGATTTGACGTGACCCACATAAGCATGTGTGACAGATGTGTGGTGACAATAACATGTGGGTTGTGACCATGTGAGGTGACACACAAGTGGGTTGTGCCTCATGTGATATTTCACTCCCATGTGTAATGTGACAGATATGATGTGACACTCCATAACACATGTGACAAATGTGAGGTGACAATCACACTCGAGGTGTGACATATGTCAGGTGACACTGCCACATGTGTTGAAGTAGAAATGGTGTGACCAATAACAGGCACAATGTGACTGACATTTTTGGATAATTGCATGTTATGACACACATGAGGTGACAATCACTCAGGCATTATGACAGGTGTGATGTGACAATCATAAGAGGCTTGTGACAGATGTGTGGTGACAATCACATGCCAATTGTGACAGGGTGAGCTGATACACACCTGGGTTGTGCCTGAAGTTATGTGACATTCTCATGTGTAATGACATATACTGTGTGATACTCTGTAATGCATGTGACAAATGTGAGGTGACAATCACAGTCTTGGTGTGACAGATGTCATGTGACACTGCCATGTGTGTTGAGACAGAAATGGCATGACAGTCACAGGCTCAATGTGACAGATATGATGTGACACTTGCCCATGATGACACTGGTGAGGTGACAATCACAGGGGGTTGTGAAAGTTGTGATGTGACACACATAATCAGTGTGTGACAGGTATGTTTTGGCAACCACATGTAGGTTGTGACCATGTGAGATGACACACAAGTGGGTTGTGCCTGCTGTGATGTGATACTCTCATGTGTGATGACAGATATGATGTAACACTTCATCAAGCATGTGGCAAATGTGAGTCAACAATCACACTCTGGGTGTGACAGATGTCAGATGACACTGCCATATTTGCTGAGACAGAAATGATGTGACAGTCACAGGCATGATGTGAAAAATAGGATGTGACACTACATAAAGCATGTCACAAATGTGAGGTGATAATGACACTTTGGATGTGACAGATATCACAACTGCCATGTGTGTTGAGACAGAAATGATATGACAATAACAGGCATGTGACTGATATGTAGTGGCACTTGCACATTATGACACATGAGAAGACAATCACAAGGACCTTGTGACAGGTGTGATGTGACAATCATAAGTGGTTTGTGCCAGTTGTGGGTTGACAATCACTCGATGGTTGTGATAATGTGAATTGTGGAAAAACAGGTTTGTGATATAGACTTTGACATGCACATGTGTGATGTGACAGATATGCAACTATCTCTAAGGCATGTGTCAAATATGAGGTGACGATCACACTCTGGGTGTAACAGATGTCAGGGGAATCTGCCACATGTGTTGAGACAGAAATGAGGTCACAGGTGCAATGTGACAGATATGATGTGACAGTTGTGCATGATGACACAGAGGAGGTGACAATCACAAGGGCACAGTGTGTGTTGAGGCAGAAATGCTGTGACAATAACAGACATGATGTGACTGATATGTTATGGCACTTGTGTGTTACAACACAGGTGATGTGACAATCACATGGGCCTTGTAACAGTTTTGATGTGACACACATAAGCATGTGTGACACATGTGTGGTGATCATGTGAGGTGACACACAAATGGCTTGTGCTTGATGTGATATGACTCTCATGTGTGATGACAGGTATGATGCGATGCTCTGTAAAGCAAGTGACAATGTGAGGTGACACACAAGTTGGTTGGAACTGATCTGATGTGACACACACATGTGTGATATGAGAGGTATGATGTGACACCCCTGCATGGCATGTGACTTATATGAGGTGACACTCACTCTCTGGGTGTGACACATGTCAGGAGACACTCTCATGCGTGTTGAGACAGATGTGATATGACAATCACAGGTGCAATGCGACACATATGATGGGGCATTTGCATGTTAAGATACATGTGGGATGACAACCACAGAAGCGTTGTGACAGTTGTGATGTGACAATCATAAATGGCTTGGGACAAATGAGTGGTGACAATCGTATGCTGATTGTGACCTTCTGAGTTGACATGCATGTGGGTTGTGATGGACATGATGTGACATGCACATGTGAAGTGACAGGTATGCTGTAATGCTTCTGGAAGTCTTCTGACAAATTGAGGTCACAATAACACTCTGAGTGTGACAGGTATCAGGTGACAATGCCACATGTGTTGAGACAGAAATGATATGAGAGCCACAGGCATGATGTGATAGCTATGATGTGACACTTGCCTCTTAAGACACATGTTGAGGTAACAATCACATGAGTGTTGTGACAGTTGTGATGTGACACACATAAGCAATGTGTGACAGGTGTGTGATGACAACCACATGCTGGTTGTGACCATGTGAGGTGACACAAGTGGGTTGTACCTGATGAGATATGACACTCTCACATGTGATGCGACAGATATGATGTGACACTCTGGAAGGCATTTGACACATGTGATGTGACACTCACACTCAGGGTATGACAGATGTCAGATGACACACCCACATGGGCTGAGACAGAAGTGACGTGATAATCATAAGTGTGATGGGATAGATACGATATAATGCTTTCATGTTATGACACATGTGAGGTAACGGCCACATGGGTGTGGTGACAGTTGTGATATGACACTGATAAGAGGCTTGTGACAGATGTGTGGTGACAATCATATGCCAGTGGTGAACACATGAGGTGACAAATGGGTGGTGATGGATGTGACGTGACAGTCCCATATGTGATGTGACAGGGAAACATGACACTTTGTAAGGCACCTGACAAATGGGAGGTGACAAACACACTCTGGGTGTGACAGATGCCAGGTGACACTGCCACATGTGTTGAGACAGAAATGATGCGAGAGTCACAGGCATGATGTGACAGATATGATGTGACACGTGCATTCTGACATAGGAGAAGTGACAGTCACATGGGTGTTATAACAGTTTTGATGTAACACACAGAAGTATGTGTGACAGATGTGTGGTGACAATCATATGCCAATTGTGACAATGGGAGGTGACACACAACTGGGTTGGATCTGATGTGATGTGACAATCACATGTGCAATGTGACAGGTATGATGTGACAGTTGTGCGTGAAGACACATGTGAGGTGACAGTCACTTGAGCATTGTGACAGTTGTGATGTGAGACTCATAAGTGGCTTGTGACCAGTGTGTGGTGACAATCATATGCAGATTGTGACCATCTGAGATCACATACATATGGGTTTTGACTGATGTGATGTGACCTGCACATGTCAGATGTGACAGGGATGATGTGACACTCCCAGAAGACGTGTGACAAGTGTGAGGTGACAATCACACTGTGGGTGTGACAGATATCAGGTGACACTGCCACGTGTGTTGAGACAGAAATGATGTGATGATCACAGGCATGATATGAGAGATATGATGTGACACTTGCATATTATAACACAGATGAGGTGACAATCACATGGGCATTGTAACAGATTTGACGTGACCCACATAAGCATGTGTGACAGATGTGTGGTGACAATAACATGTGGGTTGTGACCATGTGAGGTGACACACAAGTGGGTTGTGCCTCATGTGATATTTCACTCCCATGTGTAATGTGACAGATATGATGTGACACTCCATAACACATGTGACAAATGTGAGGTGACAATCACACTCGAGGTGTGACATATGTCAGGTGACACTGCCACATGTGTTGAAGTAGAAATGGTGTGACCAATAACAGGCACAATGTGACTGACATTTTTGGATAATTGCATGTTATGACACACATGAGGTGACAATCACTCAGGCATTATGACAGGTGTGATGTGACAATCATAAGAGGCTTGTGACAGATGTGTGGTGACAATCACATGCCAATTGTGACAGGGTGAGCTGATACACACCTGGGTTGTGCCTGAAGTTATGTGACATTCTCATGTGTAATGACATATACTGTGTGATACTCTGTAATGCATGTGACAAATGTGAGGTGACAATCACAGTCTTGGTGTGACAGATGTCATGTGACACTGCCATGTGTGTTGAGACAGAAATGGCATGACAGTCACAGGCTCAATGTGACAGATATGATGTGACAGTTGTGCATGATGACACAGAGGAGGTGACAATCACAAGGGCACAGTGACAGCAGTGATGTGACCCACAGAAGCAGTGTGTGTGAAAACCCACATGCTGGTTGTGACTATGTGAGATGACACACAAGGGGCTTGTGCCTGATGTGATATGACACTGTCATGTGTGATGACAGATATGATGTGACACTCCATAAAGCACATGACAAATGTGAGGTGACAATCACACTCTTGGTGTGACAGATGTCATGTGACACTGACATGTGTGTTGAGACAAATAGGTGACAGCCACAGGCATGATGTGACAGATATGTGACACTTGCCTGTTATGACACAGATGAGGTGACCATCACATGGGCATGGTGACAGTTTGGATGTGACACACATAAGTGGTGTGTGACAGCTGTGTGGTGTCAACCACTTGCTGGTTGTGACCATGTGAGGTGACACACAAGTGGGTTGTGCCTGATGTGCTATGACACACTCATGTGATGGGACACATATGACATGACACTCCAGAAGTCATGTGACAAATGTGATGTGCTAATCACACTCTTGTTGAGACAGATGTCAGGTAACACTGCCATGTGTGTCGAGACAGAAATAGTGTGACCCTAACAGGCACAATGGGACTGAAATGTTGTGACACTTGCACATTATGACACCCATGAGGTGACAATCACACAGGCATTGGGACAGGTGTGATGTGACAATCATGAGTCTTGTGACCGATGTGTGGTGACATTGACATGCCAATTGTGACCATGTGGGGTGACACACAAGTGAATTTGGAACTGTTGTGATGTGACACACGCATGTGCAATGTGACTGGTGTGATGTGACACTCCTGGGAGGCATGTGACTAATATGAGGGGACAATCACACTCTGTGTGTCACAGGAGTCAGGTGACACTCTCAAGTGTGTTGAGACCCATGTGATGTGACAATCACATGTGCAATGACACAGGTATGATGTGACCCTTGGGCATTAAGACACATGAGGTGACAAATACATGAACATTGTGACAGTTGTGATGTGACCGTCATAAGCAGCTTGTGACAGATGTGCGGTGACAATCACATGCCAGTTGTGACCATGTGAGGTGACACACAAGTGGGCTGTGCCTGATGTGATATGACACTCTCATGTGTGATGACAGATAGGATGTGTCACTCTGTAAAGCATGTGCCAAATGTGAGGTAACACACTATGGGTGTAACAGATGTCAGATGACACTGCCACATTTGTTGAGGCAGAAATGCTGTGACAATAACAGACATGATGTGACTGATATGTTATGGCACTTGCGTGTTACAACACAGGTGATGTGACAATCACATGGGCCTTGTAACAGTTTTGATGTGACACACATAAGCATGTGTGACACATGTGTGGTGATCACGTGAGGTGACACACAAATGGCTTGTGCTTGATGTGATATGACTCTCATGTGTGATGACAGGTATGATGCGATGCTCTGTAAAGCAAGTGACAATGTGAGGTGACACACAAGTTGATTGGAACTGATCTGATGTGACACACACATGTGTGATATGAGAGGTATGATGTGACACTCCTGCATGGCATGTGACTTATATGAGGTGACAATCACTCTCTGGGTGTGACACATGTCAGGAGACACTCTCATGCATGTTGAGACAGATGTGATATGACAATCACAGGTGCAATGCGACACATATGATGGGGCATTTGCATGTTAAGATACATGTGGGATGACAACCACAGAAGCGTTGTGACAGTTGTGATGTGACAATCATAAATGGCTTGGGACAAATGAGTGGTGACAATCGTATGCTGATTGTGACCTTCTGAGTTGACATGCATGTGGGTTGTGATGGACATGATGTGACATGCACATGTGAAGTGACAGGTATGCTGTAATGCTTCTGGAAGTCTTCTGACAAATTGAGGTCACAATAACACTCTGAGTGTGACAGGTATCAGGTGACAATGCCACATGTGTTGAGACAGAAATGATATGAGAGCCACAGGCATGATGTGATAGCTATGATGTGACACTTGCCTCTTAAGACACATGGTGAGGTAACAATCACATGAGTGTTGTGACAGTTGTGATGTGACACACATAAGCAATGTGTGACAGGTGTGTGATGACAACCACATGCTGGTTGTGACCATGTGAGGTGACACAAGTGGGTTGTACCTGATGAGATATGACACTCTCACATGTGATGCGACAGATATGATGTGACACTCTGGAAGGCATTTGACACATGTGATGTGACACTCACACTCAGGGTATGACAGATGTCAGATGACACACCCACATGGGCTGAGACAGAAGTGACGTGATAATCATAAGTGTGATGGGATAGATACGATATAATGCTTTCATGTTATGACACATGTGAGGTAACGGCCACATGGGTGTGGTGACAGTTGTGATATGACACTGATAAGAGGCTTGTGACAGATGTGTGGTGACAATCATATGCCAGTGGTGAACACATGAGGTGACAAATGGGTGGTGATGGATGTGACGTGACAGTCCCATATGTGATGTGACAGGGAAACATGACACTTTGTAAGGCACCTGACAAATGGGAGGTGACAAACACACTCTGGGTGTGACAGATGCCAGGTGACACTGCCACATGTGTTGAGACAGAAATGATGCGAGAGTCACAGGCACGATGTGACAGATATGATGTGACACGTGCATTCTGACATAGGAGAAGTGACAGTCACATGGGTGTTATAACAGTTTTGATGTAACACACAGAAGTATGTGTGACAGATGTGTGGTGACAATCATATGCCAATTGTGACAATGGGAGGTGACACACAACTGGGTTGGATCTGATGTGATGTGACAATCACATGTGCAATGTGACAGGTATGATGTGACAGTTGTGCGTGAAGACACATGTGAGGTGACAGTCACTTGAGCATTGTGACAGTTGTGATGTGAGACTCATAAGTGGCTTGTGACCAGTGTGTGGTGACAATCATATGCAGATTGTGACCATCTGAGATCACATACATATGGGTTTTGACTGATGTGATGTGACATGCACATGTCAGATGTGACAGGGATGATGTGACACTCCCAGAAGACGTGTGACAAGTGTGAGGTGACAATCACACTGTGGGTGTGACAGATATCAGGTGACACTGCCACGTGTGTTGAGACAGAAATGATGTGATGATCACAGGCATGATATGAGAGATATGATGTGACACTTGCATATTATAACACAGATGAGGTGACAATCACATGGGCATTGTAACAGATTTGACGTGACCCACATAAGCATGTGTGACAGATGTGTGGTGACAATAACATGTGGGTTGTGACCATGTGAGGTGACACACAAGTGGGTTGTGCCTCATGTGATATTTCACTCCCATGTGTAATGTGACAGATATGATGTGACACTCCATAACACATGTGACAAATGTGAGGTGACAATCACACTCGAGGTGTGACATATGTCAGGTGACACTGCCACATGTGTTGAAGTAGAAGTGGTGTGACCAATAACAGGCACAATGTGACTGACATTTTTGGATAATTGCATGTTATGACACACATGAGGTGACAATCACTCAGGCATTATGACAGGTGTGATGTGACAATCATAAGAGGCTTGTGACAGATGTGTGGTGACAATCACATGCCAATTGTGACAGGGTGAGCTGATACACACGTGGGTTGTGCCTGAAGTTATGTGACATTCTCATGTGTAATGACATATACTGTGTGATACTCTGTAATGCATGTGACAAATGTGAGGTGACAATCACAGTCTTGGTGTGACAGATGTCATGTGACACTGCCATGTGTGTTGAGACAGAAATGGCATGACAGTCACAGGCTCAATGTGACAGATATGATGTGACAGTTGTGCATGATGACACAGAGGAGGTGACAATCACAAGGGCACAGTGACAGCAGTGATGTGACCCACAGAAGCAGTGTGTGTGAAAACCCACATGCTGGTTGTGACTATGTGAGATGACACACAAGGGGCTTGTGCCTGATGTGATATGACACTGTCATGTGTGATGACAGATATGATGTGACACTCCATAAAGCACATGACAAATGTGAGGTGACAATCACACTCTTGGTGTGACAGATGTCATGTGACACTGACATGTGTGTTGAGACAAATAGGTGACAGCCACAGGCATGATGTGACAGATATGTGACACTTGCCTGTTATGACACAGATGAGGTGACAATCACATGGGCATGGTGACAGTTTGGATGTGACACACATAAGTGGTGTGTGACAGCTGTGTGGTGTCAACCACTTGCTGGTTGTGACCATGTGAGGTGACACACAAGTGGGTTGTGCCTGATGTGCTATGACACACTCATGTGATGGGACACATATGACATGACACTCCAGAAGTCATGTGACAAATGTGATGTGCTAATCACACTCTTGTTGAGACAGATGTCAGGTAACACTGCCATGTGTGTCGAGACAGAAATAGTGTGACCCTAACAGGCACAATGGGACTGAAATGTTGTGACACTTGCACATTATGACACCCATGAGGTGACAATCACACAGGCATTGGGACAGGTGTGATGTGACAATCATGAGTCTTGTGACCGATGTGTGGTGACATTGACATGCCAATTGTGACCATGTGGGGTGACACACAAGTGAATTTGGAACTGTTGTGATGTGACACACGCATGTGCAATGTGACTGGTGTGATGTGACACTCCTGGGAGGCATGTGACTAATATGAGGGGACAATCACACTCTGTGTGTCACAGGAGTCAGGTGACACTCTCAAGTGTGTTGAGACCCATGTGATGTGACAATCACATGTGCAATGACACAGGTATGATGTGACCCTTGGGCATTAAGACACATGAGGTGACAAATACATGAACATTGTGACAGTTGTGATGTGACCGTCATAAGCAGCTTGTGACAGATGTGCGGTGACAATCACATGCCAGTTGTGACCATGTGAGGTGACACACAAGTGGGCTGTGCCTGATGTGATATGACACTCTCATGTGTGATGACAGATAGGATGTGTCACTCTGTAAAGCATGTGCCAAATGTGAGGTAACACACTATGGGTGTAACAGATGTCAGATGACACTGCCACATTTGTTGAGGCAGAAATGCTGTGACAATAACAGACATGATGTGACTGATATGTTATGGCACTTGCGTGTTACAACACAGGTGATGTGACAATCACATGGGCCTTGTAACAGTTTTGATGTGACACACATAAGCATGTGTGACACATGTGTGGTGATCACGTGAGGTGACACACAAATGGCTTGTGCTTGATGTGATATGACTCTCATGTGTGATGACAGGTATGATGCGATGCTCTGTAAAGCAAGTGACAATGTGAGGTGACACACAAGTTGATTGGAACTGATCTGATGTGACACACACATGTGTGATATGAGAGGTATGATGTGACACCCCTGCATGGCATGTGACTTATATGAGGTGACACTCACTCTCTGGGTGTGACACATGTCAGGAGACACTCTCATGCATGTTGAGACAGATGTGATATGACAATCACAGGTGCAATGCGACACATATGATGGGGCATTTGCATGTTAAGATACATGTGGGATGACAACCACAGAAGCGTTGTGACAGTTGTGATGTGACAATCATAAATGGCTTGGGACAAATGAGTGGTGACAATCGTATGCTGATTGTGACCTTCTGAGTTGACATGCATGTGGGTTGTGATGGACATGATGTGACATGCACATGTGAAGTGACAGGTATGCTGTAATGCTTCTGGAAGTCTTCTGACAAATTGAGGTCACAATAACACTCTGAGTGTGACAGGCATCAGGTGACAATGCCACATGTGTTGAGACAGAAATGATATGAGAGCCACAGGCATGATGTGATAGCTATGATGTGACACTTGCCTCTTAAGACACATGGTGAGGTAACAATCACATGAGTGTTGTGACAGTTGTGATGTGACACACATAAGCAATGTGTGACAGGTGTGTGATGACAACCACATGCTGGTTGTGACCATGTGAGGTGACACAAGTGGGTTGTACCTGATGAGATATGACACTCTCACATGTGATGCGACAGATATGATGTGACACTCTGGAAGGCATTTGACACATGTGATGTGACACTCACACTCAGGGTATGACAGATGTCAGATGACACACCCACATGGGCTGAGACAGAATTGACGTGATAATCATAAGTGTGATGGGATAGATACGATATAATGCTTTCATGTTATGACACATGTGAGGTAACGGCCACATGGGTGTGGTGACAGTTGTGATATGACACTGATAAGAGGCTTGTGACAGATGTGTGGTGACAATCATATGCCAGTGGTGAACACATGAGGTGACAAATGGGTGGTGATGGATGTGACGTGGCAGTCCCATATGTGATGTGACAGGGAAACATGACACTTTGTAAGGCACCTGACAAATGGGAGGTGACAAACACACTCTGGGTGTGACAGATGCCAGGTGACACTGCCACATGTGTTGAGACAGAAATGATGCGAGAGTCACAGGCACGATGTGACAGCTATGATGTGACACGTGCATTCTGACATAGGAGAAGTGACAGTCACATGGGTGTTATAACAGTTTTGATGTAACACACAGAAGTATGTGTGACAGATGTGTGGTGACAATCATATGCCAATTGTGACAATGGGAGGTGACACACAACTGGGTTGGAGCTGATGTGATGTGACAATCACATGTGCAATGTGACAGGTATGATGTGACAGTTGTGCGTGAAGACACATGTGAGGTGACAGTCACTTGAGCATTGTGACAGTTGTGATGTGAGACTCATAAGTGGCTTGTGACCAGTGTGTGGTGACAATCATATGCAGATTGTGACCATCTGAGATCACATACATATGGGTTTTGACTGATGTGATGTGACATGCACATGTCAGATGTGACAGGGATGATGTGACACTCCCAGAAGACGTGTGACAAGTGTGAGGTGACAATCACACTGTGGGTGTGACAGATATCAGGTGACACTGCCACGTGTGTTGAGACAGAAATGATGTGATGATCACAGGCATGATATGAGAGATATGATGTGACACTTGCATATTATAACACAGATGAGGTGACCATCACATGGGCATTGTAACAGATTTGACGTGACCCACATAAGCATGTGTGACAGATGTGTGGTGACAATAACATGTGGGTTGTGACCATGTGAGGTGACACACAAGTGGGTTGTGCCTCATGTGATATTTCACTCCCATGTGTAATGTGACAGATATGATGTGACACTCCATAACACATGTGACAAATGTGAGGTGACAATCACACTCGAGGTGTGACATATGTCAGGTGACACTGCCACATGTGTTGAAGTAGAAATGGTGTGACCAATAACAGGCACAATGTGACTGACATTTTTGGATAATTGCATGTTATGACACACATGAGGTGACAATCACTCAGGCATTATGACAGGTGTGATGTGACAATCATAAGAGGCTTGTGACAGATGTGTGGTGACAATCACATGCCAATTGTGACAGGGTGAGCTGATACACACGTGGGTTGTGCCTGAAGTTATGTGACATTCTCATGTGTAATGACATATACTGTGTGATACTCTGTAATGCATGTGACAAATGTGAGGTGACAATCACAGTCTTGGTGTGACAGATGTCATGTGACACTGCCATGTGTGTTGAGACAGAAATGGCATGACAGTCACAGGCTCAATGTGACAGATATGATGTGACACTTGCCCATGATGACACTGGTGAGGTGACAATCACAGGGGGTTGTGAAAGTTGTGATGTGACACACATAATCAGTGTGTGACAGGTATGTTTTGGCAACCACATGTAGGTTGTGACCATGTGAGATGACACACAAGTGGGTTGTGCCTGCTGTGATGTGATACTCTCATGTGTGATGACAGATATGATGTAACACTTCATCAAGCATGTGGCAAATGTGAGTCAACAATCACACTCTGGGTGTGACAGATGTCAGATGACACTGCCATATTTGCTGAGACAGAAATGATGTGACAGTCACAGGCATGATGTGAAAAATATGATGTGACACTACATAAAGCATGTCACAAATGTGAGGTGATAATGACACTTTGGATGTGACAGATATCACAACTGCCATGTGTGTTGAGACAGAAATGATATGACAATAACAGGCATGTGACTGATATGTAGTGGCACTTGCACATTATGACACATGAGAAGACAATCACAAGGACCTTGTGACAGGTGTGATGTGACAATCATAAGTGGTTTGTGCCAGTTGTGGGTTGACAATCACTCGATGGTTGTGATAATGTGAATTGTGGAAAAACAGGTTTGTGATATAGACTTTGACATGCACATGTGTGATGTGACAGATATGCGACTCTCTCTAAGGCATGTGTCAAATATGAGGTGACGATCACACTCTGGGTGTAACAGATGTCAGGGGAATCTGCCACATGTGTTGAGACAGAAATGAGGTCACAGGTGCAATGTGACAGATATGATGTGACAGTTGTGCATGATGACACAGAGGAGGTGACAATCACAAGGGCACAGTGTGTGTTGAGGCAGAAATGCTGTGACAATAACAGACATGATGTGACTGATATGTTATGGCACTTGTGTGTTACAACACAGGTGATGTGACAATCACATGGGCCTTGTAACAGTTTTGATGTGACACACATAAGCATGTGTGACACATGTGTGGTGATCACGTGAGGTGACACACAAATGGCTTGTGCTTGATGTGATATGACTCTCATGTGTGATGACAGGTATGATGCGATGCTCTGTAAAGCAAGTGACAATGTGAGGTGACACACAAGTTGGTTGGAACTGATCTGATGTGACACACACATGTGTGATATGAGAGGTATGATGTGACACCCCTGCATGGCATGTGACTTATATGAGGTGACACTCACTCTCTGGGTGTGACACATGTCAGGAGACACTCTCATGCGTGTTGAGACAGATGTGATATGACAATCACAGGTGCAATGCGACACATATGATGGGGCATTTGCATGTTAAGATACATGTGGGATGACAACCACAGAAGCGTTGTGACAGTTGTGATGTGACAATCATAAATGGCTTGGGACAAATGAGTGGTGACAATCGTATGCTGATTGTGACCTTCTGAGTTGACATGCATGTGGGTTGTGATGGACATGATGTGACATGCACATGTGAAGTGACAGGTATGCTGTAATGCTTCTGGAAGTCTTCTGACAAATTGAGGTCACAATACCACTCTGAGTGTGACAGGTATCAGGTGACAATGCCACATGTGTTGAGACAGAAATGATATGAGAGCCACAGGCATGATGTGATAGCTATGATGTGACACTTGCCTCTTAAGACACATGTTGAGGTAACAATCACATGAGTGTTGTGACAGTTGTGATGTGACACACATAAGCAATGTGTGACAGGTGTGTGATGACAACCACATGCTGGTTGTGACCATGTGAGGTGACACAAGTGGGTTGTACCTGATGAGATATGACACTCTCACATGTGATGCGACAGATATGATGTGACACTCTGGAAGGCATTTGACACATGTGATGTGACACTCACACTCAGGGTATGACAGATGTCAGATGACACACCCACATGGGCTGAGACAGAAGTGACGTGATAATCATAAGTGTGATGGGATAGATACGATATAATGCTTTCATGTTATGACACATGTGAGGTAACGGCCACATGGGTGTGGTGACAGTTGTGATATGACACTGATAAGAGGCTTGTGACAGATGTGTGGTGACAATCATATGCCAGTGGTGAACACATGAGGTGACAAATGGGTGGTGATGGATGTGACGTGACAGTCCCATATGTGATGTGACAGGGAAACATGACACTTTGTAAGGCACCTGACAAATGGGAGGTGACAAACACACTCTGGGTGTGACAGATGCCAGGTGACACTGCCACATGTGTTGAGACAGAAATGATGCGAGAGTCACAGGCACGATGTGACAGATATGATGTGACACGTGCATTCTGACATAGGAGAAGTGACAGTCACATGGGTGTTATAACAGTTTTGATGTAACACACAGAAGTATGTGTGACAGATGTGTGGTGACAATCATATGCCAATTGTGACAATGGGAGGTGACACACAACTGGGTTGGATCTGATGTGATGTGACAATCACATGTGCAATGTGACAGGTATGATGTGACAGTTGTGCGTGAAGACACATGTGAGGTGACAGTCACTTGAGCATTGTGACAGTTGTGATGTGAGACTCATAAGTGGCTTGTGACCAGTGTGTGGTGACAATCATATGCAGATTGTGACCATCTGAGATCACATACATATGGGTTTTGACTGATGTGATGTGACATGCACATGTCAGATGTGACAGGGATGATGTGACACTCCCAGAAGACGTGTGACAAGTGTGAGGTGACAATCACACTGTGGGTGTGACAGATATCAGGTGACACTGCCACGTGTGTTGAGACAGAAATGATGTGATGATCACAGGCATGATATGAGAGATATGATGTGACACTTGCATATTATAACACAGATGAGGTGACAATCACATGGGCATTGTAACAGATTTGACGTGACCCACATAAGCATGTGTGACAGATGTGTGGTGACAATAACATGTGGGTTGTGACCATGTGAGGTGACACACAAGTGGGTTGTGCCTCATGTGATATTTCACTCCCATGTGTAATGTGACAGATATGATGTGACACTCCATAACACATGTGACAAATGTGAGGTGACAATCACACTCGAGGTGTGACATATGTCAGGTGACACTGCCACATGTGTTGAAGTAGAAATGGTGTGACCAATAACAGGCACAATGTGACTGACATTTTTGGATAATTGCATGTTATGACACACATGAGGTGACAATCACTCAGGCATTATGACAGGTGTGATGTGACAATCATAAGAGGCTTGTGACAGATGTGTGGTGACAATCACATGCCAATTGTGACAGGGTGAGCTGATACACACGTGGGTTGTGCCTGAAGTTATGTGACATTCTCATGTGTAATGACATATACTGTGTGATACTCTGTAATGCATGTGACAAATGTGAGGTGACAATCACAGTCTTGGTGTGACAGATGTCATGTGACACTGCCATGTGTGTTGAGACAGAAATGGCATGACAGTCACAGGCTCAATGTGACAGATATGATGTGACAGTTGTGCATGATGACACAGAGGAGGTGACAATCACAAGGGCACTGTGACAGCAGTGATGTGACCCACATAAGCAGTGTGTGAGAAAACCCACATGCTGGTTGTGACTATGTGAGATGACACACAAGGGGCTTGTGCCTGATGTGATATGACACTGTCATGTGTGATGACAGATATGATGTGGCACTCCATAAAGCACATGACAAATGTGAGGTGACAATCACACTCTTGGTGTGACAGATGTCATGTGACACTGACATGTGTGTTGAGACAAATAGGTGACAGCCACAGGCATGATGTGACAGATATGTGACACTTGCCTGTTATGACACAGATGAGGTGACCATCACATGGGCATGGTGACAGTTTGGATGTGACACACATAAGTGGTGTGTGACAGCTGTGTGGTGTCAACCACTTGCTGGTTGTGACCATGTGAGGTGACACACAAGTGGGTTGTGCCTGATGTGCTATGACACACTCATGTGATGGGACACATATGACATGACACTCCAGAAGTCATGTGACACATGTGATGTGCTAATCACACTCTTGTTGAGACAGATGTCAGGTAACACTGCCATGTGTGTCGAGACAGAAATAGTGTGACCCTAACAGGCACAATGTGACTGAAATGTTGTGACACTTGCACATTATGACACCCATGAGGTGACAATCACACAGGCATTGGGACAGGTGTGATGTGACAATCATGAGTCTTGTGACAGATGTGTGGTGACATTGACATGCCAATTGTGACCATGTGAGGTGACACACAAGTGAATTTGGAACTGTTACGATGTGACACACGCATGTGCAATGTGACTGGTGTGATGTGACACTCCTGGGAGGCATGTGACTAATATGAGGGGACAATCACACTCTGTGTGTCACAGGAGTCAGGTGACACTCTCAAGTGTGTTGAGACCCATGTGATGTGACAATCACATGTGCAATGACACAGGTATGATGTGACCCTTGGGCATTAAGACACATGAGGTGACAAATACATGAATATTGTGACAGTTGTGATGTGACCATCATAAGCAGCTTGTGACAGATGTGCGGTGACAATCACATGCCAGTTGTGACCATGTGAGGTGACACACAAGTGGGCTGTGCCTGATGTGATATGACACTCTCATGTGTGATGACAGATAGGATGTGTCACTCTGTAAAGCATGTGCCAAATGTGAGGTAACACACTATGGGTGTAACAGATGTCAGATGACACTGCCACATTTGTTGAGGCAGAAATGCTGTGACAATAACAGACATGATGTGACTGATATGTTATGGCACTTGCGTGTTACAACACAGGTGATGTGACAATCACATGGGCCTTGTAACAGTTTTGATGTGACACACATAAGCATGTGTGACACATGTGTGGTGATCACGTGAGGTGACACACAAATGGCTTGTGCTTGATGTGATATGACTCTCATGTGTGATGACAGGTATGATGCGATGCTCTGTAAAGCAAGTGACAATGTGAGGTGACACACAAGTTGGTTGGAACTGATCTGATGTGACACACACATGTGTGATATGAGAGGTATGATGTGACACCCCTGCATGGCATGTGACTTATATGAGGTGACACTCACTCTCTGGGTGTGACACATGTCAGGAGACACTCTCATGCATGTTGAGACAGATGTGATATGACAATCACAGGTGCAATGCGACACATATGATGGGGCATTTGCATGTTAAGATACATGTGGGATGACAACCACAGAAGCGTTGTGACAGTTGTGATGTGACAATCATAAATGGCTTGGGACAAATGAGTGGTGACAATCGTATGCTGATTGTGACCTTCTGAGTTGACATGCATGTGGGTTGTGATGGACATGATGTGACATGCACATGTGAAGTGACAGGTATGCTGTAATGCTTCTGGAAGTCTTCTGACAAATTGAGGTCACAATACCACTCTGAGTGTGACAGGTATCAGGTGACAATGCCACATGTGTTGAGACAGAAATGATATGAGAGCCACAGGCATGATGTGATAGCTATGATGTGACACTTGCCTCTTAAGACACATGGTGAGGTAACAATCACATGAGTGTTGTGACAGTTGTGATGTGACACACATAAGCAATGTGTGACAGGTGTGTGATGACAACCACATGCTGGTTGTGACCATGTGAGGTGACACAAGTGGGTTGTACCTGATGAGATATGACACTCTCACATGTGATGCAACAGATATGATGTGACACTCTGGAAGGCATTTGACACATGTGATGTGACACTCACACTCAGGGTATGACAGATGTCAGATGACACACCCACATGGGCTGAGACAGAAGTGACGTGATAATCATAAGTGTGATGGGATAGATACGATATAATGCTTTCATGTTATGACACATGTGAGGTAACGGCCACATGGGTGTGGTGACAGTTGTGATATGACACTGATAAGAGGCTTGTGACAGATGTGTGGTGACAATCATATGCCAGTGGTGAACACATGAGGTGACAAATGGGTGGTGATGGATGTGACGTGACAGTCCCATATGTGATGTGACAGGGAAACATGACACTTTGTAAGGCACCTGACAAATGGGAGGTGACAAACACACTCTGGGTGTGACAGATGCCAGGTGACACTGCCACATGTGTTGAGACAGAAATGATGCGAGAGTCACAGGCACGATGTGACAGCTATGATGTGACATGTGCATTCTGACATAGGAGAAGTGACAGTCACATGGGTGTTATAACAGTTTTGATGTAACACACAGAAGTATGTGTGACAGATGTGTGGTGACAATCATATGCCAATTGTGACAATGGGAGGTGACACACAACTGGGTTGGATCTGATGTGATGTGACAATCACATGTGCAATGTGACAGGTATGATGTGACAGTTGTGCGTGAAGACACATGTGAGGTGACAGTCACTTGAGCATTGTGACAGTTGTGATGTGAGACTCATAAGTGGCTTGTGACCAGTGTGTGGTGACAATCATATGCAGATTGTGACCATCTGAGATCACATACATATGGGTTTTGACTGATGTGATGTGACATGCACATGTCAGATGTGACAGGGATGATGTGACACTCCCAGAAGACGTGTGACAAGTGTGAGGTGACAATCACACTGTGGGTGTGACAGATATCAGGTGACACTGCCACGTGTGTTGAGACAGAAATGATGTGATGATCACAGGCATGATATGAGAGATATGATGTGACACTTGCATATTATAACACAGATGAGGTGACAATCACATGGGCATTGTAACAGATTTGATGTGACCCACATAAGCATGTGTGACAGATGTGTGGTGACAATAACATGTGGGTTGTGACCATGTGAGGTGACACACAAGTGGGTTGTGCCTCATGTGATATTTCACTCCCATGTGTAATGTGACAGATATGATGTGACACTCCATAACACATGTGACAAATGTGAGGTGACAATCACACTCGAGGTGTGACATATGTCAGGTGACACTGCCACATGTGTTGAAGTAGAAATGGTGTGACCAATAACAGGCACAATGTGACTGACATTTTTGGATAATTGCATGTTATGACACACATGAGGTGACAATCACTCAGGCATTATGACAGGTGTGATGTGACAATCATAAGAGGCTTGTGACAGATGTGTGGTGACAATCACATGCCAATTGTGACAGGGTGAGCTGATACACACGTGGGTTGTGCCTGAAGTTATGTGACATTCTCATGTGTAATGACATATACTGTGTGATACTCTGTAATGCATGTGACAAATGTGAGGTGACAATCACAGTCTTGGTGTGACAGATGTCATGTGACACTGCCATGTGTGTTGAGACAGAAATGGCATGACAGTCACAGGCTCAATGTGAGAGATATGATGTGACAGTTGTGCATGATGACACAGAGGAGGTGACAATCACAAGGGCACTGTGACAGCAGTGATGTGACCCACATAAGCAGTGTGTGAGAAAACCCACATGCTGGTTGTGACTATGTGAGATGACACACAAGGGGCTTGTGCCTGATGTGATATGACACTGTCATGTGTGATGACAGATATGATGTGGCACTCCATAAAGCACATGACAAATGTGAGGTGACAATCACACTCTTGGTGTGACAGATGTCATGTGACACTGACATGTGTGTTGAGACAAATAGGTGACAGCCACAGGCATGATGTGACAGATATGTGACACTTGCCTGTTATGACACAGATGAGGTGACCATCACATGGGCATGGTGACAGTTTGGATGTGACACACATAAGTGGTGTGTGACAGCTGTGTGGTGTCAACCACTTGCTGGTTGTGACCATGTGAGGTGACACACAAGTGGGTTGTGCCTGATGTGCTATGACACACTCATGTGATGGGACACATATGACATGACACTCCAGAAGTCATGTGACACATGTGATGTGCTAATCACACTCTTGTTGAGACAGATGTCAGGTAACACTGCCATGTGTGTCGAGACAGAAATAGTGTGACCCTAACAGGCACAATGTGACTGAAATGTTGTGACACTTGCACATTATGACACCCATGAGGTGACAATCACACAGGCATTGGGACAGGTGTGATGTGACAATCATGAGTCTTGTGACAGATGTGTGGTGACATTGACATGCCAATTGTGACCATGTGAGGTGACACACAAGTGAATTTGGAACTGTTACGATGTGACACACGCATGTGCAATGTGACTGGTGTGATGTGACACTCCTGGGAGGCATGTGACTAATATGAGGGGACAATCACACTCTGTGTGTCACAGGAGTCAGGTGACACTCTCAAGTGTGTTGAGACCCATGTGATGTGACAATCACATGTGCAATGACACAGGTATGATGTGACCCTTGGGCATTAAGACACATGAGGTGACAAATACATGAATATTGTGACAGTTGTGATGTGACCATCATAAGCAGCTTGTGACAGATGTGCGGTGACAATCACATGCCAGTTGTGACCATGTGAGGTGACACACAAGTGGGCTGTGCCTGATGTGATATGACACTCTCATGTGTGATGACAGATAGGATGTGTCACTCTGTAAAGCATGTGCCAAATGTGAGGTAACACACTATGGGTGTAACAGATGTCAGATGACACTGCCACATTTGTTGAGGCAGAAATGCTGTGACAATAACAGACATGATGTGACTGATATGTTATGGCACTTGCGTGTTACAACACAGGTGATGTGACAATCACATGGGCCTTGTAACAGTTTTGATGTGACACACATAAGCATGTGTGACACATGTGTGGTGATCACGTGAGGTGACACACAAATGGCTTGTGCTTGATGTGATATGACTCTCATGTGTGATGACAGGTATGATGCGATGCTCTGTAAAGCAAGTGACAATGTGAGGTGACACACAAGTTGGTTGGAACTGATCTGATGTGACACACACATGTGTGATATGAGAGGTATGATGTGACACCCCTGCATGGCATGTGACTTATATGAGGTGACACTCACTCTCTGGGTGTGACACATGTCAGGAGACACTCTCATGCATGTTGAGACAGATGTGATATGACAATCACAGGTGCAATGCGACACATATGATGGGGCATTTGCATGTTAAGATACATGTGGGATGACAACCACAGAAGCGTTGTGACAGTTGTGATGTGACAATCATAAATGGCTTGGGACAAATGAGTGGTGACAATCGTATGCTGATTGTGACCTTCTGAGTTGACATGCATGTGGGTTGTGATGGACATGATGTGACATGCACATGTGAAGTGACAGGTATGCTGTAATGCTTCTGGAAGTCTTCTGACAAATTGAGGTCACAATACCACTCTGAGTGTGACAGGTATCAGGTGACAATGCCACATGTGTTGAGACAGAAATGATATGAGAGCCACAGGCATGATGTGATAGCTATGATGTGACACTTGCCTCTTAAGACACATGGTGAGGTAACAATCACATGAGTGTTGTGACAGTTGTGATGTGACACACATAAGCAATGTGTGACAGGTGTGTGATGACAACCACATGCTGGTTGTGACCATGTGAGGTGACACAAGTGGGTTGTACCTGATGAGATATGACACTCTCACATGTGATGCAACAGATATGATGTGACACTCTGGAAGGCATTTGACACATGTGATGTGACACTCACACTCAGGGTATGACAGATGTCAGATGACACACCCACATGGGCTGAGACAGAAGTGACGTGATAATCATAAGTGTGATGGGATAGATACGATATAATGCTTTCATGTTATGACACATGTGAGGTAACGGCCACATGGGTGTGGTGACAGTTGTGATATGACACTGATAAGAGGCTTGTGACAGATGTGTGGTGACAATCATATGCCAGTGGTGAACACATGAGGTGACAAATGGGTGGTGATGGATGTGACGTGACAGTCCCATATGTGATGTGACAGGGAAACATGACACTTTGTAAGGCACCTGACAAATGGGAGGTGACAAACACACTCTGGGTGTGACAGATGCCAGGTGACACTGCCACATGTGTTGAGACAGAAATGATGCGAGAGTCACAGGCACGATGTGACAGCTATGATGTGACATGTGCATTCTGACATAGGAGAAGTGACAGTCACATGGGTGTTATAACAGTTTTGATGTAACACACAGAAGTATGTGTGACAGATGTGTGGTGACAATCATATGCCAATTGTGACAATGGGAGGTGACACACAACTGGGTTGGATCTGATGTGATGTGACAATCACATGTGCAATGTGACAGGTATGATGTGACAGTTGTGCGTGAAGACACATGTGAGGTGACAGTCACTTGAGCATTGTGACAGTTGTGATGTGAGACTCATAAGTGGCTTGTGACCAGTGTGTGGTGACAATCATATGCAGATTGTGACCATCTGAGATCACATACATATGGGTTTTGACTGATGTGATGTGACATGCACATGTCAGATGTGACAGGGATGATGTGACACTCCCAGAAGACGTGTGACAAGTGTGAGGTGACAATCACACTGTGGGTGTGACAGATATCAGGTGACACTGCCACGTGTGTTGAGACAGAAATGATGTGATGATCACAGGCATGATATGAGAGATATGATGTGACACTTGCATATTATAACACAGATGAGGTGACAATCACATGGGCATTGTAACAGATTTGATGTGACCCACATAAGCATGTGTGACAGATGTGTGGTGACAATAACATGTGGGTTGTGACCATGTGAGGTGACACACAAGTGGGTTGTGCCTCATGTGATATTTCACTCCCATGTGTAATGTGACAGATATGATGTGACACTCCATAACACATGTGACAAATGTGAGGTGACAATCACACTCGAGGTGTGACATATGTCAGGTGACACTGCCACATGTGTTGAAGTAGAAATGGTGTGACCAATAACAGGCACAATGTGACTGACATTTTTGGATAATTGCATGTTATGACACACATGAGGTGACAATCACTCAGGCATTATGACAGGTGTGATGTGACAATCATAAGAGGCTTGTGACAGATGTGTGGTGACAATCACATGCCAATTGTGACAGGGTGAGCTGATACACACGTGGGGTGTGCCTGAAGTTATGTGACATTCTCATGTGTAATGACATATACTGTGTGATACTCTGTAATGCATGTGACAAATGTGAGGTGACAATCACAGTCTTGGTGTGACAGATGTCATGTGACACTGCCATGTGTGTTGAGACAGAAATGGCATGACAGTCACAGGCTCAATGTGACAGATATGATGTGACACTTGCCCATGATGACACTGGTGAGGTGACAATCACAGGGGGTTGTGAAAGTTGTGATGTGACACACATAATCAGTGTGTGACAGGTATGTTTTGGCAACCACATGTAGGTTGTGACCATGTGAGATGACACACAAGTGGGTTGTGCCTGCTGTGATGTGATACTCTCATGTGTGATGACAGATATGATGTAACACTTCATCAAGCATGTGGCAAATGTGAGTCAACAATCACACTCTGGGTGTGACAGATGTCAGATGACACTGCCATATTTGCTGAGACAGAAATGATGTGACAGTCACAGGCATGATGTGAAAAATAGGATGTGACACTACATAAAGCATGTCACAAATGTGAGGTGATAATGACACTTTGGATGTGACAGATATCACAACTGCCATGTGTGTTGAGACAGAAATGATATGACAATAACAGGCATGTGACTGATATGTAGTGGCACTTGCACATTATGACACATGAGAAGACAATCACAAGGACCTTGTGACAGGTGTGATGTGACAATCATAAGTGGTTTGTGCCAGTTGTGGGTTGACAATCACTCGATGGTTGTGATAATGTGAATTGTGGAAAAACAGGTTTGTGATATAGACTTTGACATGCACATGTGTGATGTGACAGATATGCGACTCTCTCTAAGGCATGTGTCAAATATGAGGTGACGATCACACTCTGGGTGTAACAGATGTCAGGGGAATCTGCCACATGTGTTGAGACAGAAATGAGGTCACAGGTGCAATGTGACAGATATGATGTGACAGTTGTGCATGATGACACAGAGGAGGTGACAATCACAAGGGCACAGTGTGTGTTGAGGCAGAAATGCTGTGACAATAACAGACATGATGTGACTGATATGTTATGGCACTTGCGTGTTACAACACAGGTGATGTGACAATCACATGGGCCTTGTAACAGTTTTGATGTGACACACATAAGCATGTGTGACACATGTGTGGTGATCACGTGAGGTGACACACAAATGGCTTGTGCTTGATGTGATATGACTCTCATGTGTGATGACAGGTATGATGCGATGCTCTGTAAAGCAAGTGACAATGTGAGGTGACACACAAGTTGGTTGGAACTGATCTGATGTGACACACACATGTGTGATATGAGAGGTATGATGTGACACCCCTGCATGGCATGTGACTTATATGAGGTGACAATCACTCTCTGGGTGTGACACATGTCAGGAGACACTCTCATGCGTGTTGAGACAGATGTGATATGACAATCACAGGTGCAATGCGACACATATGATGGGGCATTTGCATGTTAAGATACATGTGGGATGACAACCACAGAAGCGTTGTGACAGTTGTGATGTGACAGTCATAAATGGCTTGGGACAAATGAGTGGTGACAATCGTATGCTGATTGTGACCTTCTGAGTTGACATGCATGTGGGTTGTGATGGACATGATGTGACATGCACATGTGAAGTGACAGGTATGCTGTAATGCTTCTGGAAGTCTTCTGACAAATTGAGGTCACAATAACACTCTGAGTGTGACAGGTATCAGGTGACAATGCCACATGTGTTGAGACAGAAATGATATGAGAGCCACAGGCATGATGTGATAGCTATGATGTGACACTTGCCTCTTAAGACACATGTTGAGGTAACAATCACATGAGTGTTGTGACAGTTGTGATGTGACACACATAAGCAATGTGTGACAGGTGTGTGATGACAACCACATGCTGGTTGTGACCATGTGAGGTGACACAAGTGGGTTGTACCTGATGAGATATGACACTCTCACATGTGATGCGACAGATATGATGTGACACTCTGGAAGGCATTTGACACATGTGATGTGACACTCACACTCAGGGTATGACAGATGTCAGATGACACACCCACATGGGCTGAGACAGAAGTGACGTGATAATCATAAGTGTGATGGGATAGATACGATATAATGCTTTCATGTTATGACACATGTGAGGTAACGGCCACATGGGTGTGGTGACAGTTGTGATATGACACTGATAAGAGGCTTGTGACAGATGTGTGGTGACAATCATATGCCAGTGGTGAACACATGAGGTGACAAATGGGTGGTGATGGATGTGACGTGACAGTCCCATATGTGATGTGACAGGGAAACATGACACTTTGTAAGGCACCTGACAAATGGGAGGTGACAAACACACTCTGGGTGTGACAGATGCCAGGTGACACTGCCACATGTGTTGAGACAGAAATGATGCGAGAGTCACAGGCACGATGTGACAGATATGATGTGACACGTGCATTCTGACATAGGAGAAGTGACAGTCACATGGGTGTTATAACAGTTTTGATGTAACACACAGAAGTATGTGTGACAGATGTGTGGTGACAATCATATGCCAATTGTGACAATGGGAGGTGACACACAACTGGGTTGGATCTGATGTGATGTGACAATCACATGTGCAATGTGACAGGTATGATGTGACAGTTGTGCGTGAAGACACATGTGAGGTGACAGTCACTTGAGCATTGTGACAGTTGTGATGTGAGACTCATAAGTGGCTTGTGACCAGTGTGTGGTGACAATCATATGCAGATTGTGACCATCTGAGATCACATACATATGGGTTTTGACTGATGTGATGTGACATGCACATGTCAGATGTGACAGGGATGATGTGACACTCCCAGAAGACGTGTGACAAGTGTGAGGTGACAATCACACTGTGGGTGTGACAGATATCAGGTGACACTGCCACGTGTGTTGAGACAGAAATGATGTGATGATCACAGGCATGATATGAGAGATATGATGTGACACTTGCATATTATAACACAGATGAGGTGACAATCACATGGGCATTGTAACAGATTTGATGTGACCCACATAAGCATGTGTGACAGATGTGTGGTGACAATAACATGTGGGTTGTGACCATGTGAGGTGACACACAAGTGGGTTGTGCCTCATGTGATATTTCACTCCCATGTGTAATGTGACAGATATGATGTGACACTCCATAACACATGTGACAAATGTGAGGTGACAATCACACTCGAGGTGTGACATATGTCAGGTGACACTGCCACATGTGTTGAAGTAGAAATGGTGTGACCAATAACAGGCACAATGTGACTGACATTTTTGGATAATTGCATGTTATGACACACATGAGGTGACAATCACTCAGGCATTATGACAGGTGTGATGTGACAATCATAAGAGGCTTGTGACAGATGTGTGGTGACAATCACATGCCAATTGTGACAGGGTGAGCTGATACACACGTGGGTTGTGCCTGAAGTTATGTGACATTCTCATGTGTAATGACATATACTGTGTGATACTCTGTAATGCATGTGACAAATGTGAGGTGACAATCACAGTCTTGGTGTGACAGATGTCATGTGACACTGCCATGTGTGTTGAGACAGAAATGGCATGACAGTCACAGGCTCAATGTGAGAGATATGATGTGACAGTTGTGCATGATGACACAGAGGAGGTGACAATCACAAGGGCACTGTGACAGCAGTGATGTGACCCACATAAGCAGTGTGTGAGAAAACCCACATGCTGGTTGTGACTATGTGAGATGACACACAAGGGGCTTGTGCCTGATGTGATATGACACTGTCATGTGTGATGACAGATATGATGTGGCACTCCATAAAGCACATGACAAATGTGAGGTGACAATCACACTCTTGGTGTGACAGATGTCATGTGACACTGACATGTGTGTTGAGACAAATAGGTGACAGCCACAGGCATGATGTGACAGATATGTGACACTTGCCTGTTATGACACAGATGAGGTGACCATCACATGGGCATGGTGACAGTTTGGATGTGACACACATAAGTGGTGTGTGACAGCTGTGTGGTGTCAACCACTTGCTGGTTGTGACCATGTGAGGTGACACACAAGTGGGTTGTGCCTGATGTGCTAAGACACACTCATGTGATGGGACACATATGACATGACACTCCAGAAGTCATGTGACAAATGTGATGTGCTAATCACACTCTTGTTGAGACAGATGTCAGGTAACACTGCCATGTGTGTCGAGACAGAAATAGTGTGACCCTAACAGGCACAATGGGACTGAAATGTTGTGACACTTGCACATTATGACACCCATGAGGTGACAATCACACAGGCATTGGGACAGGTGTGATGTGACAATCATGAGTCTTGTGACCGATGTGTGGTGACATTGACATGCCAATTGTGACCATGTGGGGTGACACACAAGTGAATTTGGAACTGTTGTGATGTGACACACGCATGTGCAATGTGACTGGTGTGATGTGACACTCCTGGGAGGCATGTGACTAATATGAGGGGACAATCACACTCTGTGTGTCACAGGAGTCAGGTGACACTCTCAAGTGTGTTGAGACCCATGTGATGTGACAATCACATGTGCAATGACACAGGTATGATGTGACCCTTGGGCATTAAGACACATGAGGTGACAAATACATGAACATTGTGACAGTTGTGATGTGACCGTCATAAGCAGCTTGTGACAGATGTGCGGTGACAATCACATGCCAGTTGTGACCATGTGAGGTGACACACAAGTGGGCTGTGCCTGATGTGATATGACACTCTCATGTGTGATGACAGATAGGATGTGTCACTCTGTAAAGCATGTGCCAAATGTGAGGTAACACACTATGGGTGTAACAGATGTCAGATGACACTGCCACATTTGTTGAGGCAGAAATGCTGTGACAATAACAGACATGATGTGACTAATATGTTATGGCACTTGCGTGTTACAACACAGGTGATGTGACAATCACATGGGCCTTGTAACAGTTTTGATGTGACACACATAAGCATGTGTGACACATGTGTGGTGATCACGTGAGGTGACACACAAATGGCTTGTGCTTGATGTGATATGACTCTCATGTGTGATGACAGGTATGATGCGATGCTCTGTAAAGCAAGTGACAATGTGAGGTGACACACAAGTTGATTGGAACTGATCTGATGTGACACACACATGTGTGATATGAGAGGTATGATGTGACACCCCTGCATGGCATGTGACTTATATGAGGTGACACTCACTCTCTGGGTGTGACACATGTCAGGAGACACTCTCATGCATGTTGAGACAGATGTGATATGACAATCACAGGTGCAATGCGACACATATGATGGGGCATTTGCATGTTAAGATACATGTGGGATGACAACCACAGAAGCGTTGTGACAGTTGTGATGTGACAATCATAAATGGCTTGGGACAAATGAGTGGTGACAATCGTATGCTGATTGTGACCTTCTGAGTTGACATGCATGTGGGTTGTGATGGGCATGATGTGACATGCACATGTGAAGTGACAGGTATGCTGTAATGCTTCTGGAAGTCTTCTGACAAATTGAGGTCACAATAACACTCTGAGTGTGACAGGTATCAGGTGACAATGCCACATGTGTTGAGACAGAAATGATATGAGAGCCACAGGCATGATGTGATAGCTATGATGTGACACTTGCCTCTTAAGACACATGGTGAGGTAACAATCACATGA
This sequence comes from Hippopotamus amphibius kiboko, assembly GCF_030028045.1. Taxonomy (NCBI): domain Eukaryota; kingdom Metazoa; phylum Chordata; class Mammalia; order Artiodactyla; family Hippopotamidae; genus Hippopotamus; species Hippopotamus amphibius. Next base: position 55,869,260 of record NC_080192.1, on the reverse strand, counting down.
GTGTTGTGACAGTTGTGATGTGACACACATAAGCAATGTGTGACAGGTGTGTGATGACAACCACATGCTGGTTGTGACCATGTGAGGTGACACAAGTGGGTTGTACCTGATGAGATATGACACTCTCACATGTGATGCGACAGATATGATGTGACACTCTGGAAGGCATTTGACACATGTGATGTGACACTCACACTCAGGGTATGACAGATGTCAGATGACACACCCACATGGGCTGAGACAGAAGTGACGTGATAATCATAAGTGTGATGGGATAGATACGATATAATGCTTTCATGTTATGACACATGTGAGGTAACGGCCACATGGGTGTGGTGACAGTTGTGATATGACACTGATAAGAGGCTTGTGACAGATGTGTGGTGACAATCATATGCCAGTGGTGAACACATGAGGTGACAAATGGGTGGTGATGGATGTGACGTGACAGTCCCATATGTGATGTGACAGGGAAACATGACACTTTGTAAGGCACCTGACAAATGGGAGGTGACAAACACACTCTGGGTGTGACAGATGCCAGGTGACACTGCCACATGTGTTGAGACAGAAATGATGCGAGAGTCACAGGCACGATGTGACAGATATGATGTGACACGTGCATTCTGACATAGGAGAAGTGACAGTCACATGGGTGTTATAACAGTTTTGATGTAACACACAGAAGTATGTGTGACAGATGTGTGGTGACAATCATATGCCAATTGTGACAATGGGAGGTGACACACAACTGGGTTGGATCTGATGTGATGTGACAATCACATGTGCAATGTGACAGGTATGATGTGACAGTTGTGCGTGAAGACACATGTGAGGTGACAGTCACTTGAGCATTGTGACAGTTGTGATGTGAGACTCATAAGTGGCTTGTGACCAGTGTGTGGTGACAATCATATGCAGATTGTGACCATCTGAGATCACATACATATGGGTTTTGACTGATGTGATGTGACATGCACATGTCAGATGTGACAGGGATGATGTGACACTCCCAGAAGATGTGTGACAAGTGTGAGGTGACAATCACACTGTGGGTGTGACAGATATCAGGTGACACTGCCATGTGTGTTGAGACAGAAATGATGTGATGATCACAGGCATGATATGAGAGATATGATGTGACACTTGCATATTATAACACAGATGAGGTGACAATCACATGGGCATTGTAACAGATTTGACGTGACCCACATAAGCATGTGTGACAGATGTGTGGTGACAATAACATGTGGGTTGTGACCATGTGAGGTGACACACAAGTGGGTTGTGCCTCATGTGATATTTCACTCCCATGTGTAATGTGACAGATATGATGTGACACTCCATAACACATGTGACAAATGTGAGGTGACAATCACACTCGAGGTGTGACATATGTCAGGTGACACTGCCACATGTGTTGAAGTAGAAATGGTGTGACCAATAACAGGCACAATGTGACTGACATTTTTGGATAATTGCATGTTATGACACACATGAGGTGACAATCACTCAGGCATTATGACAGGTGTGATGTGACAATCATAAGAGGCTTGTGACAGATGTGTGGTGACAATCACATGCCAATTGTGACAGGGTGAGCTGATACACACCTGGGTTGTGCCTGAAGTTATGTGACATTCTCATGTGTAATGACATATACTGTGTGATACTCTGTAATGCATGTGACAAATGTGAGGTGACAATCACAGTCTTGGTGTGACAGATGTCATGTGACACTGCCATGTGTGTTGAGACAGAAATGGCATGACAGTCACAGGCTCAATGTGACAGATATGATGTGACAGTTGTGCATGATGACACAGAGGAGGTGACAATCACAAGGGCACAGTGACAGCAGTGATGTGACCCACAGAAGCAGTGTGTGAGAAAACCCACATGCTGGTTGTGACTATGTGAGATGACACACAAGGGGCTTGTGCCTGATGTGATATGACACTGTCATGTGTGATGACAGATATGATGTGGCACTCCATAAAGCACATGACAAATGTGAGGTGACAATCACACTCTTGGTGTGACAGATGTCATGTGACACTGACATGTGTGTTGAGACAAATAGGTGACAGCCACAGGCATGATGTGACAGATATGTGACACTTGCCTGTTATGACACAGATGAGGTGACCATCACATGGGCATGGTGACAGTTTGGATGTGACACACATAAGTGGTGTGTGACAGCTGTGTGGTGTCAACCACTTGCTGGTTGTGACCATGTGAGGTGACACACAAGTGGGTTGTGCCTGATGTGCTATGACACACTCATGTGATGGGACACATATGACATGACACTCCAGAAGTCATGTGACACATGTGATGTGCTAATCACACTCTTGTTGAGACAGATGTCAGGTAACACTGCCATGTGTGTCGAGACAGAAATAGTGTGACCCTAACAGGCACAATGGGACTGAAATGTTGTGACACTTGCACATTATGACACCCATGAGGTGACAATCACACAGGCATTGGGACAGGTGTGATGTGACAATCATGAGTCTTGTGACCGATGTGTGGTGACATTGACATGCCAATTGTGACCATGTGGGGTGACACACAAGTGAATTTGGAACTGTTGTGATGTGACACACGCATGTGCAATGTGACTGGTGTGATGTGACACTCCTGGGAGGCATGTGACTAATATGAGGGGACAATCACACTCTGTGTGTCACAGGAGTCAGGTGACACTCTCAAGTGTGTTGAGACCCATGTGATGTGACAATCACATGTGCAATGACACAGGTATGATGTGACCCTTGGGCATTAAGACACATGAGGTGACAAATACATGAACATTGTGACAGTTGTGATGTGACCGTCATAAGCAGCTTGTGACAGATGTGCGGTGACAATCACATGCCAGTTGTGACCATGTGAGGTGACACACAAGTGGGCTGTGCCTGATGTGATATGACACTCTCATGTGTGATGACAGATAGGATGTGTCACTCTGTAAAGCATGTGCCAAATGTGAGGTAACACACTATGGGTGTAACAGATGTCAGATGACACTGCCACATTTGTTGAGGGAGAAATGCTGTGACAATAACAGACATGATGTGACTGATATGTTATGGCACTTGCGTGTTACAACACACGTGATGTGACAATCACATGGGCCTTGTAACAGTTTTGATGTGACACACATAAGCATGTGTGACACATGTGTGGTGATCACGTGAGGTGACACACAAATGGCTTGTGCTTGATGTGATATGACTCTCATGTGTGATGACAGGTATGATGCGATGCTCTGTAAAGCAAGTGACAATGTGAGGTGACACACAAGTTGATTGGAACTGATCTGATGTGACACACACATGTGTGATATGAGAGGTATGATGTGACACCCCTGCATGGCATGTGACTTATATGAGGTGACAATCACTCTCTGGGTGTGACACATGTCAGGAGACACTCTCATGCGTGTTGAGACAGATGTGATATGACAATCACAGGTGCAATGCGACACATATGATGGGGCATTTGCATGTTAAGATACATGTGGGATGACAACCACAGAAGCGTTGTGACAGTTGTGATGTGACAGTCATAAATGGCTTGGGACAAATGAGTGGTGACAATCGTATGCTGATTGTGACCTTCTGAGTTGACATGCATGTGGGTTGTGATGGACATGATGTGACATGCACATGTGAAGTGACAGGTATGCTGTAATGCTTCTGGAAGTCTTCTGACAAATTGAGGTCACAATAACACTCTGAGTGTGACAGGTATCAGGTGACAATGCCACATGTGTTGAGACAGAAATGATATGAGAGCCACAGGCATGATGTGATAGCTATGATGTGACACTTGCCTGTTAAGACACATGGTGAGGTAACAATCACATGAGTGTTGTGACAGTTGTGATGTGACACACATAAGCAATGTGTGACAGGTGTGTGATGACAACCACATGCTGGTTGTGACCATGTGAGGTGACACAAGTGGGTTGTACCTGATGAGATATGACACTCTCACATGTGATGCGACAGATATGATGTGACACTCTGGAAGGCATTTGACACATGTGATGTGACACTCACACTCAGGGTATGACAGATGTCAGATGACACACCCACATGGGCTGAGACAGAAGTGACGTGATAATCATAAGTGTGATGGGATAGATACGATATAATGCTTTCATGTTATGACACATGTGAGGTAACGGCCACATGGGTGTGGTGACAGTTGTGATATGACACTGATAAGAGGCTTGTGACAGATGTGTGGTGACAATCATATGCCAGTGGTGAACACATGAGGTGACAAATGGGTGGTGATGGATGTGACGTGACAGTCCCATATGTGATGTGACAGGGAAACATGACACTTTGTAAGGCACCTGACAAATGGGAGGTGACAAACACACTCTGGGTGTGACAGATGCCAGGTGACACTGCCACATGTGTTGAGACAGAAATGATGCGAGAGTCACAGGCACGATGTGACAGATATGATGTGACACGTGCATTCTGACATAGGAGAAGTGACAGTCACATGGGTGTTATAACAGTTTTGATGTAACACACAGAAGTATGTGTGACAGATGTGTGGTGACAATCATATGCCAATTGTGACAATGGGAGGTGACACACAACTGGGTTGGATCTGATGTGATGTGACAATCACATGTGCAATGTGACAGGTATGATGTGACAGTTGTGCGTGAAGACACATGTGAGGTGACAGTCACTTGAGCATTGTGACAGTTGTGATGTGAGACTCATAAGTGGCTTGTGACCAGTGTGTGGTGACAATCATATGCAGATTGTGACCATCTGAGATCACATACATATGGGTTTTGACTGATGTGATGTGACCTGCACATGTCAGATGTGACAGGGATGATGTGACACTCCCAGAAGACGTGTGACAAGTGTGAGGTGACAATCACACTGTGGGTGTGACAGATATCAGGTGACACTGCCACGTGTGTTGAGACAGAAATGATGTGATGATCACAGGCATGATATGAGAGATATGATGTGACACTTGCATATTATAACACAGATGAGGTGACAATCACATGGGCATTGTAACAGATTTGACGTGACCCACATAAGCATGTGTGACAGATGTGTGGTGACAATAACATGTGGGTTGTGACCATGTGAGGTGACACACAAGTGGGTTGTGCCTCATGTGATATTTCACTCCCATGTGTAATGTGACAGATATGATGTGACACTCCATAACACATGTGACAAATGTGAGGTGACAATCACACTCGAGGTGTGACATATGTCAGGTGACACTGCCACATGTGTTGAAGTAGAAATGGTGTGACCAATAACAGGCACAATGTGACTGACATTTTTGGATAATTGCATGTTATGACACACATGAGGTGACAATCACTCAGGCATTATGACAGGTGTGATGTGACAATCATAAGAGGCTTGTGACAGATGTGTGGTGACAATCACATGCCAATTGTGACAGGGTGAGCTGATACACACCTGGGTTGTGCCTGAAGTTATGTGACATTCTCATGTGTAATGACATATACTGTGTGATACTCTGTAATGCATGTGACAAATGTGAGGTGACAATCACAGTCTTGGTGTGACAGATGTCATGTGACACTGCCATGTGTGTTGAGACAGAAATGGCATGACAGTCACAGGCTCAATGTGACAGATATGATGTGACAGTTGTGCATGATGACACAGAGGAGGTGACAATCACAAGGGCACAGTGACAGCAGTGATGTGACCCACAGAAGCAGTGTGTGTGAAAACCCACATGCTGGTTGTGACTATGTGAGATGACACACAAGGGGCTTGTGCCTGATGTGATATGACACTGTCATGTGTGATGACAGATATGATGTGACACTCCATAAAGCACATGACAAATGTGAGGTGACAATCACACTCTTGGTGTGACAGATGTCATGTGACACTGACATGTGTGTTGAGACAAATAGGTGACAGCCACAGGCATGATGTGACAGATATGTGACACTTGCCTGTTATGACACAGATGAGGTGACAATCACATGGGCATGGTGACAGTTTGGATGTGACACACATAAGTGGTGTGTGACAGCTGTGTGGTGTCAACCACTTGCTGGTTGTGACCATGTGAGGTGACACACAAGTGGGTTGTGCCTGATGTGCTATGACACACTCATGTGATGGGACACATATGACATGACACTCCAGAAGTCATGTGACAAATGTGATGTGCTAATCACACTCTTGTTGAGACAGATGTCAGGTAACACTGCCATGTGTGTCGAGACAGAAATAGTGTGACCCTAACAGGCACAATGGGACTGAAATGTTGTGACACTTGCACATTATGACACCCATGAGGTGACAATCACACAGGCATTGGGACAGGTGTGATGTGACAATCATGAGTCTTGTGACCGATGTGTGGTGACATTGACATGCCAATTGTGACCATGTGGGGTGACACACAAGTGAATTTGGAACTGTTGTGATGTGACACACGCATGTGCAATGTGACTGGTGTGATGTGACACTCCTGGGAGGCATGTGACTAATATGAGGGGACAATCACACTCTGTGTGTCACAGGAGTCAGGTGACACTCTCAAGTGTGTTGAGACCCATGTGATGTGACAATCACATGTGCAATGACACAGGTATGATGTGACCCTTGGGCATTAAGACACATGAGGTGACAAATACATGAACATTGTGACAGTTGTGATGTGACCGTCATAAGCAGCTTGTGACAGATGTGCGGTGACAATCACATGCCAGTTGTGACCATGTGAGGTGACACACAAGTGGGCTGTGCCTGATGTGATATGACACTCTCATGTGTGATGACAGATAGGATGTGTCACTCTGTAAAGCATGTGCCAAATGTGAGGTAACACACTATGGGTGTAACAGATGTCAGATGACACTGCCACATTTGTTGAGGCAGAAATGCTGTGACAATAACAGACATGATGTGACTGATATGTTATGGCACTTGCGTGTTACAACACAGGTGATGTGACAATCACATGGGCCTTGTAACAGTTTTGATGTGACACACATAAGCATGTGTGACACATGTGTGGTGATCACGTGAGGTGACACACAAATGGCTTGTGCTTGATGTGATATGACTCTCATGTGTGATGACAGGTATGATGCGATGCTCTGTAAAGCAAGTGACAATGTGAGGTGACACACAAGTTGATTGGAACTGATCTGATGTGACACACACATGTGTGATATGAGAGGTATGATGTGACACTCCTGCATGGCATGTGACTTATATGAGGTGACAATCACTCTCTGGGTGTGACACATGTCAGGAGACACTCTCATGCGTGTTGAGACAGATGTGATATGACAATCACAGGTGCAATGCGACACATATGATGGGGCATTTGCATGTTAAGATACATGTGGGATGACAACCACAGAAGCGTTGTGACAGTTGTGATGTGACAATCATAAATGGCTTGGGACAAATGAGTGGTGACAATCGTATGCTGATTGTGACCTTCTGAGTTGACATGCATGTGGGTTGTGATGGACATGATGTGACATGCACATGTGAAGTGACAGGTATGCTGTAATGCTTCTGGAAGTCTTCTGACAAATTGAGGTCACAATAACACTCTGAGTGTGACAGGTATCAGGTGACAAAGCCACATGTGTTGAGACAGAAATGATATGAGAGCCACAGGCATGATGTGATAGCTATGATGTGACACTTGCCTCTTAAGACACATGGTGAGGTAACAATCACATGAGTGTTGTGACAGTTGTGATGTGACACACATAAGCAATGTGTGACAGGTGTGTGATGACAACCACATGCTGGTTGTGACCATGTGAGGTGACACAAGTGGGTTGTACCTGATGAGATATGACACTCTCACATGTGATGCGACAGATATGATGTGACACTCTGGAAGGCATTTGACACATGTGATGTGACACTCACACTCAGGGTATGACAGATGTCAGATGACACACCCACATGGGCTGAGACAGAAGTGACGTGATAATCATAAGTGTGATGGGATAGATACGATATAATGCTTTCATGTTATGACACATGTGAGGTAACGGCCACATGGGTGTGGTGACAGTTGTGATATGACACTGATAAGAGGCTTGTGACAGATGTGTGGTGACAATCATATGCCAGTGGTGAACACATGAGGTGACAAATGGGTGGTGATGGATGTGACGTGACAGTCCCATATGTGATGTGACAGGGAAACATGACACTTTGTAAGGCACCTGACAAATGGGAGGTGACAAACACACTCTGGGTGTGACAGATGCCAGGTGACACTGCCACATGTGTTGAGACAGAAATGATGCGAGAGTCACAGGCACGATGTGACAGATATGATGTGACACGTGCATTCTGACATAGGAGAAGTGACAGTCACATGGGTGTTATAACAGTTTTGATGTAACACACAGAAGTATGTGTGACAGATGTGTGGTGACAATCATATGCCAATTGTGACAATGGGAGGTGACACACAACTGGGTTGGATCTGATGTGATGTGACAATCACATGTGCAATGTGACAGGTATGATGTGACAGTTGTGCGTGAAGACACATGTGAGGTGACAGTCACTTGAGCATTGTGACAGTTGTGATGTGAGACTCATAAGTGGCTTGTGACCAGTGTGTGGTGACAATCATATGCAGATTGTGACCATCTGAGATCACATACATATGGGTTTTGACTGATGTGATGTGACATGCACATGTCAGATGTGACAGGGATGATGTGACACTCCCAGAAGACGTGTGACAAGTGTGAGGTGACAATCACACTGTGGGTGTGACAGATATCAGGTGACACTGCCACGTGTGTTGAGACAGAAATGATGTGATGATCACAGGCATGATATGAGAGATATGATGTGACACTTGCATATTATAACACAGATGAGGTGACAATCACATGGGCATTGTAACAGATTTGACGTGACCCACATAAGCATGTGTGACAGATGTGTGGTGACAATAACATGTGGGTTGTGACCATGTGAGGTGACACACAAGTGGGTTGTGCCTCATGTGATATTTCACTCCCATGTGTAATGTGACAGATATGATGTGACACTCCATAACACATGTGACAAATGTGAGGTGACAATCACACTCGAGGTGTGACATATGTCAGGTGACACTGCCACATGTGTTGAAGTAGAAGTGGTGTGACCAATAACAGGCACAATGTGACTGACATTTTTGGATAATTGCATGTTATGACACACATGAGGTGACAATCACTCAGGCATTATGACAGGTGTGATGTGACAATCATAAGAGGCTTGTGACAGATGTGTGGTGACAATCACATGCCAATTGTGACAGGGTGAGCTGATACACACCTGGGTTGTGCCTGAAGTTATGTGACATTCTCATGTGTAATGACATATACTGTGTGATACTCTGTAATGCATGTGACAAATGTGAGGTGACAATCACAGTCTTGGTGTGACAGATGTCATGTGACACTGCCATGTGTGTTGAGACAGAAATGGCATGACAGTCACAGGCTCAATGTGACAGATATGATGTGACAGTTGTGCATGATGACACAGAGGAGGTGACAATCACAAGGGCACAGTGACAGCAGTGATGTGACCCACAGAAGCAGTGTGTGTGAAAACCCACATGCTGGTTGTGACTATGTGAGATGACACACAAGGGGCTTGTGCCTGATGTGATATGACACTGTCATGTGTGATGACAGATATGATGTGACACTCCATAAAGCACATGACAAATGTGAGGTGACAATCACACTCTTGGTGTGACAGATGTCATGTGACACTGACATGTGTGTTGAGACAAATAGGTGACAGCCACAGGCATGATGTGACAGATATGTGACACTTGCCTGTTATGACACAGATGAGGTGACAATCACATGGGCATGGTGACAGTTTGGATGTGACACACATAAGTGGTGTGTGACAGCTGTGTGGTGTCAACCACTTGCTGGTTGTGACCATGTGAGGTGACACACAAGTGGGTTGTGCCTGATGTGCTATGACACACTCATGTGATGGGACACATATGACATGACACTCCAGAAGTCATGTGACAAATGTGATGTGCTAATCACACTCTTGTTGAGACAGATGTCAGGTAACACTGCCATGTGTGTCGAGACAGAAATAGTGTGACCCTAACAGGCACAATGGGACTGAAATGTTGTGACACTTGCACATTATGACACCCATGAGGTGACAATCACACAGGCATTGGGACAGGTGTGATGTGACAATCATGAGTCTTGTGACCGATGTGTGGTGACATTGACATGCCAATTGTGACCATGTGGGGTGACACACAAGTGAATTTGGAACTGTTGTGATGTGACACACGCATGTGCAATGTGACTGGTGTGATGTGACACTCCTGGGAGGCATGTGACTAATATGAGGGGACAATCACACTCTGTGTGTCACAGGAGTCAGGTGACACTCTCAAGTGTGTTGAGACCCATGTGATGTGACAATCACATGTGCAATGACACAGGTATGATGTGACCCTTGGGCATTAAGACACATGAGGTGACAAATACATGAACATTGTGACAGTTGTGATGTGACCGTCATAAGCAGCTTGTGACAGATGTGCGGTGACAATCACATGCCAGTTGTGACCATGTGAGGTGACACACAAGTGGGCTGTGCCTGATGTGATATGACACTCTCATGTGTGATGACAGATAGGATGTGTCACTCTGTAAAGCATGTGCCAAATGTGAGGTAACACACTATGGGTGTAACAGATGTCAGATGACACTGCCACATTTGTTGAGGCAGAAATGCTGTGACAATAACAGACATGATGTGACTGATATGTTATGGCACTTGCGTGTTACAACACAGGTGATGTGACAATCACATGGGCCTTGTAACAGTTTTGATGTGACACACATAAGCATGTGTGACACATGTGTGGTGATCACGTGAGGTGACACACAAATGGCTTGTGCTTGATGTGATATGACTCTCATGTGTGATGACAGGTATGATGCGATGCTCTGTAAAGCAAGTGACAATGTGAGGTGACACACAAGTTGATTGGAACTGATCTGATGTGACACACACATGTGTGATATGAGAGGTATGATGTGACACCCCTGCATGGCATGTGACTTATATGAGGTGACACTCACTCTCTGGGTGTGACACATGTCAGGAGACACTCTCATGCATGTTGAGACAGATGTGATATGACAATCACAGGTGCAATGCGACACATATGATGGGGCATTTGCATGTTAAGATACATGTGGGATGACAACCACAGAAGCGTTGTGACAGTTGTGATGTGACAATCATAAATGGCTTGGGACAAATGAGTGGTGACAATCGTATGCTGATTGTGACCTTCTGAGTTGACATGCATGTGGGTTGTGATGGACATGATGTGACATGCACATGTGAAGTGACAGGTATGCTGTAATGCTTCTGGAAGTCTTCTGACAAATTGAGGTCACAATAACACTCTGAGTGTGACAGGCATCAGGTGACAATGCCACATGTGTTGAGACAGAAATGATATGAGAGCCACAGGCATGATGTGATAGCTATGATGTGACACTTGCCTCTTAAGACACATGGTGAGGTAACAATCACATGAGTGTTGTGACAGTTGTGATGTGACACACATAAGCAATGTGTGACAGGTGTGTGATGACAACCACATCCTGGTTGTGACCATGTGAGGTGACACAAGTGGGTTGTACCTGATGAGATATGACACTCTCACATGTGATGCGACAGATATGATGTGACACTCTGGAAGGCATTTGACACATGTGATGTGACACTCACACTCAGGGTATGACAGATGTCAGATGACACACCCACATGGGCTGAGACAGAAGTGACGTGATAATCATAAGTGTGATGGGATAGATACGATATAATGCTTTCATGTTATGACACATGTGAGGTAACGGCCACATGGGTGTGGTGACAGTTGTGATATGACACTGATAAGAGGCTTGTGACAGATGTGTGGTGACAATCATATGCCAGTGGTGAACACATGAGGTGACAAATGGGTGGTGATGGATGTGACGTGACAGTCCCATATGTGATGTGACAGGGAAACATGACACTTTGTAAGGCACCTGACAAATGGGAGGTGACAAACACACTCTGGGTGTGACAGATGCCAGGTGACACTGCCACATGTGTTGAGACAGAAATGATGCGAGAGTCACAGGCACGATGTGACAGATATGATGTGACACGTGCATTCTGACATAGGAGAAGTGACAGTCACATGGGTGTTATAACAGTTTTGATGTAACACACAGAAGTATGTGTGACAGATGTGTGGTGACAATCATATGCCAATTGTGACAATGGGAGGTGACACACAACTGGGTTGGATCTGATGTGATGTGACAATCACATGTGCAATGTGACAGGTATGATGTGACAGTTGTGCGTGAAGACACATGTGAGGTGACAGTCACTTGAGCATTGTGACAGTTGTGATGTGAGACTCATAAGTGGCTTGTGACCAGTGTGTGGTGACAATCATATGCAGATTGTGACCATCTGAGATCACATACATATGGGTTTTGACTGATGTGATGTGACATGCACATGTCAGATGTGACAGGGATGATGTGACACTCCCAGAAGACGTGTGACAAGTGTGAGGTGACAATCACACTGTGGGTGTGACAGATATCAGGTGACACTGCCACGTGTGTTGAGACAGAAATGATGTGATGATCACAGGCATGATATGAGAGATATGATGTGACACTTGCATATTATAACACAGATGAGGTGACAATCACATGGGCATTGTAACAGATTTGACGTGACCCACATAAGCATGTGTGACAGATGTGTGGTGACAATAACATGTGGGTTGTGACCATGTGAGGTGACACACAAGTGGGTTGTGCCTCATGTGATATTTCACTCCCATGTGTAATGTGACAGATATGATGTGACACTCCATAACACATGTGACAAATGTGAGGTGACAATCACACTCGAGGTGTGACATATGTCAGGTGACACTGCCACATGTGTTGAAGTAGAAGTGGTGTGACCAATAACAGGCACAATGTGACTGACATTTTTGGATAATTGCATGTTATGACACACATGAGGTGACAATCACTCAGGCATTATGACAGGTGTGATGTGACAATCATAAGAGGCTTGTGACAGATGTGTGGTGACAATCACATGCCAATTGTGACAGGGTGAGCTGATACACACCTGGGTTGTGCCTGAAGTTATGTGACATTCTCATGTGTAATGACATATACTGTGTGATACTCTGTAATGCATGTGACAAATGTGAGGTGACAATCACAGTCTTGGTGTGACAGATGTCATGTGACACTGCCATGTGTGTTGAGACAGAAATGGCATGACAGTCACAGGCTCAATGTGACAGATATGATGTGACAGTTGTGCATGATGACACAGAGGAGGTGACAATCACAAGGGCACAGTGACAGCAGTGATGTGACCCACAGAAGCAGTGTGTGTGAAAACCCACATGCTGGTTGTGACTATGTGAGATGACACACAAGGGGCTTGTGCCTGATGTGATATGACACTGTCATGTGTGATGACAGATATGATGTGACACTCCATAAAGCACATGACAAATGTGAGGTGACAATCACACTCTTGGTGTGACAGATGTCATGTGACACTGACATGTGTGTTGAGACAAATAGGTGACAGCCACAGGCATGATGTGACAGATATGTGACACTTGCCTGTTATGACACAGATGAGGTGACAATCACATGGGCATGGTGACAGTTTGGATGTGACACACATAAGTGGTGTGTGACAGCTGTGTGGTGTCAACCACTTGCTGGTTGTGACCATGTGAGGTGACACACAAGTGGGTTGTGCCTGATGTGCTATGACACACTCATGTGATGGGACACATATGACATGACACTCCAGAAGTCATGTGACAAATGTGATGTGCTAATCACACTCTTGTTGAGACAGATGTCAGGTAACACTGCCATGTGTGTCGAGACAGAAATAGTGTGACCCTAACAGGCACAATGGGACTGAAATGTTGTGACACTTGCACATTATGACACCCATGAGGTGACAATCACACAGGCATTGGGACAGGTGTGATGTGACAATCATGAGTCTTGTGACCGATGTGTGGTGACATTGACATGCCAATTGTGACCATGTGGGGTGACACACAAGTGAATTTGGAACTGTTGTGATGTGACACACGCATGTGCAATGTGACTGGTGTGATGTGACACTCCTGGGAGGCATGTGACTAATATGAGGGGACAATCACACTCTGTGTGTCACAGGAGTCAGGTGACACTCTCAAGTGTGTTGAGACCCATGTGATGTGACAATCACATGTGCAATGACACAGGTATGATGTGACCCTTGGGCATTAAGACACATGAGGTGACAAATACATGAACATTGTGACAGTTGTGATGTGACCGTCATAAGCAGCTTGTGACAGATGTGCGGTGACAATCACATGCCAGTTGTGACCATGTGAGGTGACACACAAGTGGGCTGTGCCTGATGTGATATGACACTCTCATGTGTGATGACAGATAGGATGTGTCACTCTGTAAAGCATGTGCCAAATGTGAGGTAACACACTATGGGTGTAACAGATGTCAGATGACACTGCCACATTTGTTGAGGCAGAAATGCTGTGACAATAACAGACATGATGTGACTGATATGTTATGGCACTTGCGTGTTACAACACAGGTGATGTGACAATCACATGGGCCTTGTAACAGTTTTGATGTGACACACATAAGCATGTGTGACACATGTGTGGTGATCACGTGAGGTGACACACAAATGGCTTGTGCTTGATGTGATATGACTCTCATGTGTGATGACAGGTATGATGCGATGCTCTGTAAAGCAAGTGACAATGTGAGGTGACACACAAGTTGATTGGAACTGATCTGATGTGACACACACATGTGTGATATGAGAGGTATGATGTGACACCCCTGCATGGCATGTGACTTATATGAGGTGACACTCACTCTCTGGGTGTGACACATGTCAGGAGACACTCTCATGCATGTTGAGACAGATGTGATATGACAATCACAGGTGCAATGCGACACATATGATGGGGCATTTGCATGTTAAGATACATGTGGGATGACAACCACAGAAGCGTTGTGACAGTTGTGATGTGACAATCATAAATGGCTTGGGACAAATGAGTGGTGACAATCGTATGCTGATTGTGACCTTCTGAGTTGACATGCATGTGGGTTGTGATGGACATGATGTGACATGCACATGTGAAGTGACAGGTATGCTGTAATGCTTCTGGAAGTCTTCTGACAAATTGAGGTCACAATAACACTCTGAGTGTGACAGGCATCAGGTGACAATGCCACATGTGTTGAGACAGAAATGATATGAGAGCCACAGGCATGATGTGATAGCTATGATGTGACACTTGCCTCTTAAGACACATGGTGAGGTAACAATCACATGAGTGTTGTGACAGTTGTGATGTGACACACATAAGCAATGTGTGACAGGTGTGTGATGACAACCACATCCTGGTTGTGACCATGTGAGGTGACACAAGTGGGTTGTACCTGATGAGATATGACACTCTGACATGTGATGCGACAGATATGATGTGACACTCTGGAAGGCATTTGACACATGTGATGTGACACTCACACTCAGGGTATGACAGATGTCAGATGACACACCCACATGGGCTGAGACAGAAGTGACGTGATAATCATAAGTGTGATGGGATAGATACGATATAATGCTTTCATGTTATGACACATGTGAGGTAACGGCCACATGGGTGTGGTGACAGTTGTGATATGACACTGATAAGAGGCTTGTGACAGATGTGTGGTGACAATCATATGCCAGTGGTGAACACATGAGGTGACAAATGGGTGGTGATGGATGTGACGTGACAGTCCCATATGTGATGTGACAGGGAAACATGACACTTTGTAAGGCACCTGACAAATGGGAGGTGACAAACACACTCTGGGTGTGACAGATGCCAGGTGACACTGCCACATGTGTTGAGACAGAAATGATGCGAGAGTCACAGGCACGATGTGACAGATATGATGTGACACGTGCATTCTGACATAGGAGAAGTGACAGTCACATGGGTGTTATAACAGTTTTGATGTAACACACAGAAGTATGTGTGACAGATGTGTGGTGACAATCATATGCCAATTGTGACAATGGGAGGTGACACACAACTGGGTTGGATCTGATGTGATGTGACAATCACATGTGCAATGTGACAGGTATGATGTGACAGTTGTGCGTGAAGACACATGTGAGGTGACAGTCACTTGAGCATTGTGACAGTTGTGATGTGAGACTCATAAGTGGCTTGTGACCAGTGTGTGGTGACAATCATATGCAGATTGTGACCATCTGAGATCACATACATATGGGTTTTGACTGATGTGATGTGACATGCACATGTCAGATGTGACAGGGATGATGTGACACTCCCAGAAGACGTGTGACAAGTGTGAGGTGACAATCACACTGTGGGTGTGACAGATATCAGGTGACACTGCCACGTGTGTTGAGACAGAAATGATGTGATGATCACAGGCATGATATGAGAGATATGATGTGACACTTGCATATTATAACACAGATGAGGTGACAATCACATGGGCATTGTAACAGATTTGACGTGACCCACATAAGCATGTGTGACAGATGTGTGGTGACAATAACATGTGGGTTGTGACCATGTGAGGTGACACACAAGTGGGTTGTGCCTCATGTGATATTTCACTCCCATGTGTAATGTGACAGATATGATGTGACACTCCATAACACATGTGACAAATGTGAGGTGACAATCACACTCGAGGTGTGACATATGTCAGGTGACACTGCCACATGTGTTGAAGTAGAAATGGTGTGACCAATAACAGGCACAATGTGACTGACATTTTTGGATAATTGCATGTTATGACACACATGAGGTGACAATCACTCAGGCATTATGACAGGTGTGATGTGACAATCATAAGAGGCTTGTGACAGATGTGTGGTGACAATCACATGCCAATTGTGACAGGGTGAGCTGATACACACCTGGGTTGTGCCTGAAGTTATGTGACATTCTCATGTGTAATGACATATACTGTGTGATACTCTGTAATGCATGTGACAAATGTGAGGTGACAATCACAGTCTTGGTGTGACAGATGTCATGTGACACTGCCATGTGTGTTGAGACAGAAATGGCATGACAGTCACAGGCTCAATGTGACAGATATGATGTGACAGTTGTGCATGATGACACAGAGGAGGTGACAATCACAAGGGCACAGTGACAGCAGTGATGTGACCCACATAAGCAGTGTGTGAGAAAACCCACATGCTGGTTGTGACTATGTGAGATGACACACAAGGGGCTTGTGCCTGATGTGATATGACACTGTCATGTGTGATGACAGATATGATGTGGCACTCCATAAAGCACATGACAAATGTGAGGTGACAATCACACTCTTGGTGTGACAGATGTCATGTGACACTGACATGTGTGTTGAGACAAATAGGTGACAGCCACAGGCATGATGTGACAGATATGTGACACTTGCCTGTTATGACACAGATGTGGTGACCATCACATGGGCATGGTGACAGTTTGGATGTGACACACATAAGTGGTGTGTGACAGCTGTGTGGTGTCAACCACTTGCTGGTTGTGACCATGTGAGGTGACACACAAGTGGGTTGTGCCTGATGTGCTATGACACACTCATGTGATGGGACACATATGACATGACACTCCAGAAGTCATGTGACACATGTGATGTGCTAATCACACTCTTGTTGAGACAGATGTCAGGTAACACTGCCATGTGTGTCGAGACAGAAATAGTGTGACCCTAACAGGCACAATGGGACTGAAATGTTGTGACACTTGCACATTATGACACCCATGAGGTGACAATCACACAGGCATTGGGACAGGTGTGATGTGACAATCATGAGTCTTGTGACCGATGTGTGGTGACATTGACATGCCAATTGTGACCATGTGAGGTGACACACAAGTGAATTTGGAACTGTTACGATGTGACACACGCATGTGCAATGTGACTGGTGTGATGTGACACTCCTGGGAGGCATGTGACTAATATGAGGGGACAATCACACTCTGTGTGTCACAGGAGTCAGGTGACACTCTCAAGTGTGTTGAGACCCATGTGATGTGACAATCACATGTGCAATGACACAGGTATGATGTGACCCTTGGGCATTAAGACACATGAGGTGACAAATACATGAACATTGTGACAGTTGTGATGTGACCGTCATAAGCAGCTTGTGACAGATGTGCGGTGACAATCACATGCCAGTTGTGACCATGTGAGGTGACACACAAGTGGGCTGTGCCTGATGTGATATGACACTCTCATGTGTGATGACAGATAGGATGTGTCACTCTGTAAAGCATGTGCCAAATGTGAGGTAACACACTATGGGTGTAACAGATGTCAGATGACACTGCCACATTTGTTGAGGCAGAAATGCTGTGACAATAACAGACATGATGTGACTGATATGTTATGGCACTTGCGTGTTACAACACAGGTGATGTGACAATCACATGGGCCTTGTAACAGTTTTGATGTGACACACATAAGCATGTGTGACACATGTGTGGTGATCACGTGAGGTGACACACAAATGGCTTGTGCTTGATGTGATATGACTCTCATGTGTGATGACAGGTATGATGCGATGCTCTGTAAAGCAAGTGACAATGTGAGGTGACACACAAGTTGATTGGAACTGATCTGATGTGACACACACATGTGTGATATGAGAGGTATGATGTGACACCCCTGCATGGCATGTGACTTATATGAGGTGACAATCACTCTCTGGGTGTGACACATGTCAGGAGACACTCTCATGCGTGTTGAGACAGATGTGATATGACAATCACAGGTGCAATGCGACACATATGATGGGGCATTTGCATGTTAAGATACATGTGGGATGACAACCACAGAAGCGTTGTGACAGTTGTGATGTGACAGTCATAAATGGCTTGGGACAAATGAGTGGTGACAATCGTATGCTGATTGTGACCTTCTGAGTTGACATGCATGTGGGTTGTGATGGACATGATGTGACATGCACATGTGAAGTGACAGGTATGCTGTAATGCTTCTGGAAGTCTTCTGACAAATTGAGGTCACAATAACACTCTGAGTGTGACAGGTATCAGGTGACAATGCCACATGTGTTGAGACAGAAATGATATGAGAGCCACAGGCATGATGTGATAGCTATGATGTGACACTTGCCTGTTAAGACACATGGTGAGGTAACAATCACATGAGTGTTGTGACAGTTGTGATGTGACACACATAAGCAATGTTTGACAGGTGTGTGATGACAACCACATGCTGGTTGTGACCATGTGAGGTGACACAAGTGGGTTGTACCTGATGAGATATGACACTCTCACATGTGATGCGACAGATATGATGTGACACTCTGGAAGGCATTTGACACATGTGATGTGACACTCACACTCAGGGTATGACAGATGTCAGATGACACACCCACATGGGCTGAGACAGAAGTGACGTGATAATCATAAGTGTGATGGGATAGATACGATATAATGCTTTCATGTTATGACACATGTGAGGTAACGGCCACATGGGTGTGGTGACAGTTGTGATATGACACTGATAAGAGGCTTGTGACATATGTGTGGTGACAATCATATGCCAGTGGTGAACACATGAGGTGACAAATGGGTGGTGATGGATGTGACGTGACAGTCCCATATGTGATGTGACAGGGAAACATGACACTTTGTAAGGCACCTGACAAATGGGAGGTGACAAACACACTCTGGGTGTGACAGATGCCAGGTGACACTGCCACATGTGTTGAGACAGAAATGATGCGAGAGTCACAGGCACGATGTGACAGCTATGATGTGACACGTGCATTCTGACATAGGAGAAGTGACAGTCACATGGGTGTTATAACAGTTTTGATGTAACACACAGAAGTATGTGTGACAGATGTGTGGTGACAATCATATGCCAATTGTGACAATGGGAGGTGACACACAACTGGGTTGGATCTGATGTGATGTGACAATCACATGTGCAATGTGACAGGTATGATGTGACAGTTGTGCGTGAAGACACATGTGAGGTGACAGTCACTTGAGCATTGTGACAGTTGTGATGTGAGACTCATAAGTGGCTTGTGACCAGTGTGTGGTGACAATCATATGCAGATTGTGACCATCTGAGATCACATACATATGGGTTTTGACTGATGTGATGTGACATGCACATGTCAGATGTGACAGGGATGATGTGACACTCCCAGAAGACGTGTGACAAGTGTGAGGTGACAATCACACTGTGGGTGTGACAGATATCAGGTGACACTGCCATGTGTGTTGAGACAGAAATGATGTGATGATCACAGGCATGATATGAGAGATATGATGTGACACTTGCATATTATAACACAGATGAGGTGACAATCACATGGGCATTGTAACAGATTTGACGTGACCCACATAAGCATGTGTGACAGATGTGTGGTGACAATAACATGTGGGTTGTGACCATGTGAGGTGACACACAAGTGGGTTGTGCCTCATGTGATATTTCACTCCCATGTGTAATGTGACAGATATGATGTGACACTCCATAACACATGTGACAAATGTGAGGTGACAATCACACTCGAGGTGTGACATATGTCAGGTGACACTGCCACATGTGTTGAAGTAGAAATGGTGTGACCAATAACAGGCACAATGTGACTGACATTTTTGGATAATTGCATGTTATGACACACATGAGGTGACAATCACTCAGGCATTATGACAGGTGTGATGTGACAATCATAAGAGGCTTGTGACAGATGTGTGGTGACAATCACATGCCAATTGTGACAGGGTGAGCTGATACACACCTGGGTTGTGCCTGAAGTTATGTGACATTCTCATGTGTAATGACATATACTGTGTGATACTCTGTAATGCATGTGACAAATGTGAGGTGACAATCACAGTCTTGGTGTGACAGATGTCATGTGACACTGCCATGTGTGTTGAGACAGAAATGGCATGACAGTCACAGGCTCAATGTGACAGATATGATGTGACAGTTGTGCATGATGACACAGAGGAGGTGACAATCACAAGGGCACAGTGACAGCAGTGATGTGACCCACAGAAGCAGTGTGTGTGAAAACCCACATGCTGGTTGTGACTATGTGAGATGACACACAAGGGGCTTGTGCCTGATGTGATATGACACTGTCATGTGTGATGACAGATATGATGTGACACTCCATAAAGCACATGACAAATGTGAGGTGACAATCACACTCTTGGTGTGACAGATGTCATGTGACACTGACATGTGTGTTGAGACAAATAGGTGACAGCCACAGGCATGATGTGACAGATATGTGACACTTGCCTGTTATGACACAGATGAGGTGACAATCACATGGGCATGGTGACAGTTTGGATGTGACACACATAAGTGGTGTGTGACAGCTGTGTGGTGTCAACCACTTGCTGGTTGTGACCATGTGAGGTGACACACAAGTGGGTTGTGCCTGATGTGCTATGACACACTCATGTGATGGGACACATATGACATGACACTCCAGAAGTCATGTGACAAATGTGATGTGCTAATCACACTCTTGTTGAGACAGATGTCAGGTAACACTGCCATGTGTGTCGAGACAGAAATAGTGTGACCCTAACAGGCACAATGGGACTGAAATGTTGTGACACTTGCACATTATGACACCCATGAGGTGACAATCACACAGGCATTGGGACAGGTGTGATGTGACAATCATGAGTCTTGTGACCGATGTGTGGTGACATTGACATGCCAATTGTGACCATGTGGGGTGACACACAAGTGAATTTGGAACTGTTGTGATGTGACACACGCATGTGCAATGTGACTGGTGTGATGTGACACTCCTGGGAGGCATGTGACTAATATGAGGGGACAATCACACTCTGTGTGTCACAGGAGTCAGGTGACACTCTCAAGTGTGTTGAGACCCATGTGATGTGACAATCACATGTGCAATGACACAGGTATGATGTGACCCTTGGGCATTAAGACACATGAGGTGACAAATACATGAACATTGTGACAGTTGTGATGTGACCGTCATAAGCAGCTTGTGACAGATGTGCGGTGACAATCACATGCCAGTTGTGACCATGTGAGGTGACACACAAGTGGGCTGTGCCTGATGTGATATGACACTCTCATGTGTGATGACAGATAGGATGTGTCACTCTGTAAAGCATGTGCCAAATGTGAGGTAACACACTATGGGTGTAACAGATGTCAGATGACACTGCCACATTTGTTGAGGCAGAAATGCTGTGACAATAACAGACATGATGTGACTGATATGTTATGGCACTTGCGTGTTACAACACAGGTGATGTGACAATCACATGGGCCTTGTAACAGTTTTGATGTGACACACATAAGCATGTGTGACACATGTGTGGTGATCACGTGAGGTGACACACAAATGGCTTGTGCTTGATGTGATATGACTCTCATGTGTGATGACAGGTATGATGCGATGCTCTGTAAAGCAAGTGACAATGTGAGGTGACACACAAGTTGATTGGAACTGATCTGATGTGACACACACATGTGTGATATGAGAGGTATGATGTGACACTCCTGCATGGCATGTGACTTATATGAGGTGACAATCACTCTCTGGGTGTGACACATGTCAGGAGACACTCTCATGCATGTTGAGACAGATGTGATATGACAATCACAGGTGCAATGCGACACATATGATGGGGCATTTGCATGTTAAGATACATGTGGGATGACAACCACAGAAGCGTTGTGACAGTTGTGATGTGACAATCATAAATGGCTTGGGACAAATGAGTGGTGACAATCGTATGCTGATTGTGACCTTCTGAGTTGACATGCATGTGGGTTGTGATGGACATGATGTGACATGCACATGTGAAGTGACAGGTATGCTGTAATGCTTCTGGAAGTCTTCTGACAAATTGAGGTCACAATAACACTCTGAGTGTGACAGGTATCAGGTGACAATGCCACATGTGTTGAGACAGAAATGATATGAGAGCCACAGGCATGATGTGATAGCTATGATGTGACACTTGCCTCTTAAGACACATGGTGAGGTAACAATCACATGAGTGTTGTGACAGTTGTGATGTGACACACATAAGCAATGTGTGACAGGTGTGTGATGACAACCACATGCTGGTTGTGACCATGTGAGGTGACACAAGTGGGTTGTACCTGATGAGATATGACACTCTCACATGTGATGCGACAGATATGATGTGACACTCTGGAAGGCATTTGACACATGTGATGTGACACTCACACTCAGGGTATGACAGATGTCAGATGACACACCCACATGGGCTGAGACAGAAGTGACGTGATAATCATAAGTGTGATGGGATAGATACGATATAATGCTTTCATGTTATGACACATGTGAGGTAACGGCCACATGGGTGTGGTGACAGTTGTGATATGACACTGATAAGAGGCTTGTGACAGATGTGTGGTGACAATCATATGCCAGTGGTGAACACATGAGGTGACAAATGGGTGGTGATGGATGTGACGTGACAGTCCCATATGTGATGTGACAGGGAAACATGACACTTTGTAAGGCACCTGACAAATGGGAGGTGACAAACACACTCTGGGTGTGACAGATGCCAGGTGACACTGCCACATGTGTTGAGACAGAAATGATGCGAGAGTCACAGGCACGATGTGACAGCTATGATGTGACACGTGCATTCTGACATAGGAGAAGTGACAGTCACATGGGTGTTATAACAGTTTTGATGTAACACACAGAAGTATGTGTGACAGATGTGTGGTGACAATCATATGCCAATTGTGACAATGGGAGGTGACACACAACTGGGTTGGATCTGATGTGATGTGACAATCACATGTGCAATGTGACAGGTATGATGTGACAGTTGTGCGTGAAGACACATGTGAGGTGACAGTCACTTGAGCATTGTGACAGTTGTGATGTGAGACTCATAAGTGGCTTGTGACCAGTGTGTGGTGACAATCATATGCAGATTGTGACCATCTGAGATCACATACATATGGGTTTTGACTGATGTGATGTGACATGCACATGTCAGAGGTGACAGGGATGATGTGACACTCCCAGAAGACGTGTGACAAGTGTGAGGTGACAATCACACTGTGGGTGTGACAGATATCAGGTGACACTGCCACGTGTGTTGAGACAGAAATGATGTGATGATCACAGGCATGATATGAGAGATATGATGTGACACTTGCATATTATAACACAGATGAGGTGACAATCACATGGGCATTGTAACAGATTTGACGTGACCCACATAAGCATGTGTGACAGATGTGTGGTGACAATAACATGTGGGTTGTGACCATGTGAGGTGACACACAAGTGGGTTGTGCCTCATGTGATATTTCACTCCCATGTGTAATGTGACAGATATGATGTGACACTCCATAACACATGTGACAAATGTGAGGTGACAATCACACTCGAGGTGTGACATATGTCAGGTGACACTGCCACATGTGTTGAAGTAGAAGTGGTGTGACCAATAACAGGCACAATGTGACTGACATTTTTGGATAATTGCATGTTATGACACACATGAGGTGACAATCACTCAGGCATTATGACAGGTGTGATGTGACAATCATAAGAGGCTTGTGACAGATGTGTGGTGACAATCACATGCCAATTGTGACAGGGTGAGCTGATACACACCTGGGTTGTGCCTGAAGTTATGTGACATTCTCATGTGTAATGACATATACTGTGTGATACTCTGTAATGCATGTGACAAATGTGAGGTGACAATCACAGTCTTGGTGTGACAGATGTCATGTGACACTGCCATGTGTGTTGAGACAGAAATGGCATGACAGTCACAGGCTCAATGTGACAGATATGATGTGACAGTTGTGCATGATGACACAGAGGAGGTGACAATCACAAGGGCACAGTGACAGCAGTGATGTGACCCACAGAAGCAGTGTGTGTGAAAACCCACATGCTGGTTGTGACTATGTGAGATGACACACAAGGGGCTTGTGCCTGATGTGATATGACACTGTCATGTGTGATGACAGATATGATGTGACACTCCATAAAGCACATGACAAATGTGAGGTGACAATCACACTCTTGGTGTGACAGATGTCATGTGACACTGACATGTGTGTTGAGACAAATAGGTGACAGCCACAGGCATGATGTGACAGATATGTGACACTTGCCTGTTATGACACAGATGAGGTGACAATCACATGGGCATGGTGACAGTTTGGATGTGACACACATAAGTGGTGTGTGACAGCTGTGTGGTGTCAACCACTTGCTGGTTGTGACCATGTGAGGTGACACACAAGTGGGTTGTGCCTGATGTGCTATGACACACTCATGTGATGGGACACATATGACATGACACTCCAGAAGTCATGTGACAAATGTGATGTGCTAATCACACTCTTGTTGAGACAGATGTCAGGTAACACTGCCATGTGTGTCGAGACAGAAATAGTGTGACCCTAACAGGCACAATGGGACTGAAATGTTGTGACACTTGCACATTATGACACCCATGAGGTGACAATCACACAGGCATTGGGACAGGTGTGATGTGACAATCATGAGTCTTGTGACCGATGTGTGGTGACATTGACATGCCAATTGTGACCATGTGGGGTGACACACAAGTGAATTTGGAACTGTTGTGATGTGACACACGCATGTGCAATGTGACTGGTGTGATGTGACACTCCTGGGAGGCATGTGACTAATATGAGGGGACAATCACACTCTGTGTGTCACAGGAGTCAGGTGACACTCTCAAGTGTGTTGAGACCCATGTGATGTGACAATCACATGTGCAATGACACAGGTATGATGTGACCCTTGGGCATTAAGACACATGAGGTGACAAATACATGAACATTGTGACAGTTGTGATGTGACCGTCATAAGCAGCTTGTGACAGATGTGCGGTGACAATCACATGCCAGTTGTGACCATGTGAGGTGACACACAAGTGGGCTGTGCCTGATGTGATATGACACTCTCATGTGTGATGACAGATAGGATGTGTCACTCTGTAAAGCATGTGCCAAATGTGAGGTAACACACTATGGGTGTAACAGATGTCAGATGACACTGCCACATTTGTTGAGGCAGAAATGCTGTGACAATAACAGACATGATGTGACTGATATGTTATGGCACTTGCGTGTTACAACACAGGTGATGTGACAATCACATGGGCCTTGTAACAGTTTTGATGTGACACACATAAGCATGTGTGACACATGTGTGGTGATCACGTGAGGTGACACACAAATGGCTTGTGCTTGATGTGATATGACTCTCATGTGTGATGACAGGTATGATGCGATGCTCTGTAAAGCAAGTGACAATGTGAGGTGACACACAAGTTGATTGGAACTGATCTGATGTGACACACACATGTGTGATATGAGAGGTATGATGTGACACCCCTGCATGGCATGTGACTTATATGAGGTGACACTCACTCTCTGGGTGTGACACATGTCAGGAGACACTCTCATGCATGTTGAGACAGATGTGATATGACAATCACAGGTGCAATGCGACACATATGATGGGGCATTTGCATGTTAAGATACATGTGGGATGACAACCACAGAAGCGTTGTGACAGTTGTGATGTGACAATCATAAATGGCTTGGGACAAATGAGTGGTGACAATCGTATGCTGATTGTGACCTTCTGAGTTGACATGCATGTGGGTTGTGATGGACATGATGTGACATGCACATGTGAAGTGACAGGTATGCTGTAATGCTTCTGGAAGTCTTCTGACAAATTGAGGTCACAATAACACTCTGAGTGTGACAGGCATCAGGTGACAATGCCACATGTGTTGAGACAGAAATGATATGAGAGCCACAGGCATGATGTGATAGCTATGATGTGACACTTGCCTCTTAAGACACATGGTGAGGTAACAATCACATGAGTGTTGTGACAGTTGTGATGTGACACACATAAGCAATGTGTGACAGGTGTGTGATGACAACCACATGCTGGTTGTGACCATGTGAGGTGACACAAGTGGGTTGTACCTGATGAGATATGACACTCTCACATGTGATGCGACAGATATGATGTGACACTCTGGAAGGCATTTGACACATGTGATGTGACACTCACACTCAGGGTATGACAGATGTCAGATGACACACCCACATGGGCTGAGACAGAAGTGACGTGATAATCATAAGTGTGATGGGATAGATACGATATAATGCTTTCATGTTATGACACATGTGAGGTAACGGCCACATGGGTGTGGTGACAGTTGTGATATGACACTGATAAGAGGCTTGTGACAGATGTGTGGTGACAATCATATGCCAGTGGTGAACACATGAGGTGACAAATGGGTGGTGATGGATGTGACGTGACAGTCCCATATGTGATGTGACAGGGAAACATGACACTTTGTAAGGCACCTGACAAATGGGAGGTGACAAACACACTCTGGGTGTGACAGATGCCAGGTGACACTGCCACATGTGTTGAGACAGAAATGATGCGAGAGTCACAGGCATGATGTGACAGATATGATGTGACACGTGCATTCTGACATAGGAGAAGTGACAGTCACATGGGTGTTATAACAGTTTTGATGTAACACACAGAAGTATGTGTGACAGATGTGTGGTGACAATCATATGCCAATTGTGACAATGGGAGGTGACACACAACTGGGTTGGATCTGATGTGATGTGACAATCACATGTGCAATGTGACAGGTATGATGTGACAGTTGTGCGTGAAGACACATGTGAGGTGACAGTCACTTGAGCATTGTGACAGTTGTGATGTGAGACTCATAAGTGGCTTGTGACCAGTGTGTGGTGACAATCATATGCAGATTGTGACCATCTGAGATCACATACATATGGGTTTTGACTGATGTGATGTGACCTGCACATGTCAGATGTGACAGGGATGATGTGACACTCCCAGAAGACGTGTGACAAGTGTGAGGTGACAATCACACTGTGGGTGTGACAGATATCAGGTGACACTGCCACGTGTGTTGAGACAGAAATGATGTGATGATCACAGGCATGATATGAGAGATATGATGTGACACTTGCATATTATAACACAGATGAGGTGACAATCACATGGGCATTGTAACAGATTTGATGTGACCCACATAAGCATGTGTGACAGATGTGTGGTGACAATAACATGTGGGTTGTGACCATGTGAGGTGACACACAAGTGGGTTGTGCCTCATGTGATATTTCACTCCCATGTGTAATGTGACAGATATGATGTGACACTCCATAACACATGTGACAAATGTGAGGTGACAATCACACTCGAGGTGTGACATATGTCAGGTGACACTGCCACATGTGTTGAAGTAGAAATGGTGTGACCAATAACAGGCACAATGTGACTGACATTTTTGGATAATTGCATGTTATGACACACATGAGGTGACAATCACTCAGGCATTATGACAGGTGTGATGTGACAATCATAAGAGGCTTGTGACAGATGTGTGGTGACAATCACATGCCAATTGTGACAGGGTGAGCTGATACACACGTGGGGTGTGCCTGAAGTTATGTGACATTCTCATGTGTAATGACATATACTGTGTGATACTCTGTAATGCATGTGACAAATGTGAGGTGACAATCACAGTCTTGGTGTGACAGATGTCATGTGACACTGCCATGTGTGTTGAGACAGAAATGGCATGACAGTCACAGGCTCAATGTGACAGATATGATGTGACACTTGCCCATGATGACACTGGTGAGGTGACAATCACAGGGGGTTGTGAAAGTTGTGATGTGACACACATAATCAGTGTGTGACAGGTATGTTTTGGCAACCACATGTAGGTTGTGACCATGTGAGATGACACACAAGTGGGTTGTGCCTGCTGTGATGTGATACTCTCATGTGTGATGACAGATATGATGTAACACTTCATCAAGCATGTGGCAAATGTGAGTCAACAATCACACTCTGGGTGTGACAGATGTCAGATGACACTGCCATATTTGCTGAGACAGAAATGATGTGACAGTCACAGGCATGATGTGAAAAATAGGATGTGACACTACATAAAGCATGTCACAAATGTGAGGTGATAATGACACTTTGGATGTGACAGATATCACAACTGCCATGTGTGTTGAGACAGAAATGATATGACAATAACAGGCATGTGACTGATATGTAGTGGCACTTGCACATTATGACACATGAGAAGACAATCACAAGGACCTTGTGACAGGTGTGATGTGACAATCATAAGTGGTTTGTGCCAGTTGTGGGTTGACAATCACTCGATGGTTGTGATAATGTGAATTGTGGAAAAACAGGTTTGTGATATAGACTTTGACATGCACATGTGTGATGTGACAGATATGCGACTCTCTCTAAGGCATGTGTCAAATATGAGGTGACGATCACACTCTGGGTGTAACAGATGTCAGGGGAATCTGCCACATGTGTTGAGACAGAAATGAGGTCACAGGTGCAATGTGACAGATATGATGTGACAGTTGTGCATGATGACACAGAGGAGGTGACAATCACAAGGGCACAGTGTGTGTTGAGGCAGAAATGCTGTGACAATAACAGACATGATGTGACTGATATGTTATGGCACTTGCGTGTTACAACACAGGTGATGTGACAATCACATGGGCCTTGTAACAGTTTTGATGTGACACACATAAGCATGTGTGACACATGTGTGGTGATCACGTGAGGTGACACACAAATGGCTTGTGCTTGATGTGATATGACTCTCATGTGTGATGACAGGTATGATGCGATGCTCTGTAAAGCAAGTGACAATGTGAGGTGACACACAAGTTGGTTGGAACTGATCTGATGTGACACACACATGTGTGATATGAGAGGTATGATGTGACACCCCTGCATGGCATGTGACTTATATGAGGTGACAATCACTCTCTGGGTGTGACACATGTCAGGAGACACTCTCATGCGTGTTGAGACAGATGTGATATGACAATCACAGGTGCAATGCGACACATATGATGGGGCATTTGCATGTTAAGATACATGTGGGATGACAACCACAGAAGCGTTGTGACAGTTGTGATGTGACAGTCATAAATGGCTTGGGACAAATGAGTGGTGACAATCGTATGCTGATTGTGACCTTCTGAGTTGACATGCATGTGGGTTGTGATGGACATGATGTGACATGCACATGTGAAGTGACAGGTATGCTGTAATGCTTCTGGAAGTCTTCTGACAAATTGAGGTCACAATAACACTCTGAGTGTGACAGGTATCAGGTGACAATGCCACATGTGTTGAGACAGAAATGATATGAGAGCCACAGGCATGATGTGATAGCTATGATGTGACACTTGCCTCTTAAGACACATGTTGAGGTAACAATCACATGAGTGTTGTGACAGTTGTGATGTGACACACATAAGCAATGTGTGACAGGTGTGTGATGACAACCACATGCTGGTTGTGACCATGTGAGGTGACACAAGTGGGTTGTACCTGATGAGATATGACACTCTCACATGTGATGCGACAGATATGATGTGACACTCTGGAAGGCATTTGACACATGTGATGTGACACTCACACTCAGGGTATGACAGATGTCAGATGACACACCCACATGGGCTGAGACAGAAGTGACGTGATAATCATAAGTGTGATGGGATAGATACGATATAATGCTTTCATGTTATGACACATGTGAGGTAACGGCCACATGGGTGTGGTGACAGTTGTGATATGACACTGATAAGAGGCTTGTGACAGATGTGTGGTGACAATCATATGCCAGTGGTGAACACATGAGGTGACAAATGGGTGGTGATGGATGTGACGTGACAGTCCCATATGTGATGTGACAGGGAAACATGACACTTTGTAAGGCACCTGACAAATGGGAGGTGACAAACACACTCTGGGTGTGACAGATGCCAGGTGACACTGCCACATGTGTTGAGACAGAAATGATGCGAGAGTCACAGGCACGATGTGACAGATATGATGTGACACGTGCATTCTGACATAGGAGAAGTGACAGTCACATGGGTGTTATAACAGTTTTGATGTAACACACAGAAGTATGTGTGACAGATGTGTGGTGACAATCATATGCCAATTGTGACAATGGGAGGTGACACACAACTGGGTTGGATCTGATGTGATGTGACAATCACATGTGCAATGTGACAGGTATGATGTGACAGTTGTGCGTGAAGACACATGTGAGGTGACAGTCACTTGAGCATTGTGACAGTTGTGATGTGAGACTCATAAGTGGCTTGTGACCAGTGTGTGGTGACAATCATATGCAGATTGTGACCATCTGAGATCACATACATATGGGTTTTGACTGATGTGATGTGACATGCACATGTCAGATGTGACAGGGATGATGTGACACTCCCAGAAGACGTGTGACAAGTGTGAGGTGACAATCACACTGTGGGTGTGACAGATATCAGGTGACACTGCCACGTGTGTTGAGACAGAAATGATGTGATGATCACAGGCATGATATGAGAGATATGATGTGACACTTGCATATTATAACACAGATGAGGTGACAATCACATGGGCATTGTAACAGATTTGATGTGACCCACATAAGCATGTGTGACAGATGTGTGGTGACAATAACATGTGGGTTGTGACCATGTGAGGTGACACACAAGTGGGTTGTGCCTCATGTGATATTTCACTCCCATGTGTAATGTGACAGATATGATGTGACACTCCATAACACATGTGACAAATGTGAGGTGACAATCACACTCGAGGTGTGACATATGTCAGGTGACACTGCCACATGTGTTGAAGTAGAAATGGTGTGACCAATAACAGGCACAATGTGACTGACATTTTTGGATAATTGCATGTTATGACACACATGAGGTGACAATCACTCAGGCATTATGACAGGTGTGATGTGACAATCATAAGAGGCTTGTGACAGATGTGTGGTGACAATCACATGCCAATTGTGACAGGGTGAGCTGATACACACCTGGGTTGTGCCTGAAGTTATGTGACATTCTCATGTGTAATGACATATACTGTGTGATACTCTGTAATGCATGTGACAAATGTGAGGTGACAATCACAGTCTTGGTGTGACAGATGTCATGTGACACTGCCATGTGTGTTGAGACAGAAATGGCATGACAGTCACAGGCTCAATGTGACAGATATGATGTGACAGTTGTGCATGATGACACAGAGGAGGTGACAATCACAAGGGCACAGTGACAGCAGTGATGTGACCCACAGAAGCAGTGTGTGTGAAAACCCACATGCTGGTTGTGACTATGTGAGATGACACACAAGGGGCTTGTGCCTGATGTGATATGACACTGTCATGTGTGATGACAGATATGATGTGACACTCCATAAAGCACATGACAAATGTGAGGTGACAATCACACTCTTGGTGTGACAGATGTCATGTGACACTGACATGTGTGTTGAGACAAATAGGTGACAGCCACAGGCATGATGTGACAGATATGTGACACTTGCCTGTTATGACACAGATGAGGTGACAATCACATGGGCATGGTGACAGTTTGGATGTGACACACATAAGTGGTGTGTGACAGCTGTGTGGTGTCAACCACTTGCTGGTTGTGACCATGTGAGGTGACACACAAGTGGGTTGTGCCTGATGTGCTATGACACACTCATGTGATGGGACACATATGACATGACACTCCAGAAGTCATGTGACAAATGTGATGTGCTAATCACACTCTTGTTGAGACAGATGTCAGGTAACACTGCCATGTGTGTCGAGACAGAAATAGTGTGACCCTAACAGGCACAATGGGACTGAAATGTTGTGACACTTGCACATTATGACACCCATGAGGTGACAATCACACAGGCATTGGGACAGGTGTGATGTGACAATCATGAGTCTTGTGACCGATGTGTGGTGACATTGACATGCCAATTGTGACCATGTGGGGTGACACACAAGTGAATTTGGAACTGTTGTGATGTGACACACGCATGTGCAATGTGACTGGTGTGATGTGACACTCCTGGGAGGCATGTGACTAATATGAGGGGACAATCACACTCTGTGTGTCACAGGAGTCAGGTGACACTCTCAAGTGTGTTGAGACCCATGTGATGTGACAATCACATGTGCAATGACACAGGTATGATGTGACCCTTGGGCATTAAGACACATGAGGTGACAAATACATGAACATTGTGACAGTTGTGATGTGACCGTCATAAGCAGCTTGTGACAGATGTGCGGTGACAATCACATGCCAGTTGTGACCATGTGAGGTGACACACAAGTGGGCTGTGCCTGATGTGATATGACACTCTCATGTGTGATGACAGATAGGATGTGTCACTCTGTAAAGCATGTGCCAAATGTGAGGTAACACACTATGGGTGTAACACATGTCAGATGACACTGCCACATTTGTTGAGGCAGAAATGCTGTGACAATAACAGACATGATGTGACTGATATGTTATGGCACTTGCGTGTTACAACACAGGTGATGTGACAATCACATGGGCCTTGTAACAGTTTTGATGTGACACACATAAGCATGTGTGACACATGTGTGGTGATCACGTGAGGTGACACACAAATGGCTTGTGCTTGATGTGATATGACTCTCATGTGTGATGACAGGTATGATGCGATGCTCTGTAAAGCAAGTGACAATGTGAGGTGACACACAAGTTGATTGGAACTGATCTGATGTGACACACACATGTGTGATATGAGAGGTATGATGTGACACTCCTGCATGGCATGTGACTTATATGAGGTGACAATCACTCTCTGGGTGTGACACATGTCAGGAGACACTCTCATGCATGTTGAGACAGATGTGATATGACAATCACAGGTGCAATGCGACACATATGATGGGGCATTTGCATGTTAAGATACATGTGGGATGACAACCACAGAAGCGTTGTGACAGTTGTGATGTGACAATCATAAATGGCTTGGGACAAATGAGTGGTGACAATCGTATGCTGATTGTGACCTTCTGAGTTGACATGCATGTGGGTTGTGATGGACATGATGTGACATGCACATGTGAAGTGACAGGTATGCTGTAATGCTTCTGGAAGTCTTCTGACAAATTGAGGTCACAATAACACTCTGAGTGTGACAGGTATCAGGTGACAATGCCACATGTGTTGAGACAGAAATGATATGAGAGCCACAGGCATGATGTGATAGCTATGATGTGACACTTGCCTCTTAAGACACATGGTGAGGTAACAATCACATGAGTGTTGTGACAGTTGTGATGTGACACACATAAGCAATGTGTGACAGGTGTGTGATGACAACCACATGCTGGTTGTGACCATGTGAGGTGACACAAGTGGGTTGTACCTGATGAGATATGACACTCTCACATGTGATGCGACAGATATGATGTGACACTCTGGAAGGCATTTGACACATGTGATGTGACACTCACACTCAGGGTATGACAGATGTCAGATGACACACCCACATGGGCTGAGACAGAAGTGACGTGATAATCATAAGTGTGATGGGATAGATACGATATAATGCTTTCATGTTATGACACATGTGAGGTAACGGCCACATGGGTGTGGTGACAGTTGTGATATGACACTGATAAGAGGCTTGTGACAGATGTGTGGTGACAATCATATGCCAGTGGTGAACACATGAGGTGACAAATGGGTGGTGATGGATGTGACGTGACAGTCCCATATGTGATGTGACAGGGAAACATGACACTTTGTAAGGCACCTGACAAATGGGAGGTGACAAACACACTCTGGGTGTGACAGATGCCAGGTGACACTGCCACATGTGTTGAGACAGAAATGATGCGAGAGTCACAGGCACGATGTGACAGATATGATGTGACACGTGCATTCTGACATAGGAGAAGTGACAGTCACATGGGTGTTATAACAGTTTTGATGTAACACACAGAAGTATGTGTGACAGATGTGTGGTGACAATCATATGCCAATTGTGACAATGGGAGGTGACACACAACTGGGTTGGATCTGATGTGATGTGACAATCACATGTGCAATGTGACAGGTATGATGTGACAGTTGTGCGTGAAGACACATGTGAGGTGACAGTCACTTGAGCATTGTGACAGTTGTGATGTGAGACTCATAAGTGGCTTGTGACCAGTGTGTGGTGACAATCATATGCAGATTGTGACCATCTGAGATCACATACATATGGGTTTTGACTGATGTGATGTGACATGCACATGTCAGATGTGACAGGGATGATGTGACACTCCCAGAAGACGTGTGACAAGTGTGAGGTGACAATCACACTGTGGGTGTGACAGATATCAGGTGACACTGCCACGTGTGTTGAGACAGAAATGATGTGATGATCACAGGCATGATATGAGAGATATGATGTGACACTTGCATATTATAACACAGATGAGGTGACCATCACATGGGCATTGTAACAGATTTGACGTGACCCACATAAGCATGTGTGACAGATGTGTGGTGACAATAACATGTGGGTTGTGACCATGTGAGGTGACACACAAGTGGGTTGTGCCTCATGTGATATTTCACTCCCATGTGTAATGTGACAGATATGATGTGACACTCCATAACACATGTGACAAATGTGAGGTGACAATCACACTCGAGGTGTGACATATGTCAGGTGACACTGCCACATGTGTTGAAGTAGAAGTGGTGTGACCAATAACAGGCACAATGTGACTGACATTTTTGGATAATTGCATGTTATGACACACATGAGGTGACAATCACTCAGGCATTATGACAGGTGTGATGTGACAATCATAAGAGGCTTGTGACAGATGTGTGGTGACAATCACATGCCAATTGTGACAGGGTGAGCTGATACACACCTGGGTTGTGCCTGAAGTTATGTGACATTCTCATGTGTAATGACATATACTGTGTGATACTCTGTAATGCATGTGACAAATGTGAGGTGACAATCACAGTCTTGGTGTGACAGATGTCATGTGACACTGCCATGTGTGTTGAGACAGAAATGGCATGACAGTCACAGGCTCAATGTGACAGATATGATGTGACAGTTGTGCATGATGACACAGAGGAGGTGACAATCACAAGGGCACAGTGACAGCAGTGATGTGACCCACAGAAGCAGTGTGTGTGAAAACCCACATGCTGGTTGTGACTATGTGAGATGACACACAAGGGGCTTGTGCCTGATGTGATATGACACTGTCATGTGTGATGACAGATATGATGTGACACTCCATAAAGCACATGACAAATGTGAGGTGACAATCACACTCTTGGTGTGACAGATGTCATGTGACACTGACATGTGTGTTGAGACAAATAGGTGACAGCCACAGGCATGATGTGACAGATATGTGACACTTGCCTGTTATGACACAGATGAGGTGACAATCACATGGGCATGGTGACAGTTTGGATGTGACACACATAAGTGGTGTGTGACAGCTGTGTGGTGTCAACCACTTGCTGGTTGTGACCATGTGAGGTGACACACAAGTGGGTTGTGCCTGATGTGCTAAGACACACTCATGTGATGGGACACATATGACATGACACTCCAGAAGTCATGTGACAAATGTGATGTGCTAATCACACTCTTGTTGAGACAGATGTCAGGTAACACTGCCATGTGTGTCGAGACAGAAATAGTGTGACCCTAACAGGCACAATGGGACTGAAATGTTGTGACACTTGCACATTATGACACCCATGAGGTGACAATCACACAGGCATTGGGACAGGTGTGATGTGACAATCATGAGTCTTGTGACCGATGTGTGGTGACATTGACATGCCAATTGTGACCATGTGGGGTGACACACAAGTGAATTTGGAACTGTTGTGATGTGACACACGCATGTGCAATGTGACTGGTGTGATGTGACACTCCTGGGAGGCATGTGACTAATATGAGGGGACAATCACACTCTGTGTGTCACAGGAGTCAGGTGACACTCTCAAGTGTGTTGAGACCCATGTGATGTGACAATCACATGTGCAATGACACAGGTATGATGTGACCCTTGGGCATTAAGACACATGAGGTGACAAATACATGAACATTGTGACAGTTGTGATGTGACCGTCATAAGCAGCTTGTGACAGATGTGCGGTGACAATCACATGCCAGTTGTGACCATGTGAGGTGACACACAAGTGGGCTGTGCCTGATGTGATATGACACTCTCATGTGTGATGACAGATAGGATGTGTCACTCTGTAAAGCATGTGCCAAATGTGAGGTAACACACTATGGGTGTAACAGATGTCAGATGACACTGCCACATTTGTTGAGGCAGAAATGCTGTGACAATAACAGACATGATGTGACTAATATGTTATGGCACTTGCGTGTTACAACACAGGTGATGTGACAATCACATGGGCCTTGTAACAGTTTTGATGTGACACACATAAGCATGTGTGACACATGTGTGGTGATCACGTGAGGTGACACACAAATGGCTTGTGCTTGATGTGATATGACTCTCATGTGTGATGACAGGTATGATGCGATGCTCTGTAAAGCAAGTGACAATGTGAGGTGACACACAAGTTGATTGGAACTGATCTGATGTGACACACACATGTGTGATATGAGAGGTATGATGTGACACCCCTGCATGGCATGTGACTTATATGAGGTGACACTCACTCTCTGGGTGTGACACATGTCAGGAGACACTCTCATGCATGTTGAGACAGATGTGATATGACAATCACAGGTGCAATGCGACACATATGATGGGGCATTTGCATGTTAAGATACATGTGGGATGACAACCACAGAAGCGTTGTGACAGTTGTGATGTGACAATCATAAATGGCTTGGGACAAATGAGTGGTGACAATCGTATGCTGATTGTGACCTTCTGAGTTGACATGCATGTGGGTTGTGATGGACATGATGTGACATGCACATGTGAAGTGACAGGTATGCTGTAATGCTTCTGGAAGTCTTCTGACAAATTGAGGTCACAATAACACTCTGAGTGTGACAGGTATCAGGTGACAATGCCACATGTGTTGAGACAGAAATGATATGAGAGCCACAGGCATGATGTGATAGCTATGATGTGACACTTGCCTCTTAAGACACATGGTGAGGTAACAATCACATGAGTGTTGTGACAGTTGTGATGTGACACACATAAGCAATGTGTGACAGGTGTGTGATGACAACCACATGCTGGTTGTGACCATGTGAGGTGACACAAGTGGGTTGTACCTGATGAGATATGACACTCTCACATGTGATGCGACAGATATGATGTGACACTCTGGAAGGCATTTGACACATGTGATGTGACACTCACACTCAGGGTATGACAGATGTCAGATGACACACCCACATGGGCTGAGACAGAAGTGACGTGATAATCATAAGTGTGATGGGATAGATACGATATAATGCTTTCATGTTATGACACATGTGAGGTAACGGCCACATGGGTGTGGTGACAGTTGTGATATGACACTGATAAGAGGCTTGTGACAGATGTGTGGTGACAATCATATGCCAGTGGTGAACACATGAGGTGACAAATGGGTGGTGATGGATGTGACGTGACAGTCCCATATGTGATGTGACAGGGAAACATGACACTTTGTAAGGCACCTGACAAATGGGAGGTGACAAACACACTCTGGGTGTGACAGATGCCAGGTGACACTGCCACATGTGTTGAGACAGAAATGATGCGAGAGTCACAGGCACGATGTGACAGATATGATGTGACACGTGCATTCTGACATAGGAGAAGTGACAGTCACATGGGTGTTATAACAGTTTTGATGTAACACACAGAAGTATGTGTGACAGATGTGTGGTGACAATCATATGCCAATTGTGACAATGGGAGGTGACACACAACTGGGTTGGATCTGATGTGATGTGACAATCACATGTGCAATGTGACAGGTATGATGTGACAGTTGTGCGTGAAGACACATGTGAGGTGACAGTCACTTGAGCATTGTGACAGTTGTGATGTGAGACTCATAAGTGGCTTGTGACCAGTGTGTGGTGACAATCATATGCAGATTGTGACCATCTGAGATCACATACATATGGGTTTTGACTGATGTGATGTGACATGCACATGTCAGATGTGACAGGGATGATGTGACACTCCCAGAAGATGTGTGACAAGTGTGAGGTGACAATCACACTGTGGGTGTGACAGATATCAGGTGACACTGCCATGTGTGTTGAGACAGAAATGATGTGATGATCACAGGCATGATATGAGAGATATGATGTGACACTTGCATATTATAACACAGATGAGGTGACAATCACATGGGCATTGTAACAGATTTGACGTGACCCACATAAGCATGTGTGACAGATGTGTGGTGACAATAACATGTGGGTTGTGACCATGTGAGGTGACACACAAGTGGGTTGTGCCTCATGTGATATTTCACTCCCATGTGTAATGTGACAGATATGATGTGACACTCCATAACACATGTGACAAATGTGAGGTGACAATCACACTCGAGGTGTGACATATGTCAGGTGACACTGCCACATGTGTTGAAGTAGAAATGGTGTGACCAATAACAGGCACAATGTGACTGACATTTTTGGATAATTGCATGTTATGACACACATGAGGTGACAATCACTCAGGCATTATGACAGGTGTGATGTGACAATCATAAGAGGCTTGTGACAGATGTGTGGTGACAATCACATGCCAATTGTGACAGGGTGAGCTGATACACACGTGGGTTGTGCCTGAAGTTATGTGACATTCTCATGTGTAATGACATATACTGTGTGATACTCTGTAATGCATGTGACAAATGTGAGGTGACAATCACAGTCTTGGTGTGACAGATGTCATGTGACACTGCCATGTGTGTTGAGACAGAAATGGCATGACAGTCACAGGCTCAATGTGACAGATATGATGTGACAGTTGTGCATGATGACACAGAGGAGGTGACAATCACAAGGGCACAGTGACAGCAGTGATGTGACCCACAGAAGCAGTGTGTGAGAAAACCCACATGCTGGTTGTGACTATGTGAGATGACACACAAGGGGCTTGTGCCTGATGTGATATGACACTGTCATGTGTGATGACAGATATGATGTGGCACTCCATAAAGCACATGACAAATGTGAGGTGACAATCACACTCTTGGTGTGACAGATGTCATGTGACACTGACATGTGTGTTGAGACAAATAGGTGACAGCCACAGGCATGATGTGACAGATATGTGACACTTGCCTGTTATGACACAGATGAGGTGACCATCACATGGGCATGGTGACAGTTTGGATGTGACACACATAAGTGGTGTGTGACAGCTGTGTGGTGTCAACCACTTGCTGGTTGTGACCATGTGAGGTGACACACAAGTGGGTTGTGCCTGATGTGCTATGACACACTCATGTGATGGGACACATATGACATGACACTCCAGAAGTCATGTGACACATGTGATGTGCTAATCACACTCTTGTTGAGACAGATGTCAGGTAACACTGCCATGTGTGTCGAGACAGAAATAGTGTGACCCTAACAGGCACAATGTGACTGAAATGTTGTGACACTTGCACATTATGACACCCATGAGGTGACAATCACACAGGCATTGGGACAGGTGTGATGTGACAATCATGAGTCTTGTGACCGATGTGTGGTGACATTGACATGCCAATTGTGACCATGTGGGGTGACACACAAGTGAATTTGGAACTGTTGTGATGTGACACACGCATGTGCAATGTGACTGGTGTGATGTGACACTCCTGGGAGGCATGTGACTAATATGAGGGGACAATCACACTCTGTGTGTCACAGGAGTCAGGTGACACTCTCAAGTGTGTTGAGACCCATGTGATGTGACAATCACATGTGCAATGACACAGGTATGATGTGACCCTTGGGCATTAAGACACATGAGGTGACAAATACATGAACATTGTGACAGTTGTGATGTGACCATCATAAGCAGCTTGTGACAGATGTGCGGTGACAATCACATGCCAGTTGTGACCATGTGAGGTGACACACAAGTGGGCTGTGCCTGATGTGATATGACACTCTCATGTGTGATGACAGATAGGATGTGTCACTCTGTAAAGCATGTGCCAAATGTGAGGTAACACACTATGGGTGTAACAGATGTCAGATGACACTGCCACATTTGTTGAGGGAGAAATGCTGTGACAATAACAGACATGATGTGACTGATATGTTATGGCACTTGCGTGTTACAACACACGTGATGTGACAATCACATGGGCCTTGTAACAGTTTTGATGTGACACACATAAGCATGTGTGACACATGTGTGGTGATCACGTGAGGTGACACACAAATGGCTTGTGCTTGATGTGATATGACTCTCATGTGTGATGACAGGTATGATGCGATGCTCTGTAAAGCAAGTGACAATGTGAGGTGACACACAAGTTGATTGGAACTGATCTGATGTGACACACACATGTGTGATATGAGAGGTATGATGTGACACCCCTGCATGGCATGTGACTTATATGAGGTGACAATCACTCTCTGGGTGTGACACATGTCAGGAGACACTCTCATGCGTGTTGAGACAGATGTGATATGACAATCACAGGTGCAATGCGACACATATGATGGGGCATTTGCATGTTAAGATACATGTGGGATGACAACCACAGAAGCGTTGTGACAGTTGTGATGTGACAGTCATAAATGGCTTGGGACAAATGAGTGGTGACAATCGTATGCTGATTGTGACCTTCTGAGTTGACATGCATGTGGGTTGTGATGGACATGATGTGACATGCACATGTGAAGTGACAGGTATGCTGTAATGCTTCTGGAAGTCTTCTGACAAATTGAGGTCACAATAACACTCTGAGTGTGACAGGTATCAGGTGACAATGCCACATGTGTTGAGACAGAAATGATATGAGAGCCACAGGCATGATGTGATAGCTATGATGTGACACTTGCCTGTTAAGACACATGGTGAGGTAACAATCACATGAGTGTTGTGACAGTTGTGATGTGACACACATAAGCAATGTGTGACAGGTGTGTGATGACAACCACATGCTGGTTGTGACCATGTGAGGTGACACAAGTGGGTTGTACCTGATGAGATATGACACTCTCACATGTGATGCGACAGATATGATGTGACACTCTGGAAGGCATTTGACACATGTGATGTGACACTCACACTCAGGGTATGACAGATGTCAGATGACACACCCACATGGGCTGAGACAGAAGTGACGTGATAATCATAAGTGTGATGGGATAGATACGATATAATGCTTTCATGTTATGACACATGTGAGGTAACGGCCACATGGGTGTGGTGACAGTTGTGATATGACACTGATAAGAGGCTTGTGACAGATGTGTGGTGACAATCATATGCCAGTGGTGAACACATGAGGTGACAAATGGGTGGTGATGGATGTGACGTGACAGTCCCATATGTGATGTGACAGGGAAACATGACACTTTGTAAGGCACCTGACAAATGGGAGGTGACAAACACACTCTGGGTGTGACAGATGCCAGGTGACACTGCCACATGTGTTGAGACAGAAATGATGCGAGAGTCACAGGCACGATGTGACAGATATGATGTGACACGTGCATTCTGACATAGGAGAAGTGACAGTCACATGGGTGTTATAACAGTTTTGATGTAACACACAGAAGTATGTGTGACAGATGTGTGGTGACAATCATATGCCAATTGTGACAATGGGAGGTGACACACAACTGGGTTGGATCTGATGTGATGTGACAATCACATGTGCAATGTGACAGGTATGATGTGACAGTTGTGCGTGAAGACACATGTGAGGTGACAGTCACTTGAGCATTGTGACAGTTGTGATGTGAGACTCATAAGTGGCTTGTGACCAGTGTGTGGTGACAATCATATGCAGATTGTGACCATCTGAGATCACATACATATGGGTTTTGACTGATGTGATGTGACCTGCACATGTCAGATGTGACAGGGATGATGTGACACTCCCAGAAGACGTGTGACAAGTGTGAGGTGACAATCACACTGTGGGTGTGACAGATATCAGGTGACACTGCCACGTGTGTTGAGACAGAAATGATGTGATGATCACAGGCATGATATGAGAGATATGATGTGACACTTGCATATTATAACACAGATGAGGTGACAATCACATGGGCATTGTAACAGATTTGACGTGACCCACATAAGCATGTGTGACAGATGTGTGGTGACAATAACATGTGGGTTGTGACCATGTGAGGTGACACACAAGTGGGTTGTGCCTCATGTGATATTTCACTCCCATGTGTAATGTGACAGATATGATGTGACACTCCATAACACATGTGACAAATGTGAGGTGACAATCACACTCGAGGTGTGACATATGTCAGGTGACACTGCCACATGTGTTGAAGTAGAAATGGTGTGACCAATAACAGGCACAATGTGACTGACATTTTTGGATAATTGCATGTTATGACACACATGAGGTGACAATCACTCAGGCATTATGACAGGTGTGATGTGACAATCATAAGAGGCTTGTGACAGATGTGTGGTGACAATCACATGCCAATTGTGACAGGGTGAGCTGATACACACCTGGGTTGTGCCTGAAGTTATGTGACATTCTCATGTGTAATGACATATACTGTGTGATACTCTGTAATGCATGTGACAAATGTGAGGTGACAATCACAGTCTTGGTGTGACAGATGTCATGTGACACTGCCATGTGTGTTGAGACAGAAATGGCATGACAGTCACAGGCTCAATGTGACAGATATGATGTGACAGTTGTGCATGATGACACAGAGGAGGTGACAATCACAAGGGCACAGTGACAGCAGTGATGTGACCCACAGAAGCAGTGTGTGTGAAAACCCACATGCTGGTTGTGACTATGTGAGATGACACACAAGGGGCTTGTGCCTGATGTGATATGACACTGTCATGTGTGATGACAGATATGATGT
Organism: Hippopotamus amphibius kiboko; assembly: GCF_030028045.1. Taxonomy (NCBI): domain Eukaryota; kingdom Metazoa; phylum Chordata; class Mammalia; order Artiodactyla; family Hippopotamidae; genus Hippopotamus; species Hippopotamus amphibius. Next base: position 55,824,987 of record NC_080192.1, on the reverse strand, counting down.
GACACTCCATAAAGCACATGACAAATGTGAGGTGACAATCACACTCTTGGTGTGACAGATGTCATGTGACACTGACATGTGTGTTGAGACAAATAGGTGACAGCCACAGGCATGATGTGACAGATATGTGACACTTGCCTGTTATGACACAGATGAGGTGACAATCACATGGGCATGGTGACAGTTTGGATGTGACACACATAAGTGGTGTGTGACAGCTGTGTGGTGTCAACCACTTGCTGGTTGTGACCATGTGAGGTGACACACAAGTGGGTTGTGCCTGATGTGCTATGACACACTCATGTGATGGGACACATATGACATGACACTCCAGAAGTCATGTGACAAATGTGATGTGCTAATCACACTCTTGTTGAGACAGATGTCAGGTAACACTGCCATGTGTGTCGAGACAGAAATAGTGTGACCCTAACAGGCACAATGGGACTGAAATGTTGTGACACTTGCACATTATGACACCCATGAGGTGACAATCACACAGGCATTGGGACAGGTGTGATGTGACAATCATGAGTCTTGTGACCGATGTGTGGTGACATTGACATGCCAATTGTGACCATGTGGGGTGACACACAAGTGAATTTGGAACTGTTGTGATGTGACACACGCATGTGCAATGTGACTGGTGTGATGTGACACTCCTGGGAGGCATGTGACTAATATGAGGGGACAATCACACTCTGTGTGTCACAGGAGTCAGGTGACACTCTCAAGTGTGTTGAGACCCATGTGATGTGACAATCACATGTGCAATGACACAGGTATGATGTGACCCTTGGGCATTAAGACACATGAGGTGACAAATACATGAACATTGTGACAGTTGTGATGTGACCGTCATAAGCAGCTTGTGACAGATGTGCGGTGACAATCACATGCCAGTTGTGACCATGTGAGGTGACACACAAGTGGGCTGTGCCTGATGTGATATGACACTCTCATGTGTGATGACAGATAGGATGTGTCACTCTGTAAAGCATGTGCCAAATGTGAGGTAACACACTATGGGTGTAACAGATGTCAGATGACACTGCCACATTTGTTGAGGCAGAAATGCTGTGACAATAACAGACATGATGTGACTGATATGTTATGGCACTTGCGTGTTACAACACAGGTGATGTGACAATCACATGGGCCTTGTAACAGTTTTGATGTGACACACATAAGCATGTGTGACACATGTGTGGTGATCACGTGAGGTGACACACAAATGGCTTGTGCTTGATGTGATATGACTCTCATGTGTGATGACAGGTATGATGCGATGCTCTGTAAAGCAAGTGACAATGTGAGGTGACACACAAGTTGATTGGAACTGATCTGATGTGACACACACATGTGTGATATGAGAGGTATGATGTGACACTCCTGCATGGCATGTGACTTATATGAGGTGACAATCACTCTCTGGGTGTGACACATGTCAGGAGACACTCTCATGCGTGTTGAGACAGATGTGATATGACAATCACAGGTGCAATGCGACACATATGATGGGGCATTTGCATGTTAAGATACATGTGGGATGACAACCACAGAAGCGTTGTGACAGTTGTGATGTGACAATCATAAATGGCTTGGGACAAATGAGTGGTGACAATCGTATGCTGATTGTGACCTTCTGAGTTGACATGCATGTGGGTTGTGATGGACATGATGTGACATGCACATGTGAAGTGACAGGTATGCTGTAATGCTTCTGGAAGTCTTCTGACAAATTGAGGTCACAATAACACTCTGAGTGTGACAGGTATCAGGTGACAATGCCACATGTGTTGAGACAGAAATGATATGAGAGCCACAGGCATGATGTGATAGCTATGATGTGACACTTGCCTCTTAAGACACATGGTGAGGTAACAATCACATGAGTGTTGTGACAGTTGTGATGTGACACACATAAGCAATGTGTGACAGGTGTGTGATGACAACCACATGCTGGTTGTGACCATGTGAGGTGACACAAGTGGGTTGTACCTGATGAGATATGACACTCTCACATGTGATGCGACAGATATGATGTGACACTCTGGAAGGCATTTGACACATGTGATGTGACACTCACACTCAGGGTATGACAGATGTCAGATGACACACCCACATGGGCTGAGACAGAAGTGACGTGATAATCATAAGTGTGATGGGATAGATACGATATAATGCTTTCATGTTATGACACATGTGAGGTAACGGCCACATGGGTGTGGTGACAGTTGTGATATGACACTGATAAGAGGCTTGTGACAGATGTGTGGTGACAATCATATGCCAGTGGTGAACACATGAGGTGACAAATGGGTGGTGATGGATGTGACGTGACAGTCCCATATGTGATGTGACAGGGAAACATGACACTTTGTAAGGCACCTGACAAATGGGAGGTGACAAACACACTCTGGGTGTGACAGATGCCAGGTGACACTGCCACATGTGTTGAGACAGAAATGATGCGAGAGTCACAGGCACGATGTGACAGATATGATGTGACACGTGCATTCTGACATAGGAGAAGTGACAGTCACATGGGTGTTATAACAGTTTTGATGTAACACACAGAAGTATGTGTGACAGATGTGTGGTGACAATCATATGCCAATTGTGACAATGGGAGGTGACACACAACTGGGTTGGATCTGATGTGATGTGACAATCACATGTGCAATGTGACAGGTATGATGTGACAGTTGTGCGTGAAGACACATGTGAGGTGACAGTCACTTGAGCATTGTGACAGTTGTGATGTGAGACTCATAAGTGGCTTGTGACCAGTGTGTGGTGACAATCATATGCAGATTGTGACCATCTGAGATCACATACATATGGGTTTTGACTGATGTGATGTGACATGCACATGTCAGATGTGACAGGGATGATGTGACACTCCCAGAAGACGTGTGACAAGTGTGAGGTGACAATCACACTGTGGGTGTGACAGATATCAGGTGACACTGCCACGTGTGTTGAGACAGAAATGATGTGATGATCACAGGCATGATATGAGAGATATGATGTGACACTTGCATATTATAACACAGATGAGGTGACAATCACATGGGCATTGTAACAGATTTGACGTGACCCACATAAGCATGTGTGACAGATGTGTGGTGACAATAACATGTGGGTTGTGACCATGTGAGGTGACACACAAGTGGGTTGTGCCTCATGTGATATTTCACTCCCATGTGTAATGTGACAGATATGATGTGACACTCCATAACACATGTGACAAATGTGAGGTGACAATCACACTCGAGGTGTGACATATGTCAGGTGACACTGCCACATGTGTTGAAGTAGAAGTGGTGTGACCAATAACAGGCACAATGTGACTGACATTTTTGGATAATTGCATGTTATGACACACATGAGGTGACAATCACTCAGGCATTATGACAGGTGTGATGTGACAATCATAAGAGGCTTGTGACAGATGTGTGGTGACAATCACATGCCAATTGTGACAGGGTGAGCTGATACACACCTGGGTTGTGCCTGAAGTTATGTGACATTCTCATGTGTAATGACATATACTGTGTGATACTCTGTAATGCATGTGACAAATGTGAGGTGACAATCACAGTCTTGGTGTGACAGATGTCATGTGACACTGCCATGTGTGTTGAGACAGAAATGGCATGACAGTCACAGGCTCAATGTGACAGATATGATGTGACAGTTGTGCATGATGACACAGAGGAGGTGACAATCACAAGGGCACAGTGACAGCAGTGATGTGACCCACAGAAGCAGTGTGTGTGAAAACCCACATGCTGGTTGTGACTATGTGAGATGACACACAAGGGGCTTGTGCCTGATGTGATATGACACTGTCATGTGTGATGACAGATATGATGTGACACTCCATAAAGCACATGACAAATGTGAGGTGACAATCACACTCTTGGTGTGACAGATGTCATGTGACACTGACATGTGTGTTGAGACAAATAGGTGACAGCCACAGGCATGATGTGACAGATATGTGACACTTGCCTGTTATGACACAGATGAGGTGACAATCACATGGGCATGGTGACAGTTTGGATGTGACACACATAAGTGGTGTGTGACAGCTGTGTGGTGTCAACCACTTGCTGGTTGTGACCATGTGAGGTGACACACAAGTGGGTTGTGCCTGATGTGCTATGACACACTCATGTGATGGGACACATATGACATGACACTCCAGAAGTCATGTGACAAATGTGATGTGCTAATCACACTCTTGTTGAGACAGATGTCAGGTAACACTGCCATGTGTGTCGAGACAGAAATAGTGTGACCCTAACAGGCACAATGGGACTGAAATGTTGTGACACTTGCACATTATGACACCCATGAGGTGACAATCACACAGGCATTGGGACAGGTGTGATGTGACAATCATGAGTCTTGTGACCGATGTGTGGTGACATTGACATGCCAATTGTGACCATGTGGGGTGACACACAAGTGAATTTGGAACTGTTGTGATGTGACACACGCATGTGCAATGTGACTGGTGTGATGTGACACTCCTGGGAGGCATGTGACTAATATGAGGGGACAATCACACTCTGTGTGTCACAGGAGTCAGGTGACACTCTCAAGTGTGTTGAGACCCATGTGATGTGACAATCACATGTGCAATGACACAGGTATGATGTGACCCTTGGGCATTAAGACACATGAGGTGACAAATACATGAACATTGTGACAGTTGTGATGTGACCGTCATAAGCAGCTTGTGACAGATGTGCGGTGACAATCACATGCCAGTTGTGACCATGTGAGGTGACACACAAGTGGGCTGTGCCTGATGTGATATGACACTCTCATGTGTGATGACAGATAGGATGTGTCACTCTGTAAAGCATGTGCCAAATGTGAGGTAACACACTATGGGTGTAACAGATGTCAGATGACACTGCCACATTTGTTGAGGCAGAAATGCTGTGACAATAACAGACATGATGTGACTGATATGTTATGGCACTTGCGTGTTACAACACAGGTGATGTGACAATCACATGGGCCTTGTAACAGTTTTGATGTGACACACATAAGCATGTGTGACACATGTGTGGTGATCACGTGAGGTGACACACAAATGGCTTGTGCTTGATGTGATATGACTCTCATGTGTGATGACAGGTATGATGCGATGCTCTGTAAAGCAAGTGACAATGTGAGGTGACACACAAGTTGATTGGAACTGATCTGATGTGACACACACATGTGTGATATGAGAGGTATGATGTGACACCCCTGCATGGCATGTGACTTATATGAGGTGACACTCACTCTCTGGGTGTGACACATGTCAGGAGACACTCTCATGCATGTTGAGACAGATGTGATATGACAATCACAGGTGCAATGCGACACATATGATGGGGCATTTGCATGTTAAGATACATGTGGGATGACAACCACAGAAGCGTTGTGACAGTTGTGATGTGACAATCATAAATGGCTTGGGACAAATGAGTGGTGACAATCGTATGCTGATTGTGACCTTCTGAGTTGACATGCATGTGGGTTGTGATGGACATGATGTGACATGCACATGTGAAGTGACAGGTATGCTGTAATGCTTCTGGAAGTCTTCTGACAAATTGAGGTCACAATAACACTCTGAGTGTGACAGGCATCAGGTGACAATGCCACATGTGTTGAGACAGAAATGATATGAGAGCCACAGGCATGATGTGATAGCTATGATGTGACACTTGCCTCTTAAGACACATGGTGAGGTAACAATCACATGAGTGTTGTGACAGTTGTGATGTGACACACATAAGCAATGTGTGACAGGTGTGTGATGACAACCACATCCTGGTTGTGACCATGTGAGGTGACACAAGTGGGTTGTACCTGATGAGATATGACACTCTCACATGTGATGCGACAGATATGATGTGACACTCTGGAAGGCATTTGACACATGTGATGTGACACTCACACTCAGGGTATGACAGATGTCAGATGACACACCCACATGGGCTGAGACAGAAGTGACGTGATAATCATAAGTGTGATGGGATAGATACGATATAATGCTTTCATGTTATGACACATGTGAGGTAACGGCCACATGGGTGTGGTGACAGTTGTGATATGACACTGATAAGAGGCTTGTGACAGATGTGTGGTGACAATCATATGCCAGTGGTGAACACATGAGGTGACAAATGGGTGGTGATGGATGTGACGTGACAGTCCCATATGTGATGTGACAGGGAAACATGACACTTTGTAAGGCACCTGACAAATGGGAGGTGACAAACACACTCTGGGTGTGACAGATGCCAGGTGACACTGCCACATGTGTTGAGACAGAAATGATGCGAGAGTCACAGGCACGATGTGACAGATATGATGTGACACGTGCATTCTGACATAGGAGAAGTGACAGTCACATGGGTGTTATAACAGTTTTGATGTAACACACAGAAGTATGTGTGACAGATGTGTGGTGACAATCATATGCCAATTGTGACAATGGGAGGTGACACACAACTGGGTTGGATCTGATGTGATGTGACAATCACATGTGCAATGTGACAGGTATGATGTGACAGTTGTGCGTGAAGACACATGTGAGGTGACAGTCACTTGAGCATTGTGACAGTTGTGATGTGAGACTCATAAGTGGCTTGTGACCAGTGTGTGGTGACAATCATATGCAGATTGTGACCATCTGAGATCACATACATATGGGTTTTGACTGATGTGATGTGACATGCACATGTCAGATGTGACAGGGATGATGTGACACTCCCAGAAGACGTGTGACAAGTGTGAGGTGACAATCACACTGTGGGTGTGACAGATATCAGGTGACACTGCCACGTGTGTTGAGACAGAAATGATGTGATGATCACAGGCATGATATGAGAGATATGATGTGACACTTGCATATTATAACACAGATGAGGTGACAATCACATGGGCATTGTAACAGATTTGACGTGACCCACATAAGCATGTGTGACAGATGTGTGGTGACAATAACATGTGGGTTGTGACCATGTGAGGTGACACACAAGTGGGTTGTGCCTCATGTGATATTTCACTCCCATGTGTAATGTGACAGATATGATGTGACACTCCATAACACATGTGACAAATGTGAGGTGACAATCACACTCGAGGTGTGACATATGTCAGGTGACACTGCCACATGTGTTGAAGTAGAAGTGGTGTGACCAATAACAGGCACAATGTGACTGACATTTTTGGATAATTGCATGTTATGACACACATGAGGTGACAATCACTCAGGCATTATGACAGGTGTGATGTGACAATCATAAGAGGCTTGTGACAGATGTGTGGTGACAATCACATGCCAATTGTGACAGGGTGAGCTGATACACACCTGGGTTGTGCCTGAAGTTATGTGACATTCTCATGTGTAATGACATATACTGTGTGATACTCTGTAATGCATGTGACAAATGTGAGGTGACAATCACAGTCTTGGTGTGACAGATGTCATGTGACACTGCCATGTGTGTTGAGACAGAAATGGCATGACAGTCACAGGCTCAATGTGACAGATATGATGTGACAGTTGTGCATGATGACACAGAGGAGGTGACAATCACAAGGGCACAGTGACAGCAGTGATGTGACCCACAGAAGCAGTGTGTGTGAAAACCCACATGCTGGTTGTGACTATGTGAGATGACACACAAGGGGCTTGTGCCTGATGTGATATGACACTGTCATGTGTGATGACAGATATGATGTGACACTCCATAAAGCACATGACAAATGTGAGGTGACAATCACACTCTTGGTGTGACAGATGTCATGTGACACTGACATGTGTGTTGAGACAAATAGGTGACAGCCACAGGCATGATGTGACAGATATGTGACACTTGCCTGTTATGACACAGATGAGGTGACAATCACATGGGCATGGTGACAGTTTGGATGTGACACACATAAGTGGTGTGTGACAGCTGTGTGGTGTCAACCACTTGCTGGTTGTGACCATGTGAGGTGACACACAAGTGGGTTGTGCCTGATGTGCTATGACACACTCATGTGATGGGACACATATGACATGACACTCCAGAAGTCATGTGACAAATGTGATGTGCTAATCACACTCTTGTTGAGACAGATGTCAGGTAACACTGCCATGTGTGTCGAGACAGAAATAGTGTGACCCTAACAGGCACAATGGGACTGAAATGTTGTGACACTTGCACATTATGACACCCATGAGGTGACAATCACACAGGCATTGGGACAGGTGTGATGTGACAATCATGAGTCTTGTGACCGATGTGTGGTGACATTGACATGCCAATTGTGACCATGTGGGGTGACACACAAGTGAATTTGGAACTGTTGTGATGTGACACACGCATGTGCAATGTGACTGGTGTGATGTGACACTCCTGGGAGGCATGTGACTAATATGAGGGGACAATCACACTCTGTGTGTCACAGGAGTCAGGTGACACTCTCAAGTGTGTTGAGACCCATGTGATGTGACAATCACATGTGCAATGACACAGGTATGATGTGACCCTTGGGCATTAAGACACATGAGGTGACAAATACATGAACATTGTGACAGTTGTGATGTGACCGTCATAAGCAGCTTGTGACAGATGTGCGGTGACAATCACATGCCAGTTGTGACCATGTGAGGTGACACACAAGTGGGCTGTGCCTGATGTGATATGACACTCTCATGTGTGATGACAGATAGGATGTGTCACTCTGTAAAGCATGTGCCAAATGTGAGGTAACACACTATGGGTGTAACAGATGTCAGATGACACTGCCACATTTGTTGAGGCAGAAATGCTGTGACAATAACAGACATGATGTGACTGATATGTTATGGCACTTGCGTGTTACAACACAGGTGATGTGACAATCACATGGGCCTTGTAACAGTTTTGATGTGACACACATAAGCATGTGTGACACATGTGTGGTGATCACGTGAGGTGACACACAAATGGCTTGTGCTTGATGTGATATGACTCTCATGTGTGATGACAGGTATGATGCGATGCTCTGTAAAGCAAGTGACAATGTGAGGTGACACACAAGTTGATTGGAACTGATCTGATGTGACACACACATGTGTGATATGAGAGGTATGATGTGACACCCCTGCATGGCATGTGACTTATATGAGGTGACACTCACTCTCTGGGTGTGACACATGTCAGGAGACACTCTCATGCATGTTGAGACAGATGTGATATGACAATCACAGGTGCAATGCGACACATATGATGGGGCATTTGCATGTTAAGATACATGTGGGATGACAACCACAGAAGCGTTGTGACAGTTGTGATGTGACAATCATAAATGGCTTGGGACAAATGAGTGGTGACAATCGTATGCTGATTGTGACCTTCTGAGTTGACATGCATGTGGGTTGTGATGGACATGATGTGACATGCACATGTGAAGTGACAGGTATGCTGTAATGCTTCTGGAAGTCTTCTGACAAATTGAGGTCACAATAACACTCTGAGTGTGACAGGCATCAGGTGACAATGCCACATGTGTTGAGACAGAAATGATATGAGAGCCACAGGCATGATGTGATAGCTATGATGTGACACTTGCCTCTTAAGACACATGGTGAGGTAACAATCACATGAGTGTTGTGACAGTTGTGATGTGACACACATAAGCAATGTGTGACAGGTGTGTGATGACAACCACATCCTGGTTGTGACCATGTGAGGTGACACAAGTGGGTTGTACCTGATGAGATATGACACTCTCACATGTGATGCGACAGATATGATGTGACACTCTGGAAGGCATTTGACACATGTGATGTGACACTCACACTCAGGGTATGACAGATGTCAGATGACACACCCACATGGGCTGAGACAGAAGTGACGTGATAATCATAAGTGTGATGGGATAGATACGATATAATGCTTTCATGTTATGACACATGTGAGGTAACGGCCACATGGGTGTGGTGACAGTTGTGATATGACACTGATAAGAGGCTTGTGACAGATGTGTGGTGACAATCATATGCCAGTGGTGAACACATGAGGTGACAAATGGGTGGTGATGGATGTGACGTGACAGTCCCATATGTGATGTGACAGGGAAACATGACACTTTGTAAGGCACCTGACAAATGGGAGGTGACAAACACACTCTGGGTGTGACAGATGCCAGGTGACACTGCCACATGTGTTGAGACAGAAATGATGCGAGAGTCACAGGCACGATGTGACAGATATGATGTGACACGTGCATTCTGACATAGGAGAAGTGACAGTCACATGGGTGTTATAACAGTTTTGATGTAACACACAGAAGTATGTGTGACAGATGTGTGGTGACAATCATATGCCAATTGTGACAATGGGAGGTGACACACAACTGGGTTGGATCTGATGTGATGTGACAATCACATGTGCAATGTGACAGGTATGATGTGACAGTTGTGCGTGAAGACACATGTGAGGTGACAGTCACTTGAGCATTGTGACAGTTGTGATGTGAGACTCATAAGTGGCTTGTGACCAGTGTGTGGTGACAATCATATGCAGATTGTGACCATCTGAGATCACATACATATGGGTTTTGACTGATGTGATGTGACATGCACATGTCAGATGTGACAGGGATGATGTGACACTCCCAGAAGACGTGTGACAAGTGTGAGGTGACAATCACACTGTGGGTGTGACAGATATCAGGTGACACTGCCACGTGTGTTGAGACAGAAATGATGTGATGATCACAGGCATGATATGAGAGATATGATGTGACACTTGCATATTATAACACAGATGAGGTGACAATCACATGGGCATTGTAACAGATTTGACGTGACCCACATAAGCATGTGTGACAGATGTGTGGTGACAATAACATGTGGGTTGTGACCATGTGAGGTGACACACAAGTGGGTTGTGCCTCATGTGATATTTCACTCCCATGTGTAATGTGACAGATATGATGTGACACTCCATAACACATGTGACAAATGTGAGGTGACAATCACACTCGAGGTGTGACATATGTCAGGTGACACTGCCACATGTGTTGAAGTAGAAGTGGTGTGACCAATAACAGGCACAATGTGACTGACATTTTTGGATAATTGCATGTTATGACACACATGAGGTGACAATCACTCAGGCATTATGACAGGTGTGATGTGACAATCATAAGAGGCTTGTGACAGATGTGTGGTGACAATCACATGCCAATTGTGACAGGGTGAGCTGATACACACCTGGGTTGTGCCTGAAGTTATGTGACATTCTCATGTGTAATGACATATACTGTGTGATACTCTGTAATGCATGTGACAAATGTGAGGTGACAATCACAGTCTTGGTGTGACAGATGTCATGTGACACTGCCATGTGTGTTGAGACAGAAATGGCATGACAGTCACAGGCTCAATGTGACAGATATGATGTGACAGTTGTGCATGATGACACAGAGGAGGTGACAATCACAAGGGCACAGTGACAGCAGTGATGTGACCCACAGAAGCAGTGTGTGTGAAAACCCACATGCTGGTTGTGACTATGTGAGATGACACACAAGGGGCTTGTGCCTGATGTGATATGACACTGTCATGTGTGATGACAGATATGATGTGACACTCCATAAAGCACATGACAAATGTGAGGTGACAATCACACTCTTGGTGTGACAGATGTCATGTGACACTGACATGTGTGTTGAGACAAATAGGTGACAGCCACAGGCATGATGTGACAGATATGTGACACTTGCCTGTTATGACACAGATGAGGTGACAATCACATGGGCATGGTGACAGTTTGGATGTGACACACATAAGTGGTGTGTGACAGCTGTGTGGTGTCAACCACTTGCTGGTTGTGACCATGTGAGGTGACACACAAGTGGGTTGTGCCTGATGTGCTATGACACACTCATGTGATGGGACACATATGACATGACACTCCAGAAGTCATGTGACAAATGTGATGTGCTAATCACACTCTTGTTGAGACAGATGTCAGGTAACACTGCCATGTGTGTCGAGACAGAAATAGTGTGACCCTAACAGGCACAATGGGACTGAAATGTTGTGACACTTGCACATTATGACACCCATGAGGTGACAATCACACAGGCATTGGGACAGGTGTGATGTGACAATCATGAGTCTTGTGACCGATGTGTGGTGACATTGACATGCCAATTGTGACCATGTGGGGTGACACACAAGTGAATTTGGAACTGTTGTGATGTGACACACGCATGTGCAATGTGACTGGTGTGATGTGACACTCCTGGGAGGCATGTGACTAATATGAGGGGACAATCACACTCTGTGTGTCACAGGAGTCAGGTGACACTCTCAAGTGTGTTGAGACCCATGTGATGTGACAATCACATGTGCAATGACACAGGTATGATGTGACCCTTGGGCATTAAGACACATGAGGTGACAAATACATGAACATTGTGACAGTTGTGATGTGACCGTCATAAGCAGCTTGTGACAGATGTGCGGTGACAATCACATGCCAGTTGTGACCATGTGAGGTGACACACAAGTGGGCTGTGCCTGATGTGATATGACACTCTCATGTGTGATGACAGATAGGATGTGTCACTCTGTAAAGCATGTGCCAAATGTGAGGTAACACACTATGGGTGTAACAGATGTCAGATGACACTGCCACATTTGTTGAGGCAGAAATGCTGTGACAATAACAGACATGATGTGACTGATATGTTATGGCACTTGCGTGTTACAACACAGGTGATGTGACAATCACATGGGCCTTGTAACAGTTTTGATGTGACACACATAAGCATGTGTGACACATGTGTGGTGATCACGTGAGGTGACACACAAATGGCTTGTGCTTGATGTGATATGACTCTCATGTGTGATGACAGGTATGATGCGATGCTCTGTAAAGCAAGTGACAATGTGAGGTGACACACAAGTTGATTGGAACTGATCTGATGTGACACACACATGTGTGATATGAGAGGTATGATGTGACACCCCTGCATGGCATGTGACTTATATGAGGTGACACTCACTCTCTGGGTGTGACACATGTCAGGAGACACTCTCATGCATGTTGAGACAGATGTGATATGACAATCACAGGTGCAATGCGACACATATGATGGGGCATTTGCATGTTAAGATACATGTGGGATGACAACCACAGAAGCGTTGTGACAGTTGTGATGTGACAATCATAAATGGCTTGGGACAAATGAGTGGTGACAATCGTATGCTGATTGTGACCTTCTGAGTTGACATGCATGTGGGTTGTGATGGACATGATGTGACATGCACATGTGAAGTGACAGGTATGCTGTAATGCTTCTGGAAGTCTTCTGACAAATTGAGGTCACAATAACACTCTGAGTGTGACAGGCATCAGGTGACAATGCCACATGTGTTGAGACAGAAATGATATGAGAGCCACAGGCATGATGTGATAGCTATGATGTGACACTTGCCTCTTAAGACACATGGTGAGGTAACAATCACATGAGTGTTGTGACAGTTGTGATGTGACACACATAAGCAATGTGTGACAGGTGTGTGATGACAACCACATCCTGGTTGTGACCATGTGAGGTGACACAAGTGGGTTGTACCTGATGAGATATGACACTCTGACATGTGATGCGACAGATATGATGTGACACTCTGGAAGGCATTTGACACATGTGATGTGACACTCACACTCAGGGTATGACAGATGTCAGATGACACACCCACATGGGCTGAGACAGAAGTGACGTGATAATCATAAGTGTGATGGGATAGATACGATATAATGCTTTCATGTTATGACACATGTGAGGTAACGGCCACATGGGTGTGGTGACAGTTGTGATATGACACTGATAAGAGGCTTGTGACAGATGTGTGGTGACAATCATATGCCAGTGGTGAACACATGAGGTGACAAATGGGTGGTGATGGATGTGACGTGACAGTCCCATATGTGATGTGACAGGGAAACATGACACTTTGTAAGGCACCTGACAAATGGGAGGTGACAAACACACTCTGGGTGTGACAGATGCCAGGTGACACTGCCACATGTGTTGAGACAGAAATGATGCGAGAGTCACAGGCACGATGTGACAGATATGATGTGACACGTGCATTCTGACATAGGAGAAGTGACAGTCACATGGGTGTTATAACAGTTTTGATGTAACACACAGAAGTATGTGTGACAGATGTGTGGTGACAATCATATGCCAATTGTGACAATGGGAGGTGACACACAACTGGGTTGGATCTGATGTGATGTGACAATCACATGTGCAATGTGACAGGTATGATGTGACAGTTGTGCGTGAAGACACATGTGAGGTGACAGTCACTTGAGCATTGTGACAGTTGTGATGTGAGACTCATAAGTGGCTTGTGACCAGTGTGTGGTGACAATCATATGCAGATTGTGACCATCTGAGATCACATACATATGGGTTTTGACTGATGTGATGTGACATGCACATGTCAGATGTGACAGGGATGATGTGACACTCCCAGAAGACGTGTGACAAGTGTGAGGTGACAATCACACTGTGGGTGTGACAGATATCAGGTGACACTGCCACGTGTGTTGAGACAGAAATGATGTGATGATCACAGGCATGATATGAGAGATATGATGTGACACTTGCATATTATAACACAGATGAGGTGACAATCACATGGGCATTGTAACAGATTTGACGTGACCCACATAAGCATGTGTGACAGATGTGTGGTGACAATAACATGTGGGTTGTGACCATGTGAGGTGACACACAAGTGGGTTGTGCCTCATGTGATATTTCACTCCCATGTGTAATGTGACAGATATGATGTGACACTCCATAACACATGTGACAAATGTGAGGTGACAATCACACTCGAGGTGTGACATATGTCAGGTGACACTGCCACATGTGTTGAAGTAGAAATGGTGTGACCAATAACAGGCACAATGTGACTGACATTTTTGGATAATTGCATGTTATGACACACATGAGGTGACAATCACTCAGGCATTATGACAGGTGTGATGTGACAATCATAAGAGGCTTGTGACAGATGTGTGGTGACAATCACATGCCAATTGTGACAGGGTGAGCTGATACACACCTGGGTTGTGCCTGAAGTTATGTGACATTCTCATGTGTAATGACATATACTGTGTGATACTCTGTAATGCATGTGACAAATGTGAGGTGACAATCACAGTCTTGGTGTGACAGATGTCATGTGACACTGCCATGTGTGTTGAGACAGAAATGGCATGACAGTCACAGGCTCAATGTGACAGATATGATGTGACAGTTGTGCATGATGACACAGAGGAGGTGACAATCACAAGGGCACAGTGACAGCAGTGATGTGACCCACATAAGCAGTGTGTGAGAAAACCCACATGCTGGTTGTGACTATGTGAGATGACACACAAGGGGCTTGTGCCTGATGTGATATGACACTGTCATGTGTGATGACAGATATGATGTGGCACTCCATAAAGCACATGACAAATGTGAGGTGACAATCACACTCTTGGTGTGACAGATGTCATGTGACACTGACATGTGTGTTGAGACAAATAGGTGACAGCCACAGGCATGATGTGACAGATATGTGACACTTGCCTGTTATGACACAGATGTGGTGACCATCACATGGGCATGGTGACAGTTTGGATGTGACACACATAAGTGGTGTGTGACAGCTGTGTGGTGTCAACCACTTGCTGGTTGTGACCATGTGAGGTGACACACAAGTGGGTTGTGCCTGATGTGCTATGACACACTCATGTGATGGGACACATATGACATGACACTCCAGAAGTCATGTGACACATGTGATGTGCTAATCACACTCTTGTTGAGACAGATGTCAGGTAACACTGCCATGTGTGTCGAGACAGAAATAGTGTGACCCTAACAGGCACAATGGGACTGAAATGTTGTGACACTTGCACATTATGACACCCATGAGGTGACAATCACACAGGCATTGGGACAGGTGTGATGTGACAATCATGAGTCTTGTGACCGATGTGTGGTGACATTGACATGCCAATTGTGACCATGTGAGGTGACACACAAGTGAATTTGGAACTGTTACGATGTGACACACGCATGTGCAATGTGACTGGTGTGATGTGACACTCCTGGGAGGCATGTGACTAATATGAGGGGACAATCACACTCTGTGTGTCACAGGAGTCAGGTGACACTCTCAAGTGTGTTGAGACCCATGTGATGTGACAATCACATGTGCAATGACACAGGTATGATGTGACCCTTGGGCATTAAGACACATGAGGTGACAAATACATGAACATTGTGACAGTTGTGATGTGACCGTCATAAGCAGCTTGTGACAGATGTGCGGTGACAATCACATGCCAGTTGTGACCATGTGAGGTGACACACAAGTGGGCTGTGCCTGATGTGATATGACACTCTCATGTGTGATGACAGATAGGATGTGTCACTCTGTAAAGCATGTGCCAAATGTGAGGTAACACACTATGGGTGTAACAGATGTCAGATGACACTGCCACATTTGTTGAGGCAGAAATGCTGTGACAATAACAGACATGATGTGACTGATATGTTATGGCACTTGCGTGTTACAACACAGGTGATGTGACAATCACATGGGCCTTGTAACAGTTTTGATGTGACACACATAAGCATGTGTGACACATGTGTGGTGATCACGTGAGGTGACACACAAATGGCTTGTGCTTGATGTGATATGACTCTCATGTGTGATGACAGGTATGATGCGATGCTCTGTAAAGCAAGTGACAATGTGAGGTGACACACAAGTTGATTGGAACTGATCTGATGTGACACACACATGTGTGATATGAGAGGTATGATGTGACACCCCTGCATGGCATGTGACTTATATGAGGTGACAATCACTCTCTGGGTGTGACACATGTCAGGAGACACTCTCATGCGTGTTGAGACAGATGTGATATGACAATCACAGGTGCAATGCGACACATATGATGGGGCATTTGCATGTTAAGATACATGTGGGATGACAACCACAGAAGCGTTGTGACAGTTGTGATGTGACAGTCATAAATGGCTTGGGACAAATGAGTGGTGACAATCGTATGCTGATTGTGACCTTCTGAGTTGACATGCATGTGGGTTGTGATGGACATGATGTGACATGCACATGTGAAGTGACAGGTATGCTGTAATGCTTCTGGAAGTCTTCTGACAAATTGAGGTCACAATAACACTCTGAGTGTGACAGGTATCAGGTGACAATGCCACATGTGTTGAGACAGAAATGATATGAGAGCCACAGGCATGATGTGATAGCTATGATGTGACACTTGCCTGTTAAGACACATGGTGAGGTAACAATCACATGAGTGTTGTGACAGTTGTGATGTGACACACATAAGCAATGTGTGACAGGTGTGTGATGACAACCACATGCTGGTTGTGACCATGTGAGGTGACACAAGTGGGTTGTACCTGATGAGATATGACACTCTCACATGTGATGCGACAGATATGATGTGACACTCTGGAAGGCATTTGACACATGTGATGTGACACTCACACTCAGGGTATGACAGATGTCAGATGACACACCCACATGGGCTGAGACAGAAGTGACGTGATAATCATAAGTGTGATGGGATAGATACGATATAATGCTTTCATGTTATGACACATGTGAGGTAACGGCCACATGGGTGTGGTGACAGTTGTGATATGACACTGATAAGAGGCTTGTGACATATGTGTGGTGACAATCATATGCCAGTGGTGAACACATGAGGTGACAAATGGGTGGTGATGGATGTGACGTGACAGTCCCATATGTGATGTGACAGGGAAACATGACACTTTGTAAGGCACCTGACAAATGGGAGGTGACAAACACACTCTGGGTGTGACAGATGCCAGGTGACACTGCCACATGTGTTGAGACAGAAATGATGCGAGAGTCACAGGCACGATGTGACAGCTATGATGTGACACGTGCATTCTGACATAGGAGAAGTGACAGTCACATGGGTGTTATAACAGTTTTGATGTAACACACAGAAGTATGTGTGACAGATGTGTGGTGACAATCATATGCCAATTGTGACAATGGGAGGTGACACACAACTGGGTTGGATCTGATGTGATGTGACAATCACATGTGCAATGTGACAGGTATGATGTGACAGTTGTGCGTGAAGACACATGTGAGGTGACAGTCACTTGAGCATTGTGACAGTTGTGATGTGAGACTCATAAGTGGCTTGTGACCAGTGTGTGGTGACAATCATATGCAGATTGTGACCATCTGAGATCACATACATATGGGTTTTGACTGATGTGATGTGACATGCACATGTCAGATGTGACAGGGATGATGTGACACTCCCAGAAGACGTGTGACAAGTGTGAGGTGACAATCACACTGTGGGTGTGACAGATATCAGGTGACACTGCCATGTGTGTTGAGACAGAAATGATGTGATGATCACAGGCATGATATGAGAGATATGATGTGACACTTGCATATTATAACACAGATGAGGTGACAATCACATGGGCATTGTAACAGATTTGACGTGACCCACATAAGCATGTGTGACAGATGTGTGGTGACAATAACATGTGGGTTGTGACCATGTGAGGTGACACACAAGTGGGTTGTGCCTCATGTGATATTTCACTCCCATGTGTAATGTGACAGATATGATGTGACACTCCATAACACATGTGACAAATGTGAGGTGACAATCACACTCGAGGTGTGACATATGTCAGGTGACACTGCCACATGTGTTGAAGTAGAAATGGTGTGACCAATAACAGGCACAATGTGACTGACATTTTTGGATAATTGCATGTTATGACACACATGAGGTGACAATCACTCAGGCATTATGACAGGTGTGATGTGACAATCATAAGAGGCTTGTGACAGATGTGTGGTGACAATCACATGCCAATTGTGACAGGGTGAGCTGATACACACCTGGGTTGTGCCTGAAGTTATGTGACATTCTCATGTGTAATGACATATACTGTGTGATACTCTGTAATGCATGTGACAAATGTGAGGTGACAATCACAGTCTTGGTGTGACAGATGTCATGTGACACTGCCATGTGTGTTGAGACAGAAATGGCATGACAGTCACAGGCTCAATGTGACAGATATGATGTGACAGTTGTGCATGATGACACAGAGGAGGTGACAATCACAAGGGCACAGTGACAGCAGTGATGTGACCCACAGAAGCAGTGTGTGTGAAAACCCACATGCTGGTTGTGACTATGTGAGATGACACACAAGGGGCTTGTGCCTGATGTGATATGACACTGTCATGTGTGATGACAGATATGATGTGACACTCCATAAAGCACATGACAAATGTGAGGTGACAATCACACTCTTGGTGTGACAGATGTCATGTGACACTGACATGTGTGTTGAGACAAATAGGTGACAGCCACAGGCATGATGTGACAGATATGTGACACTTGCCTGTTATGACACAGATGAGGTGACAATCACATGGGCATGGTGACAGTTTGGATGTGACACACATAAGTGGTGTGTGACAGCTGTGTGGTGTCAACCACTTGCTGGTTGTGACCATGTGAGGTGACACACAAGTGGGTTGTGCCTGATGTGCTATGACACACTCATGTGATGGGACACATATGACATGACACTCCAGAAGTCATGTGACAAATGTGATGTGCTAATCACACTCTTGTTGAGACAGATGTCAGGTAACACTGCCATGTGTGTCGAGACAGAAATAGTGTGACCCTAACAGGCACAATGGGACTGAAATGTTGTGACACTTGCACATTATGACACCCATGAGGTGACAATCACACAGGCATTGGGACAGGTGTGATGTGACAATCATGAGTCTTGTGACCGATGTGTGGTG
The DNA here is from genome assembly GCF_030028045.1 of Hippopotamus amphibius kiboko. Lineage (NCBI taxonomy): Eukaryota > Metazoa > Chordata > Mammalia > Artiodactyla > Hippopotamidae > Hippopotamus > Hippopotamus amphibius. The sequence continues at coordinate 55,805,021 of NC_080192.1, read as the reverse complement.
ACATTGACATGCCAATTGTGACCATGTGGGGTGACACACAAGTGAATTTGGAACTGTTGTGATGTGACACACGCATGTGCAATGTGACTGGTGTGATGTGACACTCCTGGGAGGCATGTGACTAATATGAGGGGACAATCACACTCTGTGTGTCACAGGAGTCAGGTGACACTCTCAAGTGTGTTGAGACCCATGTGATGTGACAATCACATGTGCAATGACACAGGTATGATGTGACCCTTGGGCATTAAGACACATGAGGTGACAAATACATGAACATTGTGACAGTTGTGATGTGACCGTCATAAGCAGCTTGTGACAGATGTGCGGTGACAATCACATGCCAGTTGTGACCATGTGAGGTGACACACAAGTGGGCTGTGCCTGATGTGATATGACACTCTCATGTGTGATGACAGATAGGATGTGTCACTCTGTAAAGCATGTGCCAAATGTGAGGTAACACACTATGGGTGTAACAGATGTCAGATGACACTGCCACATTTGTTGAGGCAGAAATGCTGTGACAATAACAGACATGATGTGACTGATATGTTATGGCACTTGCGTGTTACAACACAGGTGATGTGACAATCACATGGGCCTTGTAACAGTTTTGATGTGACACACATAAGCATGTGTGACACATGTGTGGTGATCACGTGAGGTGACACACAAATGGCTTGTGCTTGATGTGATATGACTCTCATGTGTGATGACAGGTATGATGCGATGCTCTGTAAAGCAAGTGACAATGTGAGGTGACACACAAGTTGATTGGAACTGATCTGATGTGACACACACATGTGTGATATGAGAGGTATGATGTGACACTCCTGCATGGCATGTGACTTATATGAGGTGACAATCACTCTCTGGGTGTGACACATGTCAGGAGACACTCTCATGCATGTTGAGACAGATGTGATATGACAATCACAGGTGCAATGCGACACATATGATGGGGCATTTGCATGTTAAGATACATGTGGGATGACAACCACAGAAGCGTTGTGACAGTTGTGATGTGACAATCATAAATGGCTTGGGACAAATGAGTGGTGACAATCGTATGCTGATTGTGACCTTCTGAGTTGACATGCATGTGGGTTGTGATGGACATGATGTGACATGCACATGTGAAGTGACAGGTATGCTGTAATGCTTCTGGAAGTCTTCTGACAAATTGAGGTCACAATAACACTCTGAGTGTGACAGGTATCAGGTGACAATGCCACATGTGTTGAGACAGAAATGATATGAGAGCCACAGGCATGATGTGATAGCTATGATGTGACACTTGCCTCTTAAGACACATGGTGAGGTAACAATCACATGAGTGTTGTGACAGTTGTGATGTGACACACATAAGCAATGTGTGACAGGTGTGTGATGACAACCACATGCTGGTTGTGACCATGTGAGGTGACACAAGTGGGTTGTACCTGATGAGATATGACACTCTCACATGTGATGCGACAGATATGATGTGACACTCTGGAAGGCATTTGACACATGTGATGTGACACTCACACTCAGGGTATGACAGATGTCAGATGACACACCCACATGGGCTGAGACAGAAGTGACGTGATAATCATAAGTGTGATGGGATAGATACGATATAATGCTTTCATGTTATGACACATGTGAGGTAACGGCCACATGGGTGTGGTGACAGTTGTGATATGACACTGATAAGAGGCTTGTGACAGATGTGTGGTGACAATCATATGCCAGTGGTGAACACATGAGGTGACAAATGGGTGGTGATGGATGTGACGTGACAGTCCCATATGTGATGTGACAGGGAAACATGACACTTTGTAAGGCACCTGACAAATGGGAGGTGACAAACACACTCTGGGTGTGACAGATGCCAGGTGACACTGCCACATGTGTTGAGACAGAAATGATGCGAGAGTCACAGGCACGATGTGACAGCTATGATGTGACACGTGCATTCTGACATAGGAGAAGTGACAGTCACATGGGTGTTATAACAGTTTTGATGTAACACACAGAAGTATGTGTGACAGATGTGTGGTGACAATCATATGCCAATTGTGACAATGGGAGGTGACACACAACTGGGTTGGATCTGATGTGATGTGACAATCACATGTGCAATGTGACAGGTATGATGTGACAGTTGTGCGTGAAGACACATGTGAGGTGACAGTCACTTGAGCATTGTGACAGTTGTGATGTGAGACTCATAAGTGGCTTGTGACCAGTGTGTGGTGACAATCATATGCAGATTGTGACCATCTGAGATCACATACATATGGGTTTTGACTGATGTGATGTGACATGCACATGTCAGAGGTGACAGGGATGATGTGACACTCCCAGAAGACGTGTGACAAGTGTGAGGTGACAATCACACTGTGGGTGTGACAGATATCAGGTGACACTGCCACGTGTGTTGAGACAGAAATGATGTGATGATCACAGGCATGATATGAGAGATATGATGTGACACTTGCATATTATAACACAGATGAGGTGACAATCACATGGGCATTGTAACAGATTTGACGTGACCCACATAAGCATGTGTGACAGATGTGTGGTGACAATAACATGTGGGTTGTGACCATGTGAGGTGACACACAAGTGGGTTGTGCCTCATGTGATATTTCACTCCCATGTGTAATGTGACAGATATGATGTGACACTCCATAACACATGTGACAAATGTGAGGTGACAATCACACTCGAGGTGTGACATATGTCAGGTGACACTGCCACATGTGTTGAAGTAGAAGTGGTGTGACCAATAACAGGCACAATGTGACTGACATTTTTGGATAATTGCATGTTATGACACACATGAGGTGACAATCACTCAGGCATTATGACAGGTGTGATGTGACAATCATAAGAGGCTTGTGACAGATGTGTGGTGACAATCACATGCCAATTGTGACAGGGTGAGCTGATACACACCTGGGTTGTGCCTGAAGTTATGTGACATTCTCATGTGTAATGACATATACTGTGTGATACTCTGTAATGCATGTGACAAATGTGAGGTGACAATCACAGTCTTGGTGTGACAGATGTCATGTGACACTGCCATGTGTGTTGAGACAGAAATGGCATGACAGTCACAGGCTCAATGTGACAGATATGATGTGACAGTTGTGCATGATGACACAGAGGAGGTGACAATCACAAGGGCACAGTGACAGCAGTGATGTGACCCACAGAAGCAGTGTGTGTGAAAACCCACATGCTGGTTGTGACTATGTGAGATGACACACAAGGGGCTTGTGCCTGATGTGATATGACACTGTCATGTGTGATGACAGATATGATGTGACACTCCATAAAGCACATGACAAATGTGAGGTGACAATCACACTCTTGGTGTGACAGATGTCATGTGACACTGACATGTGTGTTGAGACAAATAGGTGACAGCCACAGGCATGATGTGACAGATATGTGACACTTGCCTGTTATGACACAGATGAGGTGACAATCACATGGGCATGGTGACAGTTTGGATGTGACACACATAAGTGGTGTGTGACAGCTGTGTGGTGTCAACCACTTGCTGGTTGTGACCATGTGAGGTGACACACAAGTGGGTTGTGCCTGATGTGCTATGACACACTCATGTGATGGGACACATATGACATGACACTCCAGAAGTCATGTGACACATGTGATGTGCTAATCACACTCTTGTTGAGACAGATGTCAGGTAACACTGCCATGTGTGTCGAGACAGAAATAGTGTGACCCTAACAGGCACAATGGGACTGAAATGTTGTGACACTTGCACATTATGACACCCATGAGGTGACAATCACACAGGCATTGGGACAGGTGTGATGTGACAATCATGAGTCTTGTGACCGATGTGTGGTGACATTGACATGCCAATTGTGACCATGTGGGGTGACACACAAGTGAATTTGGAACTGTTGTGATGTGACACACGCATGTGCAATGTGACTGGTGTGATGTGACACTCCTGGGAGGCATGTGACTAATATGAGGGGACAATCACACTCTGTGTGTCACAGGAGTCAGGTGACACTCTCAAGTGTGTTGAGACCCATGTGATGTGACAATCACATGTGCAATGACACAGGTATGATGTGACCCTTGGGCATTAAGACACATGAGGTGACAAATACATGAACATTGTGACAGTTGTGATGTGACCGTCATAAGCAGCTTGTGACAGATGTGCGGTGACAATCACATGCCAGTTGTGACCATGTGAGGTGACACACAAGTGGGCTGTGCCTGATGTGATATGACACTCTCATGTGTGATGACAGATAGGATGTGTCACTCTGTAAAGCATGTGCCAAATGTGAGGTAACACACTATGGGTGTAACAGATGTCAGATGACACTGCCACATTTGTTGAGGCAGAAATGCTGTGACAATAACAGACATGATGTGACTGATATGTTATGGCACTTGCGTGTTACAACACAGGTGATGTGACAATCACATGGGCCTTGTAACAGTTTTGATGTGACACACATAAGCATGTGTGACACATGTGTGGTGATCACGTGAGGTGACACACAAATGGCTTGTGCTTGATGTGATATGACTCTCATGTGTGATGACAGGTATGATGCGATGCTCTGTAAAGCAAGTGACAATGTGAGGTGACACACAAGTTGATTGGAACTGATCTGATGTGACACACACATGTGTGATATGAGAGGTATGATGTGACACTCCTGCATGGCATGTGACTTATATGAGGTGACAATCACTCTCTGGGTGTGACACATGTCAGGAGACACTCTCATGCATGTTGAGACAGATGTGATATGACAATCACAGGTGCAATGCGACACATATGATGGGGCATTTGCATGTTAAGATACATGTGGGATGACAACCACAGAAGCGTTGTGACAGTTGTGATGTGACAATCATAAATGGCTTGGGACAAATGAGTGGTGACAATCGTATGCTGATTGTGACCTTCTGAGTTGACATGCATGTGGGTTGTGATGGACATGATGTGACATGCACATGTGAAGTGACAGGTATGCTGTAATGCTTCTGGAAGTCTTCTGACAAATTGAGGTCACAATAACACTCTGAGTGTGACAGGTATCAGGTGACAATGCCACATGTGTTGAGACAGAAATGATATGAGAGCCACAGGCATGATGTGATAGCTATGATGTGACACTTGCCTCTTAAGACACATGGTGAGGTAACAATCACATGAGTGTTGTGACAGTTGTGATGTGACACACATAAGCAATGTGTGACAGGTGTGTGATGACAACCACATGCTGGTTGTGACCATGTGAGGTGACACAAGTGGGTTGTACCTGATGAGATATGACACTCTCACATGTGATGCGACAGATATGATGTGACACTCTGGAAGGCATTTGACACATGTGATGTGACACTCACACTCAGGGTATGACAGATGTCAGATGACACACCCACATGGGCTGAGACAGAAGTGACGTGATAATCATAAGTGTGATGGGATAGATACGATATAATGCTTTCATGTTATGACACATGTGAGGTAACGGCCACATGGGTGTGGTGACAGTTGTGATATGACACTGATAAGAGGCTTGTGACAGATGTGTGGTGACAATCATATGCCAGTGGTGAACACATGAGGTGACAAATGGGTGGTGATGGATGTGACGTGACAGTCCCATATGTGATGTGACAGGGAAACATGACACTTTGTAAGGCACCTGACAAATGGGAGGTGACAAACACACTCTGGGTGTGACAGATGCCAGGTGACACTGCCACATGTGTTGAGACAGAAATGATGCGAGAGTCACAGGCACGATGTGACAGATATGATGTGACACGTGCATTCTGACATAGGAGAAGTGACAGTCACATGGGTGTTATAACAGTTTTGATGTAACACACAGAAGTATGTGTGACAGATGTGTGGTGACAATCATATGCCAATTGTGACAATGGGAGGTGACACACAACTGGGTTGGATCTGATGTGATGTGACAATCACATGTGCAATGTGACAGGTATGATGTGACAGTTGTGCGTGAAGACACATGTGAGGTGACAGTCACTTGAGCATTGTGACAGTTGTGATGTGAGACTCATAAGTGGCTTGTGACCAGTGTGTGGTGACAATCATATGCAGATTGTGACCATCTGAGATCACATACATATGGGTTTTGACTGATGTGATGTGACATGCACATGTCAGATGTGACAGGGATGATGTGACACTCCCAGAAGACGTGTGACAAGTGTGAGGTGACAATCACACTGTGGGTGTGACAGATATCAGGTGACACTGCCATGTGTGTTGAGACAGAAATGATGTGATGATCACAGGCATGATATGAGAGATATGATGTGACACTTGCATATTATAACACAGATGAGGTGACAATCACATGGGCATTGTAACAGATTTGACGTGACCCACATAAGCATGTGTGACAGATGTGTGGTGACAATAACATGTGGGTTGTGACCATGTGAGGTGACACACAAGTGGGTTGTGCCTCATGTGATATTTCACTCCCATGTGTAATGTGACAGATATGATGTGACACTCCATAACACATGTGACAAATGTGAGGTGACAATCACACTCGAGGTGTGACATATGTCAGGTGACACTGCCACATGTGTTGAAGTAGAAATGGTGTGACCAATAACAGGCACAATGTGACTGACATTTTTGGATAATTGCATGTTATGACACACATGAGGTGACAATCACTCAGGCATTATGACAGGTGTGATGTGACAATCATAAGAGGCTTGTGACAGATGTGTGGTGACAATCACATGCCAATTGTGACAGGGTGAGCTGATACACACGTGGGTTGTGCCTGAAGTTATGTGACATTCTCATGTGTAATGACATATACTGTGTGATACTCTGTAATGCATGTGACAAATGTGAGGTGACAATCACAGTCTTGGTGTGACAGATGTCATGTGACACTGCCATGTGTGTTGAGACAGAAATGGCATGACAGTCACAGGCTCAATGTGACAGATATGATGTGACAGTTGTGCATGATGACACAGAGGAGGTGACAATCACAAGGGCACAGTGACAGCAGTGATGTGACCCACATAAGCAGTGTGTGAGAAAACCCACATGCTGGTTGTGACTATGTGAGATGACACACAAGGGGCTTGTGCCTGATGTGATATGACACTGTCATGTGTGATGACAGATATGATGTGGCACTCCATAAAGCACATGACAAATGTGAGGTGACAATCACACTCTTGGTGTGACAGATGTCATGTGACACTGACATGTGTGTTGAGACAAATAGGTGACAGCCACAGGCATGATGTGACAGATATGTGACACTTGCCTGTTATGACACAGATGAGGTGACCATCACATGGGCATGGTGACAGTTTGGATGTGACACACATAAGTGGTGTGTGACAGCTGTGTGGTGTCAACCACTTGCTGGTTGTGACCATGTGAGGTGACACACAAGTGGGTTGTGCCTGATGTGCTATGACACACTCATGTGATGGGACACATATGACATGACACTCCAGAAGTCATGTGACACATGTGATGTGCTAATCACACTCTTGTTGAGACAGATGTCAGGTAACACTGCCATGTGTGTCGAGACAGAAATAGTGTGACCCTAACAGGCACAATGTGACTGAAATGTTGTGACACTTGCACATTATGACACCCATGAGGTGACAATCACACAGGCATTGGGACAGGTGTGATGTGACAATCATGAGTCTTGTGACAGATGTGTGGTGACATTGACATGCCAATTGTGACCATGTGAGGTGACACACAAGTGAATTTGGAACTGTTACGATGTGACACACGCATGTGCAATGTGACTGGTGTGATGTGACACTCCTGGGAGGCATGTGACTAATATGAGGGGACAATCACACTCTGTGTGTCACAGGAGTCAGGTGACACTCTCAAGTGTGTTGAGACCCATGTGATGTGACAATCACATGTGCAATGACACAGGTATGATGTGACCTTTGGGCATTAAGACACATGAGGTGACAAATACATGAATATTGTGACAGTTGTGATGTGACCATCATAAGCAGCTTGTGACAGATGTGCGGTGACAATCACATGCCAGTTGTGACCATGTGAGGTGACACACAAGTGGGCTGTGCCTGATGTGATATGACACTCTCATGTGTGATGACAGATAGGATGTGTCACTCTGTAAAGCATGTGCCAAATGTGAGGTAACACACTATGGGTGTAACAGATGTCAGATGACACTGCCACATTTGTTGAGGCAGAAATGCTGTGACAATAACAGACATGATGTGACTGATATGTTATGGCACTTGCGTGTTACAACACAGGTGATGTGACAATCACATGGGCCTTGTAACAGTTTTGATGTGACACACATAAGCATGTGTGACACATGTGTGGTGATCACGTGAGGTGACACACAAATGGCTTGTGCTTGATGTGATATGACTCTCATGTGTGATGACAGGTATGATGCGATGCTCTGTAAAGCAAGTGACAATGTGAGGTGACACACAAGTTGATTGGAACTGATCTGATGTGACACACACATGTGTGATATGAGAGGTATGATGTGACACTCCTGCATGGCATGTGACTTATATGAGGTGACAATCACTCTCTGGGTGTGACACATGTCAGGAGACACTCTCATGCGTGTTGAGACAGATGTGATATGACAATCACAGGTGCAATGCGACACATATGATGGGGCATTTGCATGTTAAGATACATGTGGGATGACAACCACAGAAGCGTTGTGACAGTTGTGATGTGACAGTCATAAATGGCTTGGGACAAATGAGTGGTGACAATCGTATGCTGATTGTGACCTTCTGAGTTGACATGCATGTGGGTTGTGATGGACATGATGTGACATGCACATGTGAAGTGACAGGTATGCTGTAATGCTTCTGGAAGTCTTCTGACAAATTGAGGTCACAATAACACTCTGAGTGTGACAGGTATCAGGTGACAATGCCACATGTGTTGAGACAGAAATGATATGAGAGCCACAGGCATGATGTGATAGCTATGATGTGACACTTGCCTGTTAAGACACATGGTGAGGTAACAATCACATGAGTGTTGTGACAGTTGTGATGTGACACACATAAGCAATGTGTGACAGGTGTGTGATGACAACCACATGCTGGTTGTGACCATGTGAGGTGACACAAGTGGGTTGTACCTGATGAGATATGACACTCTCACATGTGATGCGACAGATATGATGTGACACTCTGGAAGGCATTTGACACATGTGATGTGACACTCACACTCAGGGTATGACAGATGTCAGATGACACACCCACATGGGCTGAGACAGAAGTGACGTGATAATCATAAGTGTGATGGGATAGATACGATATAATGCTTTCATGTTATGACACATGTGAGGTAACGGCCACATGGGTGTGGTGACAGTTGTGATATGACACTGATAAGAGGCTTGTGACAGATGTGTGGTGACAATCATATGCCAGTGGTGAACACATGAGGTGACAAATGGGTGGTGATGGATGTGACGTGACAGTCCCATATGTGATGTGACAGGGAAACATGACACTTTGTAAGGCACCTGACAAATGGGAGGTGACAAACACACTCTGGGTGTGACAGATGCCAGGTGACACTGCCACATGTGTTGAGACAGAAATGATGCGAGAGTCACAGGCACGATGTGACAGATATGATGTGACACGTGCATTCTGACATAGGAGAAGTGACAGTCACATGGGTGTTATAACAGTTTTGATGTAACACACAGAAGTATGTGTGACAGATGTGTGGTGACAATCATATGCCAATTGTGACAATGGGAGGTGACACACAACTGGGTTGGATCTGATGTGATGTGACAATCACATGTGCAATGTGACAGGTATGATGTGACAGTTGTGCGTGAAGACACATGTGAGGTGACAGTCACTTGAGCATTGTGACAGTTGTGATGTGAGACTCATAAGTGGCTTGTGACCAGTGTGTGGTGACAATCATATGCAGATTGTGACCATCTGAGATCACATACATATGGGTTTTGACTGATGTGATGTGACCTGCACATGTCAGATGTGACAGGGATGATGTGACACTCCCAGAAGACGTGTGACAAGTGTGAGGTGACAATCACACTGTGGGTGTGACAGATATCAGGTGACACTGCCACGTGTGTTGAGACAGAAATGATGTGATGATCACAGGCATGATATGAGAGATATGATGTGACACTTGCATATTATAACACAGATGAGGTGACAATCACATGGGCATTGTAACAGATTTGACGTGACCCACATAAGCATGTGTGACAGATGTGTGGTGACAATAACATGTGGGTTGTGACCATGTGAGGTGACACACAAGTGGGTTGTGCCTCATGTGATATTTCACTCCCATGTGTAATGTGACAGATATGATGTGACACTCCATAACACATGTGACAAATGTGAGGTGACAATCACACTCGAGGTGTGACATATGTCAGGTGACACTGCCACATGTGTTGAAGTAGAAATGGTGTGACCAATAACAGGCACAATGTGACTGACATTTTTGGATAATTGCATGTTATGACACACATGAGGTGACAATCACTCAGGCATTATGACAGGTGTGATGTGACAATCATAAGAGGCTTGTGACAGATGTGTGGTGACAATCACATGCCAATTGTGACAGGGTGAGCTGATACACACCTGGGTTGTGCCTGAAGTTATGTGACATTCTCATGTGTAATGACATATACTGTGTGATACTCTGTAATGCATGTGACAAATGTGAGGTGACAATCACAGTCTTGGTGTGACAGATGTCATGTGACACTGCCATGTGTGTTGAGACAGAAATGGCATGACAGTCACAGGCTCAATGTGACAGATATGATGTGACAGTTGTGCATGATGACACAGAGGAGGTGACAATCACAAGGGCACAGTGACAGCAGTGATGTGACCCACAGAAGCAGTGTGTGTGAAAACCCACATGCTGGTTGTGACTATGTGAGATGACACACAAGGGGCTTGTGCCTGATGTGATATGACACTGTCATGTGTGATGACAGATATGATGTGACACTCCATAAAGCACATGACAAATGTGAGGTGACAATCACACTCTTGGTGTGACAGATGTCATGTGACACTGACATGTGTGTTGAGACAAATAGGTGACAGCCACAGGCATGATGTGACAGATATGTGACACTTGCCTGTTATGACACAGATGAGGTGACAATCACATGGGCATGGTGACAGTTTGGATGTGACACACATAAGTGGTGTGTGACAGCTGTGTGGTGTCAACCACTTGCTGGTTGTGACCATGTGAGGTGACACACAAGTGGGTTGTGCCTGATGTGCTATGACACACTCATGTGATGGGACACATATGACATGACACTCCAGAAGTCATGTGACAAATGTGATGTGCTAATCACACTCTTGTTGAGACAGATGTCAGGTAACACTGCCATGTGTGTCGAGACAGAAATAGTGTGACCCTAACAGGCACAATGGGACTGAAATGTTGTGACACTTGCACATTATGACACCCATGAGGTGACAATCACACAGGCATTGGGACAGGTGTGATGTGACAATCATGAGTCTTGTGACCGATGTGTGGTGACATTGACATGCCAATTGTGACCATGTGGGGTGACACACAAGTGAATTTGGAACTGTTGTGATGTGACACACGCATGTGCAATGTGACTGGTGTGATGTGACACTCCTGGGAGGCATGTGACTAATATGAGGGGACAATCACACTCTGTGTGTCACAGGAGTCAGGTGACACTCTCAAGTGTGTTGAGACCCATGTGATGTGACAATCACATGTGCAATGACACAGGTATGATGTGACCCTTGGGCATTAAGACACATGAGGTGACAAATACATGAACATTGTGACAGTTGTGATGTGACCGTCATAAGCAGCTTGTGACAGATGTGCGGTGACAATCACATGCCAGTTGTGACCATGTGAGGTGACACACAAGTGGGCTGTGCCTGATGTGATATGACACTCTCATGTGTGATGACAGATAGGATGTGTCACTCTGTAAAGCATGTGCCAAATGTGAGGTAACACACTATGGGTGTAACAGATGTCAGATGACACTGCCACATTTGTTGAGGCAGAAATGCTGTGACAATAACAGACATGATGTGACTGATATGTTATGGCACTTGCGTGTTACAACACAGGTGATGTGACAATCACATGGGCCTTGTAACAGTTTTGATGTGACACACATAAGCATGTGTGACACATGTGTGGTGATCACGTGAGGTGACACACAAATGGCTTGTGCTTGATGTGATATGACTCTCATGTGTGATGACAGGTATGATGCGATGCTCTGTAAAGCAAGTGACAATGTGAGGTGACACACAAGTTGATTGGAACTGATCTGATGTGACACACACATGTGTGATATGAGAGGTATGATGTGACACTCCTGCATGGCATGTGACTTATATGAGGTGACAATCACTCTCTGGGTGTGACACATGTCAGGAGACACTCTCATGCATGTTGAGACAGATGTGATATGACAATCACAGGTGCAATGCGACACATATGATGGGGCATTTGCATGTTAAGATACATGTGGGATGACAACCACAGAAGCGTTGTGACAGTTGTGATGTGACAATCATAAATGGCTTGGGACAAATGAGTGGTGACAATCGTATGCTGATTGTGACCTTCTGAGTTGACATGCATGTGGGTTGTGATGGACATGATGTGACATGCACATGTGAAGTGACAGGTATGCTGTAATGCTTCTGGAAGTCTTCTGACAAATTGAGGTCACAATAACACTCTGAGTGTGACAGGTATCAGGTGACAATGCCACATGTGTTGAGACAGAAATGATATGAGAGCCACAGGCATGATGTGATAGCTATGATGTGACACTTGCCTGTTAAGACACATGGTGAGGTAACAATCACATGAGTGTTGTGACAGTTGTGATGTGACACACATAAGCAATGTGTGACAGGTGTGTGATGACAACCACATGCTGGTTGTGACCATGTGAGGTGACACAAGTGGGTTGTACCTGATGAGATATGACACTCTCACATGTGATGCGACAGATATGATGTGACACTCTGGAAGGCATTTGACACATGTGATGTGACACTCACACTCAGGGTATGACAGATGTCAGATGACACACCCACATGGGCTGAGACAGAAGTGACGTGATAATCATAAGTGTGATGGGATAGATACGATATAATGCTTTCATGTTATGACACATGTGAGGTAACGGCCACATGGGTGTGGTGACAGTTGTGATATGACACTGATAAGAGGCTTGTGACAGATGTGTGGTGACAATCATATGCCAGTGGTGAACACATGAGGTGACAAATGGGTGGTGATGGATGTGACGTGACAGTCCCATATGTGATGTGACAGGGAAACATGACACTTTGTAAGGCACCTGACAAATGGGAGGTGACAAACACACTCTGGGTGTGACAGATGCCAGGTGACACTGCCACATGTGTTGAGACAGAAATGATGCGAGAGTCACAGGCACGATGTGACAGATATGATGTGACACGTGCATTCTGACATAGGAGAAGTGACAGTCACATGGGTGTTATAACAGTTTTGATGTAACACACAGAAGTATGTGTGACAGATGTGTGGTGACAATCATATGCCAATTGTGACAATGGGAGGTGACACACAACTGGGTTGGATCTGATGTGATGTGACAATCACATGTGCAATGTGACAGGTATGATGTGACAGTTGTGCGTGAAGACACATGTGAGGTGACAGTCACTTGAGCATTGTGACAGTTGTGATGTGAGACTCATAAGTGGCTTGTGACCAGTGTGTGGTGACAATCATATGCAGATTGTGACCATCTGAGATCACATACATATGGGTTTTGACTGATGTGATGTGACCTGCACATGTCAGATGTGACAGGGATGATGTGACACTCCCAGAAGACGTGTGACAAGTGTGAGGTGACAATCACACTGTGGGTGTGACAGATATCAGGTGACACTGCCACGTGTGTTGAGACAGAAATGATGTGATGATCACAGGCATGATATGAGAGATATGATGTGACACTTGCATATTATAACACAGATGAGGTGACAATCACATGGGCATTGTAACAGATTTGACGTGACCCACATAAGCATGTGTGACAGATGTGTGGTGACAATAACATGTGGGTTGTGACCATGTGAGGTGACACACAAGTGGGTTGTGCCTCATGTGATATTTCACTCCCATGTGTAATGTGACAGATATGATGTGACACTCCATAACACATGTGACAAATGTGAGGTGACAATCACACTCGAGGTGTGACATATGTCAGGTGACACTGCCACATGTGTTGAAGTAGAAGTGGTGTGACCAATAACAGGCACAATGTGACTGACATTTTTGGATAATTGCATGTTATGACACACATGAGGTGACAATCACTCAGGCATTATGACAGGTGTGATGTGACAATCATAAGAGGCTTGTGACAGATGTGTGGTGACAATCACATGCCAATTGTGACAGGGTGAGCTGATACACACGTGGGTTGTGCCTGAAGTTATGTGACATTCTCATGTGTAATGACATATACTGTGTGATACTCTGTAATGCATGTGACAAATGTGAGGTGACAATCACAGTCTTGGTGTGACAGATGTCATGTGACACTGCCATGTGTGTTGAGACAGAAATGGCATGACAGTCACAGGCTCAATGTGACAGATATGATGTGACAGTTGTGCATGATGACACAGAGGAGGTGACAATCACAAGGGCACAGTGACAGCAGTGATGTGACCCACAGAAGCTGTGTGTGTGAAAACCCACATGCTGGTTGTGACTATGTGAGATGACACACAAGGGGCTTGTGCCTGATGTGATATGACACTGTCATGTGTGATGACAGATATGATGTGACACTCCATAAAGCACATGACAAATGTGAGGTGACAATCACACTCTTGGTGTGACAGATGTCATGTGACACTGACATGTGTGTTGAGACAAATAGGTGACAGCCACAGGCATGATGTGACAGATATGTGACACTTGCCTGTTATGACACAGATGAGGTGACCATCACATGGGCATGGTGACAGTTTGGATGTGACACACATAAGTGGTGTGTGACAGCTGTGTGGTGTCAACCACTTGCTGGTTGTGACCATGTGAGGTGACACACAAGTGGGTTGTGCCTGATGTGCTATGACACACTCATGTGATGGGACACATATGACATGACACTCCAGAAGTCATGTGACAAATGTGATGTGCTAATCACACTCTTGTTGAGACAGATGTCAGGTAACACTGCCATGTGTGTCGAGACAGAAATAGTGTGACCCTAACAGGCACAATGGGACTGAAATGTTGTGACACTTGCACATTATGACACCCATGAGGTGACAATCACACAGGCATTGGGACAGGTGTGATGTGACAATCATGAGTCTTGTGACCGATGTGTGGTGACATTGACATGCCAATTGTGACCATGTGGGGTGACACACAAGTGAATTTGGAACTGTTGTGATGTGACACACGCATGTGCAATGTGACTGGTGTGATGTGACACTCCTGGGAGGCATGTGACTAATATGAGGGGACAATCACACTCTGTGTGTCACAGGAGTCAGGTGACACTCTCAAGTGTGTTGAGACCCATGTGATGTGACAATCACATGTGCAATGACACAGGTATGATGTGACCCTTGGGCATTAAGACACATGAGGTGACAAATACATGAACATTGTGACAGTTGTGATGTGACCGTCATAAGCAGCTTGTGACAGATGTGCGGTGACAATCACATGCCAGTTGTGACCATGTGAGGTGACACACAAGTGGGCTGTGCCTGATGTGATATGACACTCTCATGTGTGATGACAGATAGGATGTGTCACTCTGTAAAGCATGTGCCAAATGTGAGGTAACACACTATGGGTGTAACAGATGTCAGATGACACTGCCACATTTGTTGAGGCAGAAATGCTGTGACAATAACAGACATGATGTGACTGATATGTTATGGCACTTGCGTGTTACAACACAGGTGATGTGACAATCACATGGGCCTTGTAACAGTTTTGATGTGACACACATAAGCATGTGTGACACATGTGTGGTGATCACATGAGGTGACACACAAATGGCTTGTGCTTGATGTGATATGACTCTCATGTGTGATGACAGGTATGATGCGATGCTCTGTAAAGCAAGTGACAATGTGAGGTGACACACAAGTTGATTGGAACTGATCTGATGTGACACACACATGTGTGATATGAGAGGTATGATGTGACACCCCTGCATGGCATGTGACTTATATGAGGTGACACTCACTCTCTGGGTGTGACACATGTCAGGAGACACTCTCATGCATGTTGAGACAGATGTGATATGACAATCACAGGTGCAATGCGACACATATGATGGGGCATTTGCATGTTAAGATACATGTGGGATGACAACCACAGAAGCGTTGTGACAGTTGTGATGTGACAATCATAAATGGCTTGGGACAAATGAGTGGTGACAATCGTATGCTGATTGTGACCTTCTGAGTTGACATGCATGTGGGTTGTGATGGACATGATGTGACATGCACATGTGAAGTGACAGGTATGCTGTAATGCTTCTGGAAGTCTTCTGACAAATTGAGGTCACAATAACACTCTGAGTGTGACAGGTATCAGGTGACAATGCCACATGTGTTGAGACAGAAATGATATGAGAGCCACAGGCATGATGTGATAGCTATGATGTGACACTTGCCTCTTAAGACACATGGTGAGGTAACAATCACATGAGTGTTGTGACAGTTGTGATGTGACACACATAAGCAATGTGTGACAGGTGTGTGATGACAACCACATGCTGGTTGTGACCATGTGAGGTGACACAAGTGGGTTGTACCTGATGAGATATGACACTCTCACATGTGATGCGACAGATATGATGTGACACTCTGGAAGGCATTTGACACATGTGATGTGACACTCACACTCAGGGTATGACAGATGTCAGATGACACACCCACATGGGCTGAGACAGAAGTGACGTGATAATCATAAGTGTGATGGGATAGATACGATATAATGCTTTCATGTTATGACACATGTGAGGTAACGGCCACATGGGTGTGGTGACAGTTGTGATATGACACTGATAAGAGGCTTGTGACAGATGTGTGGTGACAATCATATGCCAGTGGTGAACACATGAGGTGACAAATGGGTGGTGATGGATGTGACGTGACAGTCCCATATGTGATGTGACAGGGAAACATGACACTTTGTAAGGCACCTGACAAATGGGAGGTGACAAACACACTCTGGGTGTGACAGATGCCAGGTGACACTGCCACATGTGTTGAGACAGAAATGATGCGAGAGTCACAGGCACGATGTGACAGATATGATGTGACACGTGCATTCTGACATAGGAGAAGTGACATTCACATGGGTGTTATAACAGTTTTGATGTAACACACAGAAGTATGTGTGACAGATGTGTGGTGACAATCATATGCCAATTGTGACAATGGGAGGTGACACACAACTGGGTTGGATCTGATGTGATGTGACAATCACATGTGCAATGTGACAGGTATGATGTGACAGTTGTGCGTGAAGACACATGTGAGGTGACAGTCACTTGAGCATTGTGACAGTTGTGATGTGAGACTCATAAGTGGCTTGTGACCAGTGTGTGGTGACAATCATATGCAGATTGTGACCATCTGAGATCACATACATATGGGTTTTGACTGATGTGATGTGACATGCACATGTCAGATGTGACAGGGATGATGTGACACTCCCAGAAGACGTGTGACAAGTGTGAGGTGACAATCACACTGTGGGTGTGACAGATATCAGGTGACACTGCCATGTGTGTTGAGACAGAAATGATGTGATGATCACAGGCATGATATGAGAGATATGATGTGACACTTGCATATTATAACACAGATGAGGTGACAATCACATGGGCATTGTAACAGATTTGACGTGACCCACATAAGCATGTGTGACAGATGTGTGGTGACAATAACATGTGGGTTGTGACCATGTGAGGTGACACACAAGTGGGTTGTGCCTCATGTGATATTTCACTCCCATGTGTAATGTGACAGATATGATGTGACACTCCATAACACATGTGACAAATGTGAGGTGACAATCACACTCGAGGTGTGACATATGTCAGGTGACACTGCCACATGTGTTGAAGTAGAAATGGTGTGACCAATAACAGGCACAATGTGACTGACATTTTTGGATAATTGCATGTTATGACACACATGAGGTGACAATCACTCAGGCATTATGACAGGTGTGATGTGACAATCATAAGAGGCTTGTGACAGATGTGTGGTGACAATCACATGCCAATTGTGACAGGGTGAGCTGATACACACGTGGGTTGTGCCTGAAGTTATGTGACATTCTCATGTGTAATGACATATACTGTGTGATACTCTGTAATGCATGTGACAAATGTGAGGTGACAATCACAGTCTTGGTGTGACAGATGTCATGTGACACTGCCATGTGTGTTGAGACAGAAATGGCATGACAGTCACAGGCTCAATGTGACAGATATGATGTGACAGTTGTGCATGATGACACAGAGGAGGTGACAATCACAAGGGCACAGTGACAGCAGTGATGTGACCCACATAAGCAGTGTGTGAGAAAACCCACATGCTGGTTGTGACTATGTGAGATGACACACAAGGGGCTTGTGCCTGATGTGATATGACACTGTCATGTGTGATGACAGATATGATGTGGCACTCCATAAAGCACATGACAAATGTGAGGTGACAATCACACTCTTGGTGTGACAGATGTCATGTGACACTGACATGTGTGTTGAGACAAATAGGTGACAGCCACAGGCATGATGTGACAGATATGTGACACTTGCCTGTTATGACACAGATGTGGTGACCATCACATGGGCATGGTGACAGTTTGGATGTGACACACATAAGTGGTGTGTGACAGCTGTGTGGTGTCAACCACTTGCTGGTTGTGACCATGTGAGGTGACACACAAGTGGGTTGTGCCTGATGTGCTATGACACACTCATGTGATGGGACACATATGACATGACACTCCAGAAGTCATGTGACACATGTGATGTGCTAATCACACTCTTGTTGAGACAGATGTCAGGTAACACTGCCATGTGTGTCGAGACAGAAATAGTGTGACCCTAACAGGCACAATGGGACTGAAATGTTGTGACACTTGCACATTATGACACCCATGAGGTGACAATCACACAGGCATTGGGACAGGTGTGATGTGACAATCATGAGTCTTGTGACCGATGTGTGGTGACATTGACATGCCAATTGTGACCATGTGAGGTGACACACAAGTGAATTTGGAACTGTTACGATGTGACACACGCATGTGCAATGTGACTGGTGTGATGTGACACTCCTGGGAGGCATGTGACTAATATGAGGGGACAATCACACTCTGTGTGTCACAGGAGTCAGGTGACACTCTCAAGTGTGTTGAGACCCATGTGATGTGACAATCACATGTGCAATGACACAGGTATGATGTGACCCTTGGGCATTAAGACACATGAGGTGACAAATACATGAACATTGTGACAGTTGTGATGTGACCGTCATAAGCAGCTTGTGACAGATGTGCGGTGACAATCACATGCCAGTTGTGACCATGTGAGGTGACACACAAGTGGGCTGTGCCTGATGTGATATGACACTCTCATGTGTGATGACAGATAGGATGTGTCACTCTGTAAAGCATGTGCCAAATGTGAGGTAACACACTATGGGTGTAACAGATGTCAGATGACACTGCCACATTTGTTGAGGCAGAAATGCTGTGACAATAACAGACATGATGTGACTGATATGTTATGGCACTTGCGTGTTACAACACAGGTGATGTGACAATCACATGGGCCTTGTAACAGTTTTGATGTGACACACATAAGCATGTGTGACACATGTGTGGTGATCACGTGAGGTGACACACAAATGGCTTGTGCTTGATGTGATATGACTCTCATGTGTGATGACAGGTATGATGCGATGCTCTGTAAAGCAAGTGACAATGTGAGGTGACACACAAGTTGATTGGAACTGATCTGATGTGACACACACATGTGTGATATGAGAGGTATGATGTGACACCCCTGCATGGCATGTGACTTATATGAGGTGACAATCACTCTCTGGGTGTGACACATGTCAGGAGACACTCTCATGCGTGTTGAGACAGATGTGATATGACAATCACAGGTGCAATGCGACACATATGATGGGGCATTTGCATGTTAAGATACATGTGGGATGACAACCACAGAAGCGTTGTGACAGTTGTGATGTGACAGTCATAAATGGCTTGGGACAAATGAGTGGTGACAATCGTATGCTGATTGTGACCTTCTGAGTTGACATGCATGTGGGTTGTGATGGACATGATGTGACATGCACATGTGAAGTGACAGGTATGCTGTAATGCTTCTGGAAGTCTTCTGACAAATTGAGGTCACAATAACACTCTGAGTGTGACAGGTATCAGGTGACAATGCCACATGTGTTGAGACAGAAATGATATGAGAGCCACAGGCATGATGTGATAGCTATGATGTGACACTTGCCTGTTAAGACACATGGTGAGGTAACAATCACATGAGTGTTGTGACAGTTGTGATGTGACACACATAAGCAATGTGTGACAGGTGTGTGATGACAACCACATGCTGGTTGTGACCATGTGAGGTGACACAAGTGGGTTGTACCTGATGAGATATGACACTCTCACATGTGATGCGACAGATATGATGTGACACTCTGGAAGGCATTTGACACATGTGATGTGACACTCACACTCAGGGTATGACAGATGTCAGATGACACACCCACATGGGCTGAGACAGAAGTGACGTGATAATCATAAGTGTGATGGGATAGATACGATATAATGCTTTCATGTTATGACACATGTGAGGTAACGGCCACATGGGTGTGGTGACAGTTGTGATATGACACTGATAAGAGGCTTGTGACAGATGTGTGGTGACAATCATATGCCAGTGGTGAACACATGAGGTGACAAATGGGTGGTGATGGATGTGACGTGACAGTCCCATATGTGATGTGACAGGGAAACATGACACTTTGTAAGGCACCTGACAAATGGGAGGTGACAAACACACTCAGGGTGTGACAGATGCCAGGTGACACTGCCACATGTGTTGAGACAGAAATGATGCGAGAGTCACAGGCACGATGTGACAGATATGATGTGACACGTGCATTCTGACATAGGAGAAGTGACAGTCACATGGGTGTTATAACAGTTTTGATGTAACACACAGAAGTATGTGTGACAGATGTGTGGTGACAATCATATGCCAATTGTGACAATGGGAGGTGACACACAACTGGGTTGGATCTGATGTGATGTGACAATCACATGTGCAATGTGACAGGTATGATGTGACAGTTGTGCGTGAAGACACATGTGAGGTGACAGTCACTTGAGCATTGTGACAGTTGTGATGTGAGACTCATAAGTGGCTTGTGACCAGTGTGTGGTGACAATCATATGCAGATTGTGACCATCTGAGATCACATACATATGGGTTTTGACTGATGTGATGTGACATGCACATGTCAGATGTGACAGGGATGATGTGACACTCCCAGAAGACGTGTGACAAGTGTGAGGTGACAATCACACTGTGGGTGTGACAGATATCAGGTGACACTGCCACGTGTGTTGAGACAGAAATGATGTGATGATCACAGGCATGATATGAGAGATATGATGTGACACTTGCATATTATAACACAGATGAGGTGACCATCACATGGGCATTGTAACAGATTTGACGTGACCCACATAAGCATGTGTGACAGATGTGTGGTGACAATAACATGTGGGTTGTGACCATGTGAGGTGACACACAAGTGGGTTGTGCCTCATGTGATATTTCACTCCCATGTGTAATGTGACAGATATGATGTGACACTCCATAACACATGTGACAAATGTGAGGTGACAATCACACTCGAGGTGTGACATATGTCAGGTGACACTGCCACATGTGTTGAAGTAGAAATGGTGTGACCAATAACAGGCACAATGTGACTGACATTTTTGGATAATTGCATGTTATGACACACATGAGGTGACAATCACTCAGGCATTATGACAGGTGTGATGTGACAATCATAAGAGGCTTGTGACAGATGTGTGGTGACAATCACATGCCAATTGTGACAGGGTGAGCTGATACACACGTGGGTTGTGCCTGAAGTTATGTGACATTCTCATGTGTAATGACATATACTGTGTGATACTCTGTAATGCATGTGACAAATGTGAGGTGACAATCACAGTCTTGGTGTGACAGATGTCATGTGACACTGCCATGTGTGTTGAGACAGAAATGGCATGACAGTCACAGGCTCAATGTGACAGATATGATGTGACAGTTGTGCATGATGACACAGAGGAGGTGACAATCACAAGGGCACAGTGACAGCAGTGATGTGACCCACAGAAGCAGTGTGTGTGAAAACCCACATGCTGGTTGTGACTATGTGAGATGACACACAAGGGGCTTGTGCCTGATGTGATATGACACTGTCATGTGTGATGACAGATATGATGTGACACTCCATAAAGCACATGACAAATGTGAGGTGACAATCACACTCTTGGTGTGACAGATGTCATGTGACACTGACATGTGTGTTGAGACAAATAGGTGACAGCCACAGGCATGATGTGACAGATATGTGACACTTGCCTGTTATGACACAGATGAGGTGACCATCACATGGGCATGGTGACAGTTTGGATGTGACACACATAAGTGGTGTGTGACAGCTGTGTGGTGTCAACCACTTGCTGGTTGTGACCATGTGAGGTGACACACAAGTGGGTTGTGCCTGATGTGCTATGACACACTCATGTGATGGGACACATATGACATGACACTCCAGAAGTCATGTGACACATGTGATGTGCTAATCACACTCTTGTTGAGACAGATGTCAGGTAACACTGCCATGTGTGTCGAGACAGAAATAGTGTGACCCTAACAGGCACAATGGGACTGAAATGTTGTGACACTTGCACATTATGACACCCATGAGGTGACAATCACACAGGCATTGGGACAGGTGTGATGTGACAATCATGAGTCTTGTGACCGATGTGTGGTGACATTGACATGCCAATTGTGACCATGTGGGGTGACACACAAGTGAATTTGGAACTGTTGTGATGTGACACACGCATGTGCAATGTGACTGGTGTGATGTGACACTCCTGGGAGGCATGTGACTAATATGAGGGGACAATCACACTCTGTGTGTCACAGGAGTCAGGTGACACTCTCAAGTGTGTTGAGACCCATGTGATGTGACAATCACATGTGCAATGACACAGGTATGATGTGACCCTTGGGCATTAAGACACATGAGGTGACAAATACATGAACATTGTGACAGTTGTGATGTGACCGTCATAAGCAGCTTGTGACAGATGTGCGGTGACAATCACATGCCAGTTGTGACCATGTGAGGTGACACACAAGTGGGCTGTGCCTGATGTGATATGACACTCTCATGTGTGATGACAGATAGGATGTGTCACTCTGTAAAGCATGTGCCAAATGTGAGGTAACACACTATGGGTGTAACAGATGTCAGATGACACTGCCACATTTGTTGAGGCAGAAATGCTGTGACAATAACAGACATGATGTGACTGATATGTTATGGCACTTGCGTGTTACAACACAGGTGATGTGACAATCACATGGGCCTTGTAACAGTTTTGATGTGACACACATAAGCATGTGTGACACATGTGTGGTGATCACGTGAGGTGACACACAAATGGCTTGTGCTTGATGTGATATGACTCTCATGTGTGATGACAGGTATGATGCGATGCTCTGTAAAGCAAGTGACAATGTGAGGTGACACACAAGTTGATTGGAACTGATCTGATGTGACACACACATGTGTGATATGAGAGGTATGATGTGACACTCCTGCATGGCATGTGACTTATATGAGGTGACAATCACTCTCTGGGTGTGACACATGTCAGGAGACACTCTCATGCATGTTGAGACAGATGTGATATGACAATCACAGGTGCAATGCGACACATATGATGGGGCATTTGCATGTTAAGATACATGTGGGATGACAACCACAGAAGCGTTGTGACAGTTGTGATGTGACAATCATAAATGGCTTGGGACAAATGAGTGGTGACAATCGTATGCTGATTGTGACCTTCTGAGTTGACATGCATGTGGGTTGTGATGGACATGATGTGACATGCACATGTGAAGTGACAGGTATGCTGTAATGCTTCTGGAAGTCTTCTGACAAATTGAGGTCACAATAACACTCTGAGTGTGACAGGTATCAGGTGACAATGCCACATGTGTTGAGACAGAAATGATATGAGAGCCACAGGCATGATGTGATAGCTATGATGTGACACTTGCCTCTTAAGACACATGTTGAGGTAACAATCACATGAGTGTTGTGACAGTTGTGATGTGACACACATAAGCAATGTGTGACAGGTGTGTGATGACAACCACATGCTGGTTGTGACCATGTGAGGTGACACAAGTGGGTTGTACCTGATGAGATATGACACTCTCACATGTGATGCGACAGATATGATGTGACACTCTGGAAGGCATTTGACACATGTGATGTGACACTCACACTCAGGGTATGACAGATGTCAGATGACACACCCACATGGGCTGAGACAGAAGTGACGTGATAATCATAAGTGTGATGGGATAGATACGATATAATGCTTTCATGTTATGACACATGTGAGGTAACGGCCACATGGGTGTGGTGACAGTTGTGATATGACACTGATAAGAGGCTTGTGACAGATGTGTGGTGACAATCATATGCCAGTGGTGAACACATGAGGTGACAAATGGGTGGTGATGGATGTGACGTGACAGTCCCATATGTGATGTGACAGGGAAACATGACACTTTGTAAGGCACCTGACAAATGGGAGGTGACAAACACACTCTGGGTGTGACAGATGCCAGGTGACACTGCCACATGTGTTGAGACAGAAATGATGCGAGAGTCACAGGCACGATGTGACAGATATGATGTGACACGTGCATTCTGACATAGGAGAAGTGACAGTCACATGGGTGTTATAACAGTTTTGATGTAACACACAGAAGTATGTGTGACAGATGTGTGGTGACAATCATATGCCAATTGTGACAATGGGAGGTGACACACAACTGGGTTGGATCTGATGTGATGTGACAATCACATGTGCAATGTGACAGGTATGATGTGACAGTTGTGCGTGAAGACACATGTGAGGTGACAGTCACTTGAGCATTGTGACAGTTGTGATGTGAGACTCATAAGTGGCTTGTGACCAGTGTGTGGTGACAATCATATGCAGATTGTGACCATCTGAGATCACATACATATGGGTTTTGACTGATGTGATGTGACATGCACATGTCAGATGTGACAGGGATGATGTGACACTCCCAGAAGACGTGTGACAAGTGTGAGGTGACAATCACACTGTGGGTGTGACAGATATCAGGTGACACTGCCACGTGTGTTGAGACAGAAATGATGTGATGATCACAGGCATGATATGAGAGATATGATGTGACACTTGCATATTATAACACAGATGAGGTGACAATCACATGGGCATTGTAACAGATTTGACGTGACCCACATAAGCATGTGTGACAGATGTGTGGTGACAATAACATGTGGGTTGTGACCATGTGAGGTGACACACAAGTGGGTTGTGCCTCATGTGATATTTCACTCCCATGTGTAATGTGACAGATATGATGTGACACTCCATAACACATGTGACAAATGTGAGGTGACAATCACACTCGAGGTGTGACATATGTCAGGTGACACTGCCACATGTGTTGAAGTAGAAGTGGTGTGACCAATAACAGGCACAATGTGACTGACATTTTTGGATAATTGCATGTTATGACACACATGAGGTGACAATCACTCAGGCATTATGACAGGTGTGATGTGACAATCATAAGAGGCTTGTGACAGATGTGTGGTGACAATCACATGCCAATTGTGACAGGGTGAGCTGATACACACGTGGGTTGTGCCTGAAGTTATGTGACATTCTCATGTGTAATGACATATACTGTGTGATACTCTGTAATGCATGTGACAAATGTGAGGTGACAATCACAGTCTTGGTGTGACAGATGTCATGTGACACTGCCATGTGTGTTGAGACAGAAATGGCATGACAGTCACAGGCTCAATGTGACAGATATGATGTGACAGTTGTGCATGATGACACAGAGGAGGTGACAATCACAAGGGCACAGTGACAGCAGTGATGTGACCCACAGAAGCAGTGTGTGTGAAAACCCACATGCTGGTTGTGACTATGTGAGATGACACACAAGGGGCTTGTGCCTGATGTGATATGACACTGTCATGTGTGATGACAGATATGATGTGACACTCCATAAAGCACATGACAAATGTGAGGTGACAATCACACTCTTGGTGTGACAGATGTCATGTGACACTGACATGTGTGTTGAGACAAATAGGTGACAGCCACAGGCATGATGTGACAGATATGTGACACTTGCCTGTTATGACACAGATGAGGTGACAATCACATGGGCATGGTGACAGTTTGGATGTGACACACATAAGTGGTGTGTGACAGCTGTGTGGTGTCAACCACTTGCTGGTTGTGACCATGTGAGGTGACACACAAGTGGGTTGTGCCTGATGTGCTATGACACACTCATGTGATGGGACACATATGACATGACACTCCAGAAGTCATGTGACAAATGTGATGTGCTAATCACACTCTTGTTGAGACAGATGTCAGGTAACACTGCCATGTGTGTCGAGACAGAAATAGTGTGACCCTAACAGGCACAATGGGACTGAAATGTTGTGACACTTGCACATTATGACACCCATGAGGTGACAATCACACAGGCATTGGGACAGGTGTGATGTGACAATCATGAGTCTTGTGACCGATGTGTGGTGACATTGACATGCCAATTGTGACCATGTGGGGTGACACACAAGTGAATTTGGAACTGTTGTGATGTGACACACGCATGTGCAATGTGACTGGTGTGATGTGACACTCCTGGGAGGCATGTGACTAATATGAGGGGACAATCACACTCTGTGTGTCACAGGAGTCAGGTGACACTCTCAAGTGTGTTGAGACCCATGTGATGTGACAATCACATGTGCAATGACACAGGTATGATGTGACCCTTGGGCATTAAGACACATGAGGTGACAAATACATGAACATTGTGACAGTTGTGATGTGACCGTCATAAGCAGCTTGTGACAGATGTGCGGTGACAATCACATGCCAGTTGTGACCATGTGAGGTGACACACAAGTGGGCTGTGCCTGATGTGATATGACACTCTCATGTGTGATGACAGATAGGATGTGTCACTCTGTAAAGCATGTGCCAAATGTGAGGTAACACACTATGGGTGTAACAGATGTCAGATGACACTGCCACATTTGTTGAGGCAGAAATGCTGTGACAATAACAGACATGATGTGACTGATATGTTATGGCACTTGCGTGTTACAACACAGGTGATGTGACAATCACATGGGCCTTGTAACAGTTTTGATGTGACACACATAAGCATGTGTGACACATGTGTGGTGATCACGTGAGGTGACACACAAATGGCTTGTGCTTGATGTGATATGACTCTCATGTGTGATGACAGGTATGATGCGATGCTCTGTAAAGCAAGTGACAATGTGAGGTGACACACAAGTTGATTGGAACTGATCTGATGTGACACACACATGTGTGATATGAGAGGTATGATGTGACACCCCTGCATGGCATGTGACTTATATGAGGTGACACTCACTCTCTGGGTGTGACACATGTCAGGAGACACTCTCATGCATGTTGAGACAGATGTGATATGACAATCACAGGTGCAATGCGACACATATGATGGGGCATTTGCATGTTAAGATACATGTGGGATGACAACCACAGAAGCGTTGTGACAGTTGTGATGTGACAATCATAAATGGCTTGGGACAAATGAGTGGTGACAATCGTATGCTGATTGTGACCTTCTGAGTTGACATGCATGTGGGTTGTGATGGACATGATGTGACATGCACATGTGAAGTGACAGGTATGCTGTAATGCTTCTGGAAGTCTTCTGACAAATTGAGGTCACAATAACACTCTGAGTGTGACAGGCATCAGGTGACAATGCCACATGTGTTGAGACAGAAATGATATGAGAGCCACAGGCATGATGTGATAGCTATGATGTGACACTTGCCTCTTAAGACACATGGTGAGGTAACAATCACATGAGTGTTGTGACAGTTGTGATGTGACACACATAAGCAATGTGTGACAGGTGTGTGATGACAACCACATGCTGGTTGTGACCATGTGAGGTGACACAAGTGGGTTGTACCTGATGAGATATGACACTCTCACATGTGATGCGACAGATATGATGTGACACTCTGGAAGGCATTTGACACATGTGATGTGACACTCACACTCAGGGTATGACAGATGTCAGATGACACACCCACATGGGCTGAGACAGAATTGACGTGATAATCATAAGTGTGATGGGATAGATACGATATAATGCTTTCATGTTATGACACATGTGAGGTAACGGCCACATGGGTGTGGTGACAGTTGTGATATGACACTGATAAGAGGCTTGTGACAGATGTGTGGTGACAATCATATGCCAGTGGTGAACACATGAGGTGACAAATGGGTGGTGATGGATGTGACGTGGCAGTCCCATATGTGATGTGACAGGGAAACATGACACTTTGTAAGGCACCTGACAAATGGGAGGTGACAAACACACTCTGGGTGTGACAGATGCCAGGTGACACTGCCACATGTGTTGAGACAGAAATGATGCGAGAGTCACAGGCACGATGTGACAGCTATGATGTGACACGTGCATTCTGACATAGGAGAAGTGACAGTCACATGGGTGTTATAACAGTTTTGATGTAACACACAGAAGTATGTGTGACAGATGTGTGGTGACAATCATATGCCAATTGTGACAATGGGAGGTGACACACAACTGGGTTGGAGCTGATGTGATGTGACAATCACATGTGCAATGTGACAGGTATGATGTGACAGTTGTGCGTGAAGACACATGTGAGGTGACAGTCACTTGAGCATTGTGACAGTTGTGATGTGAGACTCATAAGTGGCTTGTGACCAGTGTGTGGTGACAATCATATGCAGATTGTGACCATCTGAGATCACATACATATGGGTTTTGACTGATGTGATGTGACATGCACATGTCAGATGTGACAGGGATGATGTGACACTCCCAGAAGACGTGTGACAAGTGTGAGGTGACAATCACACTGTGGGTGTGACAGATATCAGGTGACACTGCCACGTGTGTTGAGACAGAAATGATGTGATGATCACAGGCATGATATGAGAGATATGATGTGACACTTGCATATTATAACACAGATGAGGTGACCATCACATGGGCATTGTAACAGATTTGACGTGACCCACATAAGCATGTGTGACAGATGTGTGGTGACAATAACATGTGGGTTGTGACCATGTGAGGTGACACACAAGTGGGTTGTGCCTCATGTGATATTTCACTCCCATGTGTAATGTGACAGATATGATGTGACACTCCATAACACATGTGACAAATGTGAGGTGACAATCACACTCGAGGTGTGACATATGTCAGGTGACACTGCCACATGTGTTGAAGTAGAAATGGTGTGACCAATAACAGGCACAATGTGACTGACATTTTTGGATAATTGCATGTTATGACACACATGAGGTGACAATCACTCAGGCATTATGACAGGTGTGATGTGACAATCATAAGAGGCTTGTGACAGATGTGTGGTGACAATCACATGCCAATTGTGACAGGGTGAGCTGATACACACGTGGGTTGTGCCTGAAGTTATGTGACATTCTCATGTGTAATGACATATACTGTGTGATACTCTGTAATGCATGTGACAAATGTGAGGTGACAATCACAGTCTTGGTGTGACAGATGTCATGTGACACTGCCATGTGTGTTGAGACAGAAATGGCATGACAGTCACAGGCTCAATGTGACAGATATGATGTGACACTTGCCCATGATGACACTGGTGAGGTGACAATCACAGGGGGTTGTGAAAGTTGTGATGTGACACACATAATCAGTGTGTGACAGGTATGTTTTGGCAACCACATGTAGGTTGTGACCATGTGAGATGACACACAAGTGGGTTGTGCCTGCTGTGATGTGATACTCTCATGTGTGATGACAGATATGATGTAACACTTCATCAAGCATGTGGCAAATGTGAGTCAACAATCACACTCTGGGTGTGACAGATGTCAGATGACACTGCCATATTTGCTGAGACAGAAATGATGTGACAGTCACAGGCATGATGTGAAAAATAGGATGTGACACTACATAAAGCATGTCACAAATGTGAGGTGATAATGACACTTTGGATGTGACAGATATCACAACTGCCATGTGTGTTGAGACAGAAATGATATGACAATAACAGGCATGTGACTGATATGTAGTGGCACTTGCACATTATGACACATGAGAAGACAATCACAAGGACCTTGTGACAGGTGTGATGTGACAATCATAAGTGGTTTGTGCCAGTTGTGGGTTGACAATCACTCGATGGTTGTGATAATGTGAATTGTGGAAAAACAGGTTTGTGATATAGACTTTGACATGCACATGTGTGATGTGACAGATATGCGACTCTCTCTAAGGCATGTGTCAAATATGAGGTGACGATCACACTCTGGGTGTAACAGATGTCAGGGGAATCTGCCACATGTGTTGAGACAGAAATGAGGTCACAGGTGCAATGTGACAGATATGATGTGACAGTTGTGCATGATGACACAGAGGAGGTGACAATCACAAGGGCACAGTGTGTGTTGAGGCAGAAATGCTGTGACAATAACAGACATGATGTGACTGATATGTTATGGCACTTGCGTGTTACAACACAGGTGATGTGACAATCACATGGGCCTTGTAACAGTTTTGATGTGACACACATAAGCATGTGTGACACATGTGTGGTGATCACGTGAGGTGACACACAAATGGCTTGTGCTTGATGTGATATGACTCTCATGTGTGATGACAGGTATGATGCGATGCTCTGTAAAGCAAGTGACAATGTGAGGTGACACACAAGTTGGTTGGAACTGATCTGATGTGACACACACATGTGTGATATGAGAGGTATGATGTGACACCCCTGCATGGCATGTGACTTATATGAGGTGACACTCACTCTCTGGGTGTGACACATGTCAGGAGACACTCTCATGCATGTTGAGACAGATGTGATATGACAATCACAGGTGCAATGCGACACATATGATGGGGCATTTGCATGTTAAGATACATGTGGGATGACAACCACAGAAGCGTTGTGACAGTTGTGATGTGACAATCATAAATGGCTTGGGACAAATGAGTGGTGACAATCGTATGCTGATTGTGACCTTCTGAGTTGACATGCATGTGGGTTGTGATGGACATGATGTGACATGCACATGTGAAGTGACAGGTATGCTGTAATGCTTCTGGAAGTCTTCTGACAAATTGAGGTCACAATAACACTCTGAGTGTGACAGGTATCAGGTGACAATGCCACATGTGTTGAGACAGAAATGATATGAGAGCCACAGGCATGATGTGATAGCTATGATGTGACACTTGCCTCTTAAGACACATGTTGAGGTAACAATCACATGAGTGTTGTGACAGTTGTGATGTGACACACATAAGCAATGTGTGACAGGTGTGTGATGACAACCACATGCTGGTTGTGACCATGTGAGGTGACACAAGTGGGTTGTACCTGATGAGATATGACACTCTCACATGTGATGCGACAGATATGATGTGACACTCTGGAAGGCATTTGACACATGTGATGTGACACTCACACTCAGGGTATGACAGATGTCAGATGACACACCCACATGGGCTGAGACAGAAGTGACGTGATAATCATAAGTGTGATGGGATAGATACGATATAATGCTTTCATGTTATGACACATGTGAGGTAACGGCCACATGGGTGTGGTGACAGTTGTGATATGACACTGATAAGAGGCTTGTGACAGATGTGTGGTGACAATCATATGCCAGTGGTGAACACATGAGGTGACAAATGGGTGGTGATGGATGTGACGTGACAGTCCCATATGTGATGTGACAGGGAAACATGACACTTTGTAAGGCACCTGACAAATGGGAGGTGACAAACACACTCTGGGTGTGACAGATGCCAGGTGACACTGCCACATGTGTTGAGACAGAAATGATGCGAGAGTCACAGGCACGATGTGACAGATATGATGTGACACGTGCATTCTGACATAGGAGAAGTGACAGTCACATGGGTGTTATAACAGTTTTGATGTAACACACAGAAGTATGTGTGACAGATGTGTGGTGACAATCATATGCCAATTGTGACAATGGGAGGTGACACACAACTGGGTTGGATCTGATGTGATGTGACAATCACATGTGCAATGTGACAGGTATGATGTGACAGTTGTGCGTGAAGACACATGTGAGGTGACAGTCACTTGAGCATTGTGACAGTTGTGATGTGAGACTCATAAGTGGCTTGTGACCAGTGTGTGGTGACAATCATATGCAGATTGTGACCATCTGAGATCACATACATATGGGTTTTGACTGATGTGATGTGACATGCACATGTCAGATGTGACAGGGATGATGTGACACTCCCAGAAGACGTGTGACAAGTGTGAGGTGACAATCACACTGTGGGTGTGACAGATATCAGGTGACACTGCCACGTGTGTTGAGACAGAAATGATGTGATGATCACAGGCATGATATGAGAGATATGATGTGACACTTGCATATTATAACACAGATGAGGTGACAATCACATGGGCATTGTAACAGATTTGATGTGACCCACATAAGCATGTGTGACAGATGTGTGGTGACAATAACATGTGGGTTGTGACCATGTGAGGTGACACACAAGTGGGTTGTGCCTCATGTGATATTTCACTCCCATGTGTAATGTGACAGATATGATGTGACACTCCATAACACATGTGACAAATGTGAGGTGACAATCACACTCGAGGTGTGACATATGTCAGGTGACACTGCCACATGTGTTGAAGTAGAAATGGTGTGACCAATAACAGGCACAATGTGACTGACATTTTTGGATAATTGCATGTTATGACACACATGAGGTGACAATCACTCAGGCATTATGACAGGTGTGATGTGACAATCATAAGAGGCTTGTGACAGATGTGTGGTGACAATCACATGCCAATTGTGACAGGGTGAGCTGATACACACCTGGGTTGTGCCTGAAGTTATGTGACATTCTCATGTGTAATGACATATACTGTGTGATACTCTGTAATGCATGTGACAAATGTGAGGTGACAATCACAGTCTTGGTGTGACAGATGTCATGTGACACTGCCATGTGTGTTGAGACAGAAATGGCATGACAGTCACAGGCTCAATGTGACAGATATGATGTGACAGTTGTGCATGATGACACAGAGGAGGTGACAATCACAAGGGCACAGTGACAGCAGTGATGTGACCCACAGAAGCAGTGTGTGTGAAAACCCACATGCTGGTTGTGACTATGTGAGATGACACACAAGGGGCTTGTGCCTGATGTGATATGACACTGTCATGTGTGATGACAGATATGATGTGACACTCCATAAAGCACATGACAAATGTGAGGTGACAATCACACTCTTGGTGTGACAGATGTCATGTGACACTGACATGTGTGTTGAGACAAATAGGTGACAGCCACAGGCATGATGTGACAGATATGTGACACTTGCCTGTTATGACACAGATGAGGTGACAATCACATGGGCATGGTGACAGTTTGGATGTGACACACATAAGTGGTGTGTGACAGCTGTGTGGTGTCAACCACTTGCTGGTTGTGACCATGTGAGGTGACACACAAGTGGGTTGTGCCTGATGTGCTATGACACACTCATGTGATGGGACACATATGACATGACACTCCAGAAGTCATGTGACAAATGTGATGTGCTAATCACACTCTTGTTGAGACAGATGTCAGGTAACACTGCCATGTGTGTCGAGACAGAAATAGTGTGACCCTAACAGGCACAATGGGACTGAAATGTTGTGACACTTGCACATTATGACACCCATGAGGTGACAATCACACAGGCATTGGGACAGGTGTGATGTGACAATCATGAGTCTTGTGACCGATGTGTGGTGACATTGACATGCCAATTGTGACCATGTGGGGTGACACACAAGTGAATTTGGAACTGTTGTGATGTGACACACGCATGTGCAATGTGACTGGTGTGATGTGACACTCCTGGGAGGCATGTGACTAATATGAGGGGACAATCACACTCTGTGTGTCACAGGAGTCAGGTGACACTCTCAAGTGTGTTGAGACCCATGTGATGTGACAATCACATGTGCAATGACACAGGTATGATGTGACCCTTGGGCATTAAGACACATGAGGTGACAAATACATGAACATTGTGACAGTTGTGATGTGACCGTCATAAGCAGCTTGTGACAGATGTGCGGTGACAATCACATGCCAGTTGTGACCATGTGAGGTGACACACAAGTGGGCTGTGCCTGATGTGATATGACACTCTCATGTGTGATGACAGATAGGATGTGTCACTCTGTAAAGCATGTGCCAACTGTGAGGTAACACACTATGGGTGTAACAGATGTCAGATGACACTGCCACATTTGTTGAGGCAGAAATGCTGTGACAATAACAGACATGATGTGACTGATATGTTATGGCACTTGCGTGTTACAACACAGGTGATGTGACAATCACATGGGCCTTGTAACAGTTTTGATGTGACACACATAAGCATGTGTGACACATGTGTGGTGATCACGTGAGGTGACACACAAATGGCTTGTGCTTGATGTGATATGACTCTCATGTGTGATGACAGGTATGATGCGATGCTCTGTAAAGCAAGTGACAATGTGAGGTGACACACAAGTTGATTGGAACTGATCTGATGTGACACACACATGTGTGATATGAGAGGTATGATGTGACACTCCTGCATGGCATGTGACTTATATGAGGTGACAATCACTCTCTGGGTGTGACACATGTCAGGAGACACTCTCATGCATGTTGAGACAGATGTGATATGACAATCACAGGTGCAATGCGACACATATGATGGGGCATTTGCATGTTAAGATACATGTGGGATGACAACCACAGAAGCGTTGTGACAGTTGTGATGTGACAATCATAAATGGCTTGGGACAAATGAGTGGTGACAATCGTATGCTGATTGTGACCTTCTGAGTTGACATGCATGTGGGTTGTGATGGACATGATGTGACATGCACATGTGAAGTGACAGGTATGCTGTAATGCTTCTGGAAGTCTTCTGACAAATTGAGGTCACAATAACACTCTGAGTGTGACAGGTATCAGGTGACAATGCCACATGTGTTGAGACAGAAATGATATGAGAGCCACAGGCATGATGTGATAGCTATGATGTGACACTTGCCTCTTAAGACACATGGTGAGGTAACAATCACATGAGTGTTGTGACAGTTGTGATGTGACACACATAAGCAATGTGTGACAGGTGTGTGATGACAACCACATGCTGGTTGTGACCATGTGAGGTGACACAAGTGGGTTGTACCTGATGAGATATGACACTCTCACATGTGATGCGACAGATATGATGTGACACTCTGGAAGGCATTTGACACATGTGATGTGACACTCACACTCAGGGTATGACAGATGTCAGATGACACACCCACATGGGCTGAGACAGAAGTGACGTGATAATCATAAGTGTGATGGGATAGATACGATATAATGCTTTCATGTTATGACACATGTGAGGTAACGGCCACATGGGTGTGGTGACAGTTGTGATATGACACTGATAAGAGGCTTGTGACAGATGTGTGGTGACAATCATATGCCAGTGGTGAACACATGAGGTGACAAATGGGTGGTGATGGATGTGACGTGACAGTCCCATATGTGATGTGACAGGGAAACATGACACTTTGTAAGGCACCTGACAAATGGGAGGTGACAAACACACTCTGGGTGTGACAGATGCCAGGTGACACTGCCACATGTGTTGAGACAGAAATGATGCGAGAGTCACAGGCACGATGTGACAGATATGATGTGACACGTGCATTCTGACATAGGAGAAGTGACAGTCACATGGGTGTTATAACAGTTTTGATGTAACACACAGAAGTATGTGTGACAGATGTGTGGTGACAATCATATGCCAATTGTGACAATGGGAGGTGACACACAACTGGGTTGGATCTGATGTGATGTGACAATCACATGTGCAATGTGACAGGTATGATGTGACAGTTGTGCGTGAAGACACATGTGAGGTGACAGTCACTTGAGCATTGTGACAGTTGTGATGTGAGACTCATAAGTGGCTTGTGACCAGTGTGTGGTGACAATCATATGCAGATTGTGACCATCTGAGATCACATACATATGGGTTTTGACTGATGTGATGTGACATGCACATGTCAGATGTGACAGGGATGATGTGACACTCCCAGAAGACGTGTGACAAGTGTGAGGTGACAATCACACTGTGGGTGTGACAGATATCAGGTGACACTGCCACGTGTGTTGAGACAGAAATGATGTGATGATCACAGGCATGATATGAGAGATATGATGTGACACTTGCATATTATAACACAGATGAGGTGACCATCACATGGGCATTGTAACAGATTTGACGTGACCCACATAAGCATGTGTGACAGATGTGTGGTGACAATAACATGTGGGTTGTGACCATGTGAGGTGACACACAAGTG
Source organism: Hippopotamus amphibius kiboko (assembly GCF_030028045.1). Taxonomy (NCBI): domain Eukaryota; kingdom Metazoa; phylum Chordata; class Mammalia; order Artiodactyla; family Hippopotamidae; genus Hippopotamus; species Hippopotamus amphibius. The sequence goes on along the minus strand of NC_080192.1, from coordinate 55,767,877 downwards.
GGTTGTGCCTCATGTGATATTTCACTCCCATGTGTAATGTGACAGATATGATGTGACACTCCATAACACATGTGACAAATGTGAGGTGACAATCACACTCGAGGTGTGACATATGTCAGGTGACACTGCCACATGTGTTGAAGTAGAAATGGTGTGACCAATAACAGGCACAATGTGACTGACATTTTTGGATAATTGCATGTTATGACACACATGAGGTGACAATCACTCAGGCATTATGACAGGTGTGATGTGACAATCATAAGAGGCTTGTGACAGATGTGTGGTGACAATCACATGCCAATTGTGACAGGGTGAGCTGATACACACCTGGGTTGTGCCTGAAGTTATGTGACATTCTCATGTGTAATGACATATACTGTGTGATACTCTGTAATGCATGTGACAAATGTGAGGTGACAATCACAGTCTTGGTGTGACAGATGTCATGTGACACTGCCATGTGTGTTGAGACAGAAATGGCATGACAGTCACAGGCTCAATGTGACAGATATGATGTGACACTTGCCCATGATGACACTGGTGAGGTGACAATCACAGGGGGTTGTGAAAGTTGTGATGTGACACACATAATCAGTGTGTGACAGGTATGTTTTGGCAACCACATGTAGGTTGTGACCATGTGAGATGACACACAAGTGGGTTGTGCCTGCTGTGATGTGATACTCTCATGTGTGATGACAGATATGATGTAACACTTCATCAAGCATGTGGCAAATGTGAGTCAACAATCACACTCTGGGTGTGACAGATGTCAGATGACACTGCCATATTTGCTGAGACAGAAATGATGTGACAGTCACAGGCATGATGTGAAAAATAGGATGTGACACTACATAAAGCATGTCACAAATGTGAGGTGATAATGACACTTTGGATGTGACAGATATCACAACTGCCATGTGTGTTGAGACAGAAATGATATGACAATAACAGGCATGTGACTGATATGTAGTGGCACTTGCACATTATGACACATGAGAAGACAATCACAAGGACCTTGTGACAGGTGTGATGTGACAATCATAAGTGGTTTGTGCCAGTTGTGGGTTGACAATCACTCGATGGTTGTGATAATGTGAATTGTGGAAAAACAGGTTTGTGATATAGACTTTGACATGCACATGTGTGATGTGACAGATATGCAACTATCTCTAAGGCATGTGTCAAATATGAGGTGACGATCACACTCTGGGTGTAACAGATGTCAGGGGAATCTGCCACATGTGTTGAGACAGAAATGAGGTCACAGGTGCAATGTGACAGATATGATGTGACAGTTGTGCATGATGACACAGAGGAGGTGACAATCACAAGGGCACAGTGTGTGTTGAGGCAGAAATGCTGTGACAATAACAGACATGATGTGACTGATATGTTATGGCACTTGTGTGTTACAACACAGGTGATGTGACAATCACATGGGCCTTGTAACAGTTTTGATGTGACACACATAAGCATGTGTGACACATGTGTGGTGATCATGTGAGGTGACACACAAATGGCTTGTGCTTGATGTGATATGACTCTCATGTGTGATGACAGGTATGATGCGATGCTCTGTAAAGCAAGTGACAATGTGAGGTGACACACAAGTTGGTTGGAACTGATCTGATGTGACACACACATGTGTGATATGAGAGGTATGATGTGACACCCCTGCATGGCATGTGACTTATATGAGGTGACACTCACTCTCTGGGTGTGACACATGTCAGGAGACACTCTCATGCGTGTTGAGACAGATGTGATATGACAATCACAGGTGCAATGCGACACATATGATGGGGCATTTGCATGTTAAGATACATGTGGGATGACAACCACAGAAGCGTTGTGACAGTTGTGATGTGACAATCATAAATGGCTTGGGACAAATGAGTGGTGACAATCGTATGCTGATTGTGACCTTCTGAGTTGACATGCATGTGGGTTGTGATGGACATGATGTGACATGCACATGTGAAGTGACAGGTATGCTGTAATGCTTCTGGAAGTCTTCTGACAAATTGAGGTCACAATAACACTCTGAGTGTGACAGGTATCAGGTGACAATGCCACATGTGTTGAGACAGAAATGATATGAGAGCCACAGGCATGATGTGATAGCTATGATGTGACACTTGCCTCTTAAGACACATGTTGAGGTAACAATCACATGAGTGTTGTGACAGTTGTGATGTGACACACATAAGCAATGTGTGACAGGTGTGTGATGACAACCACATGCTGGTTGTGACCATGTGAGGTGACACAAGTGGGTTGTACCTGATGAGATATGACACTCTCACATGTGATGCGACAGATATGATGTGACACTCTGGAAGGCATTTGACACATGTGATGTGACACTCACACTCAGGGTATGACAGATGTCAGATGACACACCCACATGGGCTGAGACAGAAGTGACGTGATAATCATAAGTGTGATGGGATAGATACGATATAATGCTTTCATGTTATGACACATGTGAGGTAACGGCCACATGGGTGTGGTGACAGTTGTGATATGACACTGATAAGAGGCTTGTGACAGATGTGTGGTGACAATCATATGCCAGTGGTGAACACATGAGGTGACAAATGGGTGGTGATGGATGTGACGTGACAGTCCCATATGTGATGTGACAGGGAAACATGACACTTTGTAAGGCACCTGACAAATGGGAGGTGACAAACACACTCTGGGTGTGACAGATGCCAGGTGACACTGCCACATGTGTTGAGACAGAAATGATGCGAGAGTCACAGGCATGATGTGACAGATATGATGTGACACGTGCATTCTGACATAGGAGAAGTGACAGTCACATGGGTGTTATAACAGTTTTGATGTAACACACAGAAGTATGTGTGACAGATGTGTGGTGACAATCATATGCCAATTGTGACAATGGGAGGTGACACACAACTGGGTTGGATCTGATGTGATGTGACAATCACATGTGCAATGTGACAGGTATGATGTGACAGTTGTGCGTGAAGACACATGTGAGGTGACAGTCACTTGAGCATTGTGACAGTTGTGATGTGAGACTCATAAGTGGCTTGTGACCAGTGTGTGGTGACAATCATATGCAGATTGTGACCATCTGAGATCACATACATATGGGTTTTGACTGATGTGATGTGACCTGCACATGTCAGATGTGACAGGGATGATGTGACACTCCCAGAAGACGTGTGACAAGTGTGAGGTGACAATCACACTGTGGGTGTGACAGATATCAGGTGACACTGCCACGTGTGTTGAGACAGAAATGATGTGATGATCACAGGCATGATATGAGAGATATGATGTGACACTTGCATATTATAACACAGATGAGGTGACAATCACATGGGCATTGTAACAGATTTGACGTGACCCACATAAGCATGTGTGACAGATGTGTGGTGACAATAACATGTGGGTTGTGACCATGTGAGGTGACACACAAGTGGGTTGTGCCTCATGTGATATTTCACTCCCATGTGTAATGTGACAGATATGATGTGACACTCCATAACACATGTGACAAATGTGAGGTGACAATCACACTCGAGGTGTGACATATGTCAGGTGACACTGCCACATGTGTTGAAGTAGAAATGGTGTGACCAATAACAGGCACAATGTGACTGACATTTTTGGATAATTGCATGTTATGACACACATGAGGTGACAATCACTCAGGCATTATGACAGGTGTGATGTGACAATCATAAGAGGCTTGTGACAGATATGTGGTGACAATCACATGCCAATTGTGACAGGGTGAGCTGATACACACCTGGGTTGTGCCTGAAGTTATGTGACATTCTCATGTGTAATGACATATACTGTGTGATACTCTGTAATGCATGTGACAAATGTGAGGTGACAATCACAGTCTTGGTGTGACAGATGTCATGTGACACTGCCATGTGTGTTGAGACAGAAATGGCATGACAGTCACAGGCTCAATGTGACAGATATGATGTGACAGTTGTGCATGATGACACAGAGGAGGTGACAATCACAAGGGCACAGTGACAGCAGTGATGTGACCCACAGAAGCTGTGTGTGTGAAAACCCACATGCTGGTTGTGACTATGTGAGATGACACACAAGGGGCTTGTGCCTGATGTGATATGACACTGTCATGTGTGATGACAGATATGATGTGACACTCCATAAAGCACATGACAAATGTGAGGTGACAATCACACTCTTGGTGTGACAGATGTCATGTGACACTGACATGTGTGTTGAGACAAATAGGTGACAGCCACAGGCATGATGTGACAGATATGTGACACTTGCCTGTTATGACACAGATGAGGTGACCATCACATGGGCATGGTGACAGTTTGGATGTGACACACATAAGTGGTGTGTGACAGCTGTGTGGTGTCAACCACTTGCTGGTTGTGACCATGTGAGGTGACACACAAGTGGGTTGTGCCTGATGTGCTATGACACACTCATGTGATGGGACACATATGACATGACACTCCAGAAGTCATGTGACAAATGTGATGTGCTAATCACACTCTTGTTGAGACAGATGTCAGGTAACACTGCCATGTGTGTCGAGACAGAAATAGTGTGACCCTAACAGGCACAATGGGACTGAAATGTTGTGACACTTGCACATTATGACACCCATGAGGTGACAATCACACAGGCATTGGGACAGGTGTGATGTGACAATCATGAGTCTTGTGACCGATGTGTGGTGACATTGACATGCCAATTGTGACCATGTGGGGTGACACACAAGTGAATTTGGAACTGTTGTGATGTGACACACGCATGTGCAATGTGACTGGTGTGATGTGACACTCCTGGGAGGCATGTGACTAATATGAGGGGACAATCACACTCTGTGTGTCACAGGAGTCAGGTGACACTCTCAAGTGTGTTGAGACCCATGTGATGTGACAATCACATGTGCAATGACACAGGTATGATGTGACCCTTGGGCATTAAGACACATGAGGTGACAAATACATGAACATTGTGACAGTTGTGATGTGACCGTCATAAGCAGCTTGTGACAGATGTGCGGTGACAATCACATGCCAGTTGTGACCATGTGAGGTGACACACAAGTGGGCTGTGCCTGATGTGATATGACACTCTCATGTGTGATGACAGATAGGATGTGTCACTCTGTAAAGCATGTGCCAAATGTGAGGTAACACACTATGGGTGTAACAGATGTCAGATGACACTGCCACATTTGTTGAGGCAGAAATGCTGTGACAATAACAGACATGATGTGACTGATATGTTATGGCACTTGCGTGTTACAACACAGGTGATGTGACAATCACATGGGCCTTGTAACAGTTTTGATGTGACACACATAAGCATGTGTGACACATGTGTGGTGATCACGTGAGGTGACACACAAATGGCTTGTGCTTGATGTGATATGACTCTCATGTGTGATGACAGGTATGATGCGATGCTCTGTAAAGCAAGTGACAATGTGAGGTGACACACAAGTTGATTGGAACTGATCTGATGTGACACACACATGTGTGATATGAGAGGTATGATGTGACACTCCTGCATGGCATGTGACTTATATGAGGTGACAATCACTCTCTGGGTGTGACACATGTCAGGAGACACTCTCATGCATGTTGAGACAGATGTGATATGACAATCACAGGTGCAATGCGACACATATGATGGGGCATTTGCATGTTAAGATACATGTGGGATGACAACCACAGAAGCGTTGTGACAGTTGTGATGTGACAATCATAAATGGCTTGGGACAAATGAGTGGTGACAATCGTATGCTGATTGTGACCTTCTGAGTTGACATGCATGTGGGTTGTGATGGACATGATGTGACATGCACATGTGAAGTGACAGGTATGCTGTAATGCTTCTGGAAGTCTTCTGACAAATTGAGGTCACAATAACACTCTGAGTGTGACAGGTATCAGGTGACAATGCCACATGTGTTGAGACAGAAATGATATGAGAGCCACAGGCATGATGTGATAGCTATGATGTGACACTTGCCTCTTAAGACACATGGTGAGGTAACAATCACATGAGTGTTGTGACAGTTGTGATGTGACACACATAAGCAATGTGTGACAGGTGTGTGATGACAACCACATGCTGGTTGTGACCATGTGAGGTGACACAAGTGGGTTGTACCTGATGAGATATGACACTCTCACATGTGATGCGACAGATATGATGTGACACTCTGGAAGGCATTTGACACATGTGATGTGACACTCACACTCAGGGTATGACAGATGTCAGATGACACACCCACATGGGCTGAGACAGAAGTGACGTGATAATCATAAGTGTGATGGGATAGATACGATATAATGCTTTCATGTTATGACACATGTGAGGTAACGGCCACATGGGTGTGGTGACAGTTGTGATATGACACTGATAAGAGGCTTGTGACAGATGTGTGGTGACAATCATATGCCAGTGGTGAACACATGAGGTGACAAATGGGTGGTGATGGATGTGACGTGACAGTCCCATATGTGATGTGACAGGGAAACATGACACTTTGTAAGGCACCTGACAAATGGGAGGTGACAAACACACTCTGGGTGTGACAGATGCCAGGTGACACTGCCACATGTGTTGAGACAGAAATGATGCGAGAGTCACAGGCACGATGTGACAGATATGATGTGACACGTGCATTCTGACATAGGAGAAGTGACAGTCACATGGGTGTTATAACAGTTTTGATGTAACACACAGAAGTATGTGTGACAGATGTGTGGTGACAATCATATGCCAATTGTGACAATGGGAGGTGACACACAACTGGGTTGGATCTGATGTGATGTGACAATCACATGTGCAATGTGACAGGTATGATGTGACAGTTGTGCGTGAAGACACATGTGAGGTGACAGTCACTTGAGCATTGTGACAGTTGTGATGTGAGACTCATAAGTGGCTTGTGACCAGTGTGTGGTGACAATCATATGCAGATTGTGACCATCTGAGATCACATACATATGGGTTTTGACTGATGTGATGTGACATGCACATGTCAGATGTGACAGGGATGATGTGACACTCCCAGAAGACGTGTGACAAGTGTGAGGTGACAATCACACTGTGGGTGTGACAGATATCAGGTGACACTGCCACGTGTGTTGAGACAGAAATGATGTGATGATCACAGGCATGATATGAGAGATATGATGTGACACTTGCATATTATAACACAGATGAGGTGACAATCACATGGGCATTGTAACAGATTTGATGTGACCCACATAAGCATGTGTGACAGATGTGTGGTGACAATAACATGTGGGTTGTGACCATGTGAGGTGACACACAAGTGGGTTGTGCCTCATGTGATATTTCACTCCCATGTGTAATGTGACAGATATGATGTGACACTCCATAACACATGTGACAAATGTGAGGTGACAATCACACTCGAGGTGTGACATATGTCAGGTGACACTGCCACATGTGTTGAAGTAGAAATGGTGTGACCAATAACAGGCACAATGTGACTGACATTTTTGGATAATTGCATGTTATGACACACATGAGGTGACAATCACTCAGGCATTATGACAGGTGTGATGTGACAATCATAAGAGGCTTGTGACAGATGTGTGGTGACAATCACATGCCAATTGTGACAGGGTGAGCTGATACACACCTGGGTTGTGCCTGAAGTTATGTGACATTCTCATGTGTAATGACATATACTGTGTGATACTCTGTAATGCATGTGACAAATGTGAGGTGACAATCACAGTCTTGGTGTGACAGATGTCATGTGACACTGCCATGTGTGTTGAGACAGAAATGGCATGACAGTCACAGGCTCAATGTGACAGATATGATGTGACAGTTGTGCATGATGACACAGAGGAGGTGACAATCACAAGGGCACAGTGACAGCAGTGATGTGACCCACAGAAGCAGTGTGTGTGAAAACCCACATGCTGGTTGTGACTATGTGAGATGACACACAAGGGGCTTGTGCCTGATGTGATATGACACTGTCATGTGTGATGACAGATATGATGTGACACTCCATAAAGCACATGACAAATGTGAGGTGACAATCACACTCTTGGTGTGACAGATGTCATGTGACACTGACATGTGTGTTGAGACAAATAGGTGACAGCCACAGGCATGATGTGACAGATATGTGACACTTGCCTGTTATGACACAGATGAGGTGACAATCACATGGGCATGGTGACAGTTTGGATGTGACACACATAAGTGGTGTGTGACAGCTGTGTGGTGTCAACCACTTGCTGGTTGTGACCATGTGAGGTGACACACAAGTGGGTTGTGCCTGATGTGCTATGACACACTCATGTGATGGGACACATATGACATGACACTCCAGAAGTCATGTGACAAATGTGATGTGCTAATCACACTCTTGTTGAGACAGATGTCAGGTAACACTGCCATGTGTGTCGAGACAGAAATAGTGTGACCCTAACAGGCACAATGGGACTGAAATGTTGTGACACTTGCACATTATGACACCCATGAGGTGACAATCACACAGGCATTGGGACAGGTGTGATGTGACAATCATGAGTCTTGTGACCGATGTGTGGTGACATTGACATGCCAATTGTGACCATGTGGGGTGACACACAAGTGAATTTGGAACTGTTGTGATGTGACACACGCATGTGCAATGTGACTGGTGTGATGTGACACTCCTGGGAGGCATGTGACTAATATGAGGGGACAATCACACTCTGTGTGTCACAGGAGTCAGGTGACACTCTCAAGTGTGTTGAGACCCATGTGATGTGACAATCACATGTGCAATGACACAGGTATGATGTGACCCTTGGGCATTAAGACACATGAGGTGACAAATACATGAACATTGTGACAGTTGTGATGTGACCGTCATAAGCAGCTTGTGACAGATGTGCGGTGACAATCACATGCCAGTTGTGACCATGTGAGGTGACACACAAGTGGGCTGTGCCTGATGTGATATGACACTCTCATGTGTGATGACAGATAGGATGTGTCACTCTGTAAAGCATGTGCCAAATGTGAGGTAACACACTATGGGTGTAACAGATGTCAGATGACACTGCCACATTTGTTGAGGCAGAAATGCTGTGACAATAACAGACATGATGTGACTGATATGTTATGGCACTTGCGTGTTACAACACAGGTGATGTGACAATCACATGGGCCTTGTAACAGTTTTGATGTGACACACATAAGCATGTGTGACACATGTGTGGTGATCACGTGAGGTGACACACAAATGGCTTGTGCTTGATGTGATATGACTCTCATGTGTGATGACAGGTATGATGCGATGCTCTGTAAAGCAAGTGACAATGTGAGGTGACACACAAGTTGATTGGAACTGATCTGATGTGACACACACATGTGTGATATGAGAGGTATGATGTGACACTCCTGCATGGCATGTGACTTATATGAGGTGACAATCACTCTCTGGGTGTGACACATGTCAGGAGACACTCTCATGCATGTTGAGACAGATGTGATATGACAATCACAGGTGCAATGCGACACATATGATGGGGCATTTGCATGTTAAGATACATGTGGGATGACAACCACAGAAGCGTTGTGACAGTTGTGATGTGACAATCATAAATGGCTTGGGACAAATGAGTGGTGACAATCGTATGCTGATTGTGACCTTCTGAGTTGACATGCATGTGGGTTGTGATGGACATGATGTGACATGCACATGTGAAGTGACAGGTATGCTGTAATGCTTCTGGAAGTCTTCTGACAAATTGAGGTCACAATAACACTCTGAGTGTGACAGGTATCAGGTGACAATGCCACATGTGTTGAGACAGAAATGATATGAGAGCCACAGGCATGATGTGATAGCTATGATGTGACACTTGCCTCTTAAGACACATGGTGAGGTAACAATCACATGAGTGTTGTGACAGTTGTGATGTGACACACATAAGCAATGTGTGACAGGTGTGTGATGACAACCACATGCTGGTTGTGACCATGTGAGGTGACACAAGTGGGTTGTACCTGATGAGATATGACACTCTCACATGTGATGCGACAGATATGATGTGACACTCTGGAAGGCATTTGACACATGTGATGTGACACTCACACTCAGGGTATGACAGATGTCAGATGACACACCCACATGGGCTGAGACAGAAGTGACGTGATAATCATAAGTGTGATGGGATAGATACGATATAATGCTTTCATGTTATGACACATGTGAGGTAACGGCCACATGGGTGTGGTGACAGTTGTGATATGACACTGATAAGAGGCTTGTGACAGATGTGTGGTGACAATCATATGCCAGTGGTGAACACATGAGGTGACAAATGGGTGGTGATGGATGTGACGTGACAGTCCCATATGTGATGTGACAGGGAAACATGACACTTTGTAAGGCACCTGACAAATGGGAGGTGACAAACACACTCTGGGTGTGACAGATGCCAGGTGACACTGCCACATGTGTTGAGACAGAAATGATGCGAGAGTCACAGGCACGATGTGACAGATATGATGTGACACGTGCATTCTGACATAGGAGAAGTGACAGTCACATGGGTGTTATAACAGTTTTGATGTAACACACAGAAGTATGTGTGACAGATGTGTGGTGACAATCATATGCCAATTGTGACAATGGGAGGTGACACACAACTGGGTTGGATCTGATGTGATGTGACAATCACATGTGCAATGTGACAGGTATGATGTGACAGTTGTGCGTGAAGACACATGTGAGGTGACAGTCACTTGAGCATTGTGACAGTTGTGATGTGAGACTCATAAGTGGCTTGTGACCAGTGTGTGGTGACAATCATATGCAGATTGTGACCATCTGAGATCACATACATATGGGTTTTGACTGATGTGATGTGACATGCACATGTCAGATGTGACAGGGATGATGTGACACTCCCAGAAGACGTGTGACAAGTGTGAGGTGACAATCACACTGTGGGTGTGACAGATATCAGGTGACACTGCCACGTGTGTTGAGACAGAAATGATGTGATGATCACAGGCATGATATGAGAGATATGATGTGACACTTGCATATTATAACACAGATGAGGTGACCATCACATGGGCATTGTAACAGATTTGACGTGACCCACATAAGCATGTGTGACAGATGTGTGGTGACAATAACATGTGGGTTGTGACCATGTGAGGTGACACACAAGTGGGTTGTGCCTCATGTGATATTTCACTCCCATGTGTAATGTGACAGATATGATGTGACACTCCATAACACATGTGACAAATGTGAGGTGACAATCACACTCGAGGTGTGACATATGTCAGGTGACACTGCCACATGTGTTGAAGTAGAAATGGTGTGACCAATAACAGGCACAATGTGACTGACATTTTTGGATAATTGCATGTTATGACACACATGAGGTGACAATCACTCAGGCATTATGACAGGTGTGATGTGACAATCATAAGAGGCTTGTGACAGATGTGTGGTGACAATCACATGCCAATTGTGACAGGGTGAGCTGATACACACCTGGGTTGTGCCTGAAGTTATGTGACATTCTCATGTGTAATGACATATACTGTGTGATACTCTGTAATGCATGTGACAAATGTGAGGTGACAATCACAGTCTTGGTGTGACAGATGTCATGTGACACTGCCATGTGTGTTGAGACAGAAATGGCATGACAGTCACAGGCTCAATGTGACAGATATGATGTGACACTTGCCCATGATGACACTGGTGAGGTGACAATCACAGGGGGTTGTGAAAGTTGTGATGTGACACACATAATCAGTGTGTGACAGGTATGTTTTGGCAACCACATGTAGGTTGTGACCATGTGAGATGACACACAAGTGGGTTGTGCCTGCTGTGATGTGATACTCTCATGTGTGATGACAGATATGATGTAACACTTCATCAAGCATGTGGCAAATGTGAGTCAACAATCACACTCTGGGTGTGACAGATGTCAGATGACACTGCCATATTTGCTGAGACAGAAATGATGTGACAGTCACAGGCATGATGTGAAAAATAGGATGTGACACTACATAAAGCATGTCACAAATGTGAGGTGATAATGACACTTTGGATGTGACAGATATCACAACTGCCATGTGTGTTGAGACAGAAATGATATGACAATAACAGGCATGTGACTGATATGTAGTGGCACTTGCACATTATGACACATGAGAAGACAATCACAAGGACCTTGTGACAGGTGTGATGTGACAATCATAAGTGGTTTGTGCCAGTTGTGGGTTGACAATCACTCGATGGTTGTGATAATGTGAATTGTGGAAAAACAGGTTTGTGATATAGACTTTGACATGCACATGTGTGATGTGACAGATATGCAACTATCTCTAAGGCATGTGTCAAATATGAGGTGACGATCACACTCTGGGTGTAACAGATGTCAGGGGAATCTGCCACATGTGTTGAGACAGAAATGAGGTCACAGGTGCAATGTGACAGATATGATGTGACAGTTGTGCATGATGACACAGAGGAGGTGACAATCACAAGGGCACAGTGTGTGTTGAGGCAGAAATGCTGTGACAATAACAGACATGATGTGACTGATATGTTATGGCACTTGTGTGTTACAACACAGGTGATGTGACAATCACATGGGCCTTGTAACAGTTTTGATGTGACACACATAAGCATGTGTGACACATGTGTGGTGATCATGTGAGGTGACACACAAATGGCTTGTGCTTGATGTGATATGACTCTCATGTGTGATGACAGGTATGATGCGATGCTCTGTAAAGCAAGTGACAATGTGAGGTGACACACAAGTTGGTTGGAACTGATCTGATGTGACACACACATGTGTGATATGAGAGGTATGATGTGACACCCCTGCATGGCATGTGACTTATATGAGGTGACACTCACTCTCTGGGTGTGACACATGTCAGGAGACACTCTCATGCGTGTTGAGACAGATGTGATATGACAATCACAGGTGCAATGCGACACATATGATGGGGCATTTGCATGTTAAGATACATGTGGGATGACAACCACAGAAGCGTTGTGACAGTTGTGATGTGACAATCATAAATGGCTTGGGACAAATGAGTGGTGACAATCGTATGCTGATTGTGACCTTCTGAGTTGACATGCATGTGGGTTGTGATGGACATGATGTGACATGCACATGTGAAGTGACAGGTATGCTGTAATGCTTCTGGAAGTCTTCTGACAAATTGAGGTCACAATAACACTCTGAGTGTGACAGGTATCAGGTGACAATGCCACATGTGTTGAGACAGAAATGATATGAGAGCCACAGGCATGATGTGATAGCTATGATGTGACACTTGCCTCTTAAGACACATGTTGAGGTAACAATCACATGAGTGTTGTGACAGTTGTGATGTGACACACATAAGCAATGTGTGACAGGTGTGTGATGACAACCACATGCTGGTTGTGACCATGTGAGGTGACACAAGTGGGTTGTACCTGATGAGATATGACACTCTCACATGTGATGCGACAGATATGATGTGACACTCTGGAAGGCATTTGACACATGTGATGTGACACTCACACTCAGGGTATGACAGATGTCAGATGACACACCCACATGGGCTGAGACAGAAGTGACGTGATAATCATAAGTGTGATGGGATAGATACGATATAATGCTTTCATGTTATGACACATGTGAGGTAACGGCCACATGGGTGTGGTGACAGTTGTGATATGACACTGATAAGAGGCTTGTGACAGATGTGTGGTGACAATCATATGCCAGTGGTGAACACATGAGGTGACAAATGGGTGGTGATGGATGTGACGTGACAGTCCCATATGTGATGTGACAGGGAAACATGACACTTTGTAAGGCACCTGACAAATGGGAGGTGACAAACACACTCTGGGTGTGACAGATGCCAGGTGACACTGCCACATGTGTTGAGACAGAAATGATGCGAGAGTCACAGGCATGATGTGACAGATATGATGTGACACGTGCATTCTGACATAGGAGAAGTGACAGTCACATGGGTGTTATAACAGTTTTGATGTAACACACAGAAGTATGTGTGACAGATGTGTGGTGACAATCATATGCCAATTGTGACAATGGGAGGTGACACACAACTGGGTTGGATCTGATGTGATGTGACAATCACATGTGCAATGTGACAGGTATGATGTGACAGTTGTGCGTGAAGACACATGTGAGGTGACAGTCACTTGAGCATTGTGACAGTTGTGATGTGAGACTCATAAGTGGCTTGTGACCAGTGTGTGGTGACAATCATATGCAGATTGTGACCATCTGAGATCACATACATATGGGTTTTGACTGATGTGATGTGACCTGCACATGTCAGATGTGACAGGGATGATGTGACACTCCCAGAAGACGTGTGACAAGTGTGAGGTGACAATCACACTGTGGGTGTGACAGATATCAGGTGACACTGCCACGTGTGTTGAGACAGAAATGATGTGATGATCACAGGCATGATATGAGAGATATGATGTGACACTTGCATATTATAACACAGATGAGGTGACAATCACATGGGCATTGTAACAGATTTGACGTGACCCACATAAGCATGTGTGACAGATGTGTGGTGACAATAACATGTGGGTTGTGACCATGTGAGGTGACACACAAGTGGGTTGTGCCTCATGTGATATTTCACTCCCATGTGTAATGTGACAGATATGATGTGACACTCCATAACACATGTGACAAATGTGAGGTGACAATCACACTCGAGGTGTGACATATGTCAGGTGACACTGCCACATGTGTTGAAGTAGAAATGGTGTGACCAATAACAGGCACAATGTGACTGACATTTTTGGATAATTGCATGTTATGACACACATGAGGTGACAATCACTCAGGCATTATGACAGGTGTGATGTGACAATCATAAGAGGCTTGTGACAGATGTGTGGTGACAATCACATGCCAATTGTGACAGGGTGAGCTGATACACACCTGGGTTGTGCCTGAAGTTATGTGACATTCTCATGTGTAATGACATATACTGTGTGATACTCTGTAATGCATGTGACAAATGTGAGGTGACAATCACAGTCTTGGTGTGACAGATGTCATGTGACACTGCCATGTGTGTTGAGACAGAAATGGCATGACAGTCACAGGCTCAATGTGACAGATATGATGTGACAGTTGTGCATGATGACACAGAGGAGGTGACAATCACAAGGGCACAGTGACAGCAGTGATGTGACCCACAGAAGCAGTGTGTGTGAAAACCCACATGCTGGTTGTGACTATGTGAGATGACACACAAGGGGCTTGTGCCTGATGTGATATGACACTGTCATGTGTGATGACAGATATGATGTGACACTCCATAAAGCACATGACAAATGTGAGGTGACAATCACACTCTTGGTGTGACAGATGTCATGTGACACTGACATGTGTGTTGAGACAAATAGGTGACAGCCACAGGCATGATGTGACAGATATGTGACACTTGCCTGTTATGACACAGATGAGGTGACCATCACATGGGCATGGTGACAGTTTGGATGTGACACACATAAGTGGTGTGTGACAGCTGTGTGGTGTCAACCACTTGCTGGTTGTGACCATGTGAGGTGACACACAAGTGGGTTGTGCCTGATGTGCTATGACACACTCATGTGATGGGACACATATGACATGACACTCCAGAAGTCATGTGACAAATGTGATGTGCTAATCACACTCTTGTTGAGACAGATGTCAGGTAACACTGCCATGTGTGTCGAGACAGAAATAGTGTGACCCTAACAGGCACAATGGGACTGAAATGTTGTGACACTTGCACATTATGACACCCATGAGGTGACAATCACACAGGCATTGGGACAGGTGTGATGTGACAATCATGAGTCTTGTGACCGATGTGTGGTGACATTGACATGCCAATTGTGACCATGTGGGGTGACACACAAGTGAATTTGGAACTGTTGTGATGTGACACACGCATGTGCAATGTGACTGGTGTGATGTGACACTCCTGGGAGGCATGTGACTAATATGAGGGGACAATCACACTCTGTGTGTCACAGGAGTCAGGTGACACTCTCAAGTGTGTTGAGACCCATGTGATGTGACAATCACATGTGCAATGACACAGGTATGATGTGACCCTTGGGCATTAAGACACATGAGGTGACAAATACATGAACATTGTGACAGTTGTGATGTGACCGTCATAAGCAGCTTGTGACAGATGTGCGGTGACAATCACATGCCAGTTGTGACCATGTGAGGTGACACACAAGTGGGCTGTGCCTGATGTGATATGACACTCTCATGTGTGATGACAGATAGGATGTGTCACTCTGTAAAGCATGTGCCAAATGTGAGGTAACACACTATGGGTGTAACAGATGTCAGATGACACTGCCACATTTGTTGAGGCAGAAATGCTGTGACAATAACAGACATGATGTGACTGATATGTTATGGCACTTGCGTGTTACAACACAGGTGATGTGACAATCACATGGGCCTTGTAACAGTTTTGATGTGACACACATAAGCATGTGTGACACATGTGTGGTGATCACGTGAGGTGACACACAAATGGCTTGTGCTTGATGTGATATGACTCTCATGTGTGATGACAGGTATGATGCGATGCTCTGTAAAGCAAGTGACAATGTGAGGTGACACACAAGTTGATTGGAACTGATCTGATGTGACACACACATGTGTGATATGAGAGGTATGATGTGACACTCCTGCATGGCATGTGACTTATATGAGGTGACAATCACTCTCTGGGTGTGACACATGTCAGGAGACACTCTCATGCATGTTGAGACAGATGTGATATGACAATCACAGGTGCAATGCGACACATATGATGGGGCATTTGCATGTTAAGATACATGTGGGATGACAACCACAGAAGCGTTGTGACAGTTGTGATGTGACAATCATAAATGGCTTGGGACAAATGAGTGGTGACAATCGTATGCTGATTGTGACCTTCTGAGTTGACATGCATGTGGGTTGTGATGGACATGATGTGACATGCACATGTGAAGTGACAGGTATGCTGTAATGCTTCTGGAAGTCTTCTGACAAATTGAGGTCACAATAACACTCTGAGTGTGACAGGTATCAGGTGACAATGCCACATGTGTTGAGACAGAAATGATATGAGAGCCACAGGCATGATGTGATAGCTATGATGTGACACTTGCCTCTTAAGACACATGGTGAGGTAACAATCACATGAGTGTTGTGACAGTTGTGATGTGACACACATAAGCAATGTGTGACAGGTGTGTGATGACAACCACATGCTGGTTGTGACCATGTGAGGTGACACAAGTGGGTTGTACCTGATGAGATATGACACTCTCACATGTGATGCGACAGATATGATGTGACACTCTGGAAGGCATTTGACACATGTGATGTGACACTCACACTCAGGGTATGACAGATGTCAGATGACACACCCACATGGGCTGAGACAGAAGTGACGTGATAATCATAAGTGTGATGGGATAGATACGATATAATGCTTTCATGTTATGACACATGTGAGGTAACGGCCACATGGGTGTGGTGACAGTTGTGATATGACACTGATAAGAGGCTTGTGACAGATGTGTGGTGACAATCATATGCCAGTGGTGAACACATGAGGTGACAAATGGGTGGTGATGGATGTGACGTGACAGTCCCATATGTGATGTGACAGGGAAACATGACACTTTGTAAGGCACCTGACAAATGGGAGGTGACAAACACACTCTGGGTGTGACAGATGCCAGGTGACACTGCCACATGTGTTGAGACAGAAATGATGCGAGAGTCACAGGCACGATGTGACAGATATGATGTGACACGTGCATTCTGACATAGGAGAAGTGACAGTCACATGGGTGTTATAACAGTTTTGATGTAACACACAGAAGTATGTGTGACAGATGTGTGGTGACAATCATATGCCAATTGTGACAATGGGAGGTGACACACAACTGGGTTGGATCTGATGTGATGTGACAATCACATGTGCAATGTGACAGGTATGATGTGACAGTTGTGCGTGAAGACACATGTGAGGTGACAGTCACTTGAGCATTGTGACAGTTGTGATGTGAGACTCATAAGTGGCTTGTGACCAGTGTGTGGTGACAATCATATGCAGATTGTGACCATCTGAGATCACATACATATGGGTTTTGACTGATGTGATGTGACATGCACATGTCAGATGTGACAGGGATGATGTGACACTCCCAGAAGACGTGTGACAAGTGTGAGGTGACAATCACACTGTGGGTGTGACAGATATCAGGTGACACTGCCACGTGTGTTGAGACAGAAATGATGTGATGATCACAGGCATGATATGAGAGATATGATGTGACACTTGCATATTATAACACAGATGAGGTGACAATCACATGGGCATTGTAACAGATTTGACGTGACCCACATAAGCATGTGTGACAGATGTGTGGTGACAATAACATGTGGGTTGTGACCATGTGAGGTGACACACAAGTGGGTTGTGCCTCATGTGATATTTCACTCCCATGTGTAATGTGACAGATATGATGTGACACTCCATAACACATGTGACAAATGTGAGGTGACAATCACACTCGAGGTGTGACATATGTCAGGTGACACTGCCACATGTGTTGAAGTAGAAGTGGTGTGACCAATAACAGGCACAATGTGACTGACATTTTTGGATAATTGCATGTTATGACACACATGAGGTGACAATCACTCAGGCATTATGACAGGTGTGATGTGACAATCATAAGAGGCTTGTGACAGATGTGTGGTGACAATCACATGCCAATTGTGACAGGGTGAGCTGATACACACGTGGGTTGTGCCTGAAGTTATGTGACATTCTCATGTGTAATGACATATACTGTGTGATACTCTGTAATGCATGTGACAAATGTGAGGTGACAATCACAGTCTTGGTGTGACAGATGTCATGTGACACTGCCATGTGTGTTGAGACAGAAATGGCATGACAGTCACAGGCTCAATGTGACAGATATGATGTGACAGTTGTGCATGATGACACAGAGGAGGTGACAATCACAAGGGCACAGTGACAGCAGTGATGTGACCCACAGAAGCAGTGTGTGTGAAAACCCACATGCTGGTTGTGACTATGTGAGATGACACACAAGGGGCTTGTGCCTGATGTGATATGACACTGTCATGTGTGATGACAGATATGATGTGACACTCCATAAAGCACATGACAAATGTGAGGTGACAATCACACTCTTGGTGTGACAGATGTCATGTGACACTGACATGTGTGTTGAGACAAATAGGTGACAGCCACAGGCATGATGTGACAGATATGTGACACTTGCCTGTTATGACACAGATGAGGTGACAATCACATGGGCATGGTGACAGTTTGGATGTGACACACATAAGTGGTGTGTGACAGCTGTGTGGTGTCAACCACTTGCTGGTTGTGACCATGTGAGGTGACACACAAGTGGGTTGTGCCTGATGTGCTATGACACACTCATGTGATGGGACACATATGACATGACACTCCAGAAGTCATGTGACAAATGTGATGTGCTAATCACACTCTTGTTGAGACAGATGTCAGGTAACACTGCCATGTGTGTCGAGACAGAAATAGTGTGACCCTAACAGGCACAATGGGACTGAAATGTTGTGGCACTTGCACATTATGACACCCATGAGGTGACAATCACACAGGCATTGGGACAGGTGTGATGTGACAATCATGAGTCTTGTGACCGATGTGTGGTGACATTGACATGCCAATTGTGACCATGTGGGGTGACACACAAGTGAATTTGGAACTGTTGTGATGTGACACACGCATGTGCAATGTGACTGGTGTGATGTGACACTCCTGGGAGGCATGTGACTAATATGAGGGGACAATCACACTCTGTGTGTCACAGGAGTCAGGTGACACTCTCAAGTGTGTTGAGACCCATGTGATGTGACAATCACATGTGCAATGACACAGGTATGATGTGACCCTTGGGCATTAAGACACATGAGGTGACAAATACATGAACATTGTGACAGTTGTGATGTGACCGTCATAAGCAGCTTGTGACAGATGTGCGGTGACAATCACATGCCAGTTGTGACCATGTGAGGTGACACACAAGTGGGCTGTGCCTGATGTGATATGACACTCTCATGTGTGATGACAGATAGGATGTGTCACTCTGTAAAGCATGTGCCAAATGTGAGGTAACACACTATGGGTGTAACAGATGTCAGATGACACTGCCACATTTGTTGAGGCAGAAATGCTGTGACAATAACAGACATGATGTGACTGATATGTTATGGCACTTGCGTGTTACAACACAGGTGATGTGACAATCACATGGGCCTTGTAACAGTTTTGATGTGACACACATAAGCATGTGTGACACATGTGTGGTGATCACGTGAGGTGACACACAAATGGCTTGTGCTTGATGTGATATGACTCTCATGTGTGATGACAGGTATGATGCGATGCTCTGTAAAGCAAGTGACAATGTGAGGTGACACACAAGTTGATTGGAACTGATCTGATGTGACACACACATGTGTGATATGAGAGGTATGATGTGACACCCCTGCATGGCATGTGACTTATATGAGGTGACACTCACTCTCTGGGTGTGACACATGTCAGGAGACACTCTCATGCATGTTGAGACAGATGTGATATGACAATCACAGGTGCAATGCGACACATATGATGGGGCATTTGCATGTTAAGATACATGTGGGATGACAACCACAGAAGCGTTGTGACAGTTGTGATGTGACAATCATAAATGGCTTGGGACAAATGAGTGGTGACAATCGTATGCTGATTGTGACCTTCTGAGTTGACATGCATGTGGGTTGTGATGGACATGATGTGACATGCACATGTGAAGTGACAGGTATGCTGTAATGCTTCTGGAAGTCTTCTGACAAATTGAGGTCACAATAACACTCTGAGTGTGACAGGCATCAGGTGACAATGCCACATGTGTTGAGACAGAAATGATATGAGAGCCACAGGCATGATGTGATAGCTATGATGTGACACTTGCCTCTTAAGACACATGGTGAGGTAACAATCACATGAGTGTTGTGACAGTTGTGATGTGACACACATAAGCAATGTGTGACAGGTGTGTGATGACAACCACATGCTGGTTGTGACCATGTGAGGTGACACAAGTGGGTTGTACCTGATGAGATATGACACTCTCACATGTGATGCGACAGATATGATGTGACACTCTGGAAGGCATTTGACACATGTGATGTGACACTCACACTCAGGGTATGACAGATGTCAGATGACACACCCACATGGGCTGAGACAGAATTGACGTGATAATCATAAGTGTGATGGGATAGATACGATATAATGCTTTCATGTTATGACACATGTGAGGTAACGGCCACATGGGTGTGGTGACAGTTGTGATATGACACTGATAAGAGGCTTGTGACAGATGTGTGGTGACAATCATATGCCAGTGGTGAACACATGAGGTGACAAATGGGTGGTGATGGATGTGACGTGGCAGTCCCATATGTGATGTGACAGGGAAACATGACACTTTGTAAGGCACCTGACAAATGGGAGGTGACAAACACACTCTGGGTGTGACAGATGCCAGGTGACACTGCCACATGTGTTGAGACAGAAATGATGCGAGAGTCACAGGCACGATGTGACAGCTATGATGTGACACGTGCATTCTGACATAGGAGAAGTGACAGTCACATGGGTGTTATAACAGTTTTGATGTAACACACAGAAGTATGTGTGACAGATGTGTGGTGACAATCATATGCCAATTGTGACAATGGGAGGTGACACACAACTGGGTTGGAGCTGATGTGATGTGACAATCACATGTGCAATGTGACAGGTATGATGTGACAGTTGTGCGTGAAGACACATGTGAGGTGACAGTCACTTGAGCATTGTGACAGTTGTGATGTGAGACTCATAAGTGGCTTGTGACCAGTGTGTGGTGACAATCATATGCAGATTGTGACCATCTGAGATCACATACATATGGGTTTTGACTGATGTGATGTGACATGCACATGTCAGATGTGACAGGGATGATGTGACACTCCCAGAAGACGTGTGACAAGTGTGAGGTGACAATCACACTGTGGGTGTGACAGATATCAGGTGACACTGCCACGTGTGTTGAGACAGAAATGATGTGATGATCACAGGCATGATATGAGAGATATGATGTGACACTTGCATATTATAACACAGATGAGGTGACCATCACATGGGCATTGTAACAGATTTGACGTGACCCACATAAGCATGTGTGACAGATGTGTGGTGACAATAACATGTGGGTTGTGACCATGTGAGGTGACACACAAGTGGGTTGTGCCTCATGTGATATTTCACTCCCATGTGTAATGTGACAGATATGATGTGACACTCCATAACACATGTGACAAATGTGAGGTGACAATCACACTCGAGGTGTGACATATGTCAGGTGACACTGCCACATGTGTTGAAGTAGAAATGGTGTGACCAATAACAGGCACAATGTGACTGACATTTTTGGATAATTGCATGTTATGACACACATGAGGTGACAATCACTCAGGCATTATGACAGGTGTGATGTGACAATCATAAGAGGCTTGTGACAGATGTGTGGTGACAATCACATGCCAATTGTGACAGGGTGAGCTGATACACACGTGGGTTGTGCCTGAAGTTATGTGACATTCTCATGTGTAATGACATATACTGTGTGATACTCTGTAATGCATGTGACAAATGTGAGGTGACAATCACAGTCTTGGTGTGACAGATGTCATGTGACACTGCCATGTGTGTTGAGACAGAAATGGCATGACAGTCACAGGCTCAATGTGACAGATATGATGTGACACTTGCCCATGATGACACTGGTGAGGTGACAATCACAGGGGGTTGTGAAAGTTGTGATGTGACACACATAATCAGTGTGTGACAGGTATGTTTTGGCAACCACATGTAGGTTGTGACCATGTGAGATGACACACAAGTGGGTTGTGCCTGCTGTGATGTGATACTCTCATGTGTGATGACAGATATGATGTAACACTTCATCAAGCATGTGGCAAATGTGAGTCAACAATCACACTCTGGGTGTGACAGATGTCAGATGACACTGCCATATTTGCTGAGACAGAAATGATGTGACAGTCACAGGCATGATGTGAAAAATATGATGTGACACTACATAAAGCATGTCACAAATGTGAGGTGATAATGACACTTTGGATGTGACAGATATCACAACTGCCATGTGTGTTGAGACAGAAATGATATGACAATAACAGGCATGTGACTGATATGTAGTGGCACTTGCACATTATGACACATGAGAAGACAATCACAAGGACCTTGTGACAGGTGTGATGTGACAATCATAAGTGGTTTGTGCCAGTTGTGGGTTGACAATCACTCGATGGTTGTGATAATGTGAATTGTGGAAAAACAGGTTTGTGATATAGACTTTGACATGCACATGTGTGATGTGACAGATATGCGACTCTCTCTAAGGCATGTGTCAAATATGAGGTGACGATCACACTCTGGGTGTAACAGATGTCAGGGGAATCTGCCACATGTGTTGAGACAGAAATGAGGTCACAGGTGCAATGTGACAGATATGATGTGACAGTTGTGCATGATGACACAGAGGAGGTGACAATCACAAGGGCACAGTGTGTGTTGAGGCAGAAATGCTGTGACAATAACAGACATGATGTGACTGATATGTTATGGCACTTGTGTGTTACAACACAGGTGATGTGACAATCACATGGGCCTTGTAACAGTTTTGATGTGACACACATAAGCATGTGTGACACATGTGTGGTGATCACGTGAGGTGACACACAAATGGCTTGTGCTTGATGTGATATGACTCTCATGTGTGATGACAGGTATGATGCGATGCTCTGTAAAGCAAGTGACAATGTGAGGTGACACACAAGTTGGTTGGAACTGATCTGATGTGACACACACATGTGTGATATGAGAGGTATGATGTGACACCCCTGCATGGCATGTGACTTATATGAGGTGACACTCACTCTCTGGGTGTGACACATGTCAGGAGACACTCTCATGCGTGTTGAGACAGATGTGATATGACAATCACAGGTGCAATGCGACACATATGATGGGGCATTTGCATGTTAAGATACATGTGGGATGACAACCACAGAAGCGTTGTGACAGTTGTGATGTGACAATCATAAATGGCTTGGGACAAATGAGTGGTGACAATCGTATGCTGATTGTGACCTTCTGAGTTGACATGCATGTGGGTTGTGATGGACATGATGTGACATGCACATGTGAAGTGACAGGTATGCTGTAATGCTTCTGGAAGTCTTCTGACAAATTGAGGTCACAATACCACTCTGAGTGTGACAGGTATCAGGTGACAATGCCACATGTGTTGAGACAGAAATGATATGAGAGCCACAGGCATGATGTGATAGCTATGATGTGACACTTGCCTCTTAAGACACATGTTGAGGTAACAATCACATGAGTGTTGTGACAGTTGTGATGTGACACACATAAGCAATGTGTGACAGGTGTGTGATGACAACCACATGCTGGTTGTGACCATGTGAGGTGACACAAGTGGGTTGTACCTGATGAGATATGACACTCTCACATGTGATGCGACAGATATGATGTGACACTCTGGAAGGCATTTGACACATGTGATGTGACACTCACACTCAGGGTATGACAGATGTCAGATGACACACCCACATGGGCTGAGACAGAAGTGACGTGATAATCATAAGTGTGATGGGATAGATACGATATAATGCTTTCATGTTATGACACATGTGAGGTAACGGCCACATGGGTGTGGTGACAGTTGTGATATGACACTGATAAGAGGCTTGTGACAGATGTGTGGTGACAATCATATGCCAGTGGTGAACACATGAGGTGACAAATGGGTGGTGATGGATGTGACGTGACAGTCCCATATGTGATGTGACAGGGAAACATGACACTTTGTAAGGCACCTGACAAATGGGAGGTGACAAACACACTCTGGGTGTGACAGATGCCAGGTGACACTGCCACATGTGTTGAGACAGAAATGATGCGAGAGTCACAGGCACGATGTGACAGATATGATGTGACACGTGCATTCTGACATAGGAGAAGTGACAGTCACATGGGTGTTATAACAGTTTTGATGTAACACACAGAAGTATGTGTGACAGATGTGTGGTGACAATCATATGCCAATTGTGACAATGGGAGGTGACACACAACTGGGTTGGATCTGATGTGATGTGACAATCACATGTGCAATGTGACAGGTATGATGTGACAGTTGTGCGTGAAGACACATGTGAGGTGACAGTCACTTGAGCATTGTGACAGTTGTGATGTGAGACTCATAAGTGGCTTGTGACCAGTGTGTGGTGACAATCATATGCAGATTGTGACCATCTGAGATCACATACATATGGGTTTTGACTGATGTGATGTGACATGCACATGTCAGATGTGACAGGGATGATGTGACACTCCCAGAAGACGTGTGACAAGTGTGAGGTGACAATCACACTGTGGGTGTGACAGATATCAGGTGACACTGCCACGTGTGTTGAGACAGAAATGATGTGATGATCACAGGCATGATATGAGAGATATGATGTGACACTTGCATATTATAACACAGATGAGGTGACAATCACATGGGCATTGTAACAGATTTGACGTGACCCACATAAGCATGTGTGACAGATGTGTGGTGACAATAACATGTGGGTTGTGACCATGTGAGGTGACACACAAGTGGGTTGTGCCTCATGTGATATTTCACTCCCATGTGTAATGTGACAGATATGATGTGACACTCCATAACACATGTGACAAATGTGAGGTGACAATCACACTCGAGGTGTGACATATGTCAGGTGACACTGCCACATGTGTTGAAGTAGAAATGGTGTGACCAATAACAGGCACAATGTGACTGACATTTTTGGATAATTGCATGTTATGACACACATGAGGTGACAATCACTCAGGCATTATGACAGGTGTGATGTGACAATCATAAGAGGCTTGTGACAGATGTGTGGTGACAATCACATGCCAATTGTGACAGGGTGAGCTGATACACACGTGGGTTGTGCCTGAAGTTATGTGACATTCTCATGTGTAATGACATATACTGTGTGATACTCTGTAATGCATGTGACAAATGTGAGGTGACAATCACAGTCTTGGTGTGACAGATGTCATGTGACACTGCCATGTGTGTTGAGACAGAAATGGCATGACAGTCACAGGCTCAATGTGACAGATATGATGTGACAGTTGTGCATGATGACACAGAGGAGGTGACAATCACAAGGGCACTGTGACAGCAGTGATGTGACCCACATAAGCAGTGTGTGAGAAAACCCACATGCTGGTTGTGACTATGTGAGATGACACACAAGGGGCTTGTGCCTGATGTGATATGACACTGTCATGTGTGATGACAGATATGATGTGGCACTCCATAAAGCACATGACAAATGTGAGGTGACAATCACACTCTTGGTGTGACAGATGTCATGTGACACTGACATGTGTGTTGAGACAAATAGGTGACAGCCACAGGCATGATGTGACAGATATGTGACACTTGCCTGTTATGACACAGATGAGGTGACCATCACATGGGCATGGTGACAGTTTGGATGTGACACACATAAGTGGTGTGTGACAGCTGTGTGGTGTCAACCACTTGCTGGTTGTGACCATGTGAGGTGACACACAAGTGGGTTGTGCCTGATGTGCTATGACACACTCATGTGATGGGACACATATGACATGACACTCCAGAAGTCATGTGACACATGTGATGTGCTAATCACACTCTTGTTGAGACAGATGTCAGGTAACACTGCCATGTGTGTCGAGACAGAAATAGTGTGACCCTAACAGGCACAATGTGACTGAAATGTTGTGACACTTGCACATTATGACACCCATGAGGTGACAATCACACAGGCATTGGGACAGGTGTGATGTGACAATCATGAGTCTTGTGACAGATGTGTGGTGACATTGACATGCCAATTGTGACCATGTGAGGTGACACACAAGTGAATTTGGAACTGTTACGATGTGACACACGCATGTGCAATGTGACTGGTGTGATGTGACACTCCTGGGAGGCATGTGACTAATATGAGGGGACAATCACACTCTGTGTGTCACAGGAGTCAGGTGACACTCTCAAGTGTGTTGAGACCCATGTGATGTGACAATCACATGTGCAATGACACAGGTATGATGTGACCCTTGGGCATTAAGACACATGAGGTGACAAATACATGAATATTGTGACAGTTGTGATGTGACCATCATAAGCAGCTTGTGACAGATGTGCGGTGACAATCACATGCCAGTTGTGACCATGTGAGGTGACACACAAGTGGGCTGTGCCTGATGTGATATGACACTCTCATGTGTGATGACAGATAGGATGTGTCACTCTGTAAAGCATGTGCCAAATGTGAGGTAACACACTATGGGTGTAACAGATGTCAGATGACACTGCCACATTTGTTGAGGCAGAAATGCTGTGACAATAACAGACATGATGTGACTGATATGTTATGGCACTTGCGTGTTACAACACAGGTGATGTGACAATCACATGGGCCTTGTAACAGTTTTGATGTGACACACATAAGCATGTGTGACACATGTGTGGTGATCACGTGAGGTGACACACAAATGGCTTGTGCTTGATGTGATATGACTCTCATGTGTGATGACAGGTATGATGCGATGCTCTGTAAAGCAAGTGACAATGTGAGGTGACACACAAGTTGGTTGGAACTGATCTGATGTGACACACACATGTGTGATATGAGAGGTATGATGTGACACCCCTGCATGGCATGTGACTTATATGAGGTGACACTCACTCTCTGGGTGTGACACATGTCAGGAGACACTCTCATGCATGTTGAGACAGATGTGATATGACAATCACAGGTGCAATGCGACACATATGATGGGGCATTTGCATGTTAAGATACATGTGGGATGACAACCACAGAAGCGTTGTGACAGTTGTGATGTGACAATCATAAATGGCTTGGGACAAATGAGTGGTGACAATCGTATGCTGATTGTGACCTTCTGAGTTGACATGCATGTGGGTTGTGATGGACATGATGTGACATGCACATGTGAAGTGACAGGTATGCTGTAATGCTTCTGGAAGTCTTCTGACAAATTGAGGTCACAATACCACTCTGAGTGTGACAGGTATCAGGTGACAATGCCACATGTGTTGAGACAGAAATGATATGAGAGCCACAGGCATGATGTGATAGCTATGATGTGACACTTGCCTCTTAAGACACATGGTGAGGTAACAATCACATGAGTGTTGTGACAGTTGTGATGTGACACACATAAGCAATGTGTGACAGGTGTGTGATGACAACCACATGCTGGTTGTGACCATGTGAGGTGACACAAGTGGGTTGTACCTGATGAGATATGACACTCTCACATGTGATGCAACAGATATGATGTGACACTCTGGAAGGCATTTGACACATGTGATGTGACACTCACACTCAGGGTATGACAGATGTCAGATGACACACCCACATGGGCTGAGACAGAAGTGACGTGATAATCATAAGTGTGATGGGATAGATACGATATAATGCTTTCATGTTATGACACATGTGAGGTAACGGCCACATGGGTGTGGTGACAGTTGTGATATGACACTGATAAGAGGCTTGTGACAGATGTGTGGTGACAATCATATGCCAGTGGTGAACACATGAGGTGACAAATGGGTGGTGATGGATGTGACGTGACAGTCCCATATGTGATGTGACAGGGAAACATGACACTTTGTAAGGCACCTGACAAATGGGAGGTGACAAACACACTCTGGGTGTGACAGATGCCAGGTGACACTGCCACATGTGTTGAGACAGAAATGATGCGAGAGTCACAGGCACGATGTGACAGCTATGATGTGACATGTGCATTCTGACATAGGAGAAGTGACAGTCACATGGGTGTTATAACAGTTTTGATGTAACACACAGAAGTATGTGTGACAGATGTGTGGTGACAATCATATGCCAATTGTGACAATGGGAGGTGACACACAACTGGGTTGGATCTGATGTGATGTGACAATCACATGTGCAATGTGACAGGTATGATGTGACAGTTGTGCGTGAAGACACATGTGAGGTGACAGTCACTTGAGCATTGTGACAGTTGTGATGTGAGACTCATAAGTGGCTTGTGACCAGTGTGTGGTGACAATCATATGCAGATTGTGACCATCTGAGATCACATACATATGGGTTTTGACTGATGTGATGTGACATGCACATGTCAGATGTGACAGGGATGATGTGACACTCCCAGAAGACGTGTGACAAGTGTGAGGTGACAATCACACTGTGGGTGTGACAGATATCAGGTGACACTGCCACGTGTGTTGAGACAGAAATGATGTGATGATCACAGGCATGATATGAGAGATATGATGTGACACTTGCATATTATAACACAGATGAGGTGACAATCACATGGGCATTGTAACAGATTTGATGTGACCCACATAAGCATGTGTGACAGATGTGTGGTGACAATAACATGTGGGTTGTGACCATGTGAGGTGACACACAAGTGGGTTGTGCCTCATGTGATATTTCACTCCCATGTGTAATGTGACAGATATGATGTGACACTCCATAACACATGTGACAAATGTGAGGTGACAATCACACTCGAGGTGTGACATATGTCAGGTGACACTGCCACATGTGTTGAAGTAGAAATGGTGTGACCAATAACAGGCACAATGTGACTGACATTTTTGGATAATTGCATGTTATGACACACATGAGGTGACAATCACTCAGGCATTATGACAGGTGTGATGTGACAATCATAAGAGGCTTGTGACAGATGTGTGGTGACAATCACATGCCAATTGTGACAGGGTGAGCTGATACACACGTGGGTTGTGCCTGAAGTTATGTGACATTCTCATGTGTAATGACATATACTGTGTGATACTCTGTAATGCATGTGACAAATGTGAGGTGACAATCACAGTCTTGGTGTGACAGATGTCATGTGACACTGCCATGTGTGTTGAGACAGAAATGGCATGACAGTCACAGGCTCAATGTGAGAGATATGATGTGACAGTTGTGCATGATGACACAGAGGAGGTGACAATCACAAGGGCACTGTGACAGCAGTGATGTGACCCACATAAGCAGTGTGTGAGAAAACCCACATGCTGGTTGTGACTATGTGAGATGACACACAAGGGGCTTGTGCCTGATGTGATATGACACTGTCATGTGTGATGACAGATATGATGTGGCACTCCATAAAGCACATGACAAATGTGAGGTGACAATCACACTCTTGGTGTGACAGATGTCATGTGACACTGACATGTGTGTTGAGACAAATAGGTGACAGCCACAGGCATGATGTGACAGATATGTGACACTTGCCTGTTATGACACAGATGAGGTGACCATCACATGGGCATGGTGACAGTTTGGATGTGACACACATAAGTGGTGTGTGACAGCTGTGTGGTGTCAACCACTTGCTGGTTGTGACCATGTGAGGTGACACACAAGTGGGTTGTGCCTGATGTGCTATGACACACTCATGTGATGGGACACATATGACATGACACTCCAGAAGTCATGTGACACATGTGATGTGCTAATCACACTCTTGTTGAGACAGATGTCAGGTAACACTGCCATGTGTGTCGAGACAGAAATAGTGTGACCCTAACAGGCACAATGTGACTGAAATGTTGTGACACTTGCACATTATGACACCCATGAGGTGACAATCACACAGGCATTGGGACAGGTGTGATGTGACAATCATGAGTCTTGTGACAGATGTGTGGTGACATTGACATGCCAATTGTGACCATGTGAGGTGACACACAAGTGAATTTGGAACTGTTACGATGTGACACACGCATGTGCAATGTGACTGGTGTGATGTGACACTCCTGGGAGGCATGTGACTAATATGAGGGGACAATCACACTCTGTGTGTCACAGGAGTCAGGTGACACTCTCAAGTGTGTTGAGACCCATGTGATGTGACAATCACATGTGCAATGACACAGGTATGATGTGACCCTTGGGCATTAAGACACATGAGGTGACAAATACATGAATATTGTGACAGTTGTGATGTGACCATCATAAGCAGCTTGTGACAGATGTGCGGTGACAATCACATGCCAGTTGTGACCATGTGAGGTGACACACAAGTGGGCTGTGCCTGATGTGATATGACACTCTCATGTGTGATGACAGATAGGATGTGTCACTCTGTAAAGCATGTGCCAAATGTGAGGTAACACACTATGGGTGTAACAGATGTCAGATGACACTGCCACATTTGTTGAGGCAGAAATGCTGTGACAATAACAGACATGATGTGACTGATATGTTATGGCACTTGCGTGTTACAACACAGGTGATGTGACAATCACATGGGCCTTGTAACAGTTTTGATGTGACACACATAAGCATGTGTGACACATGTGTGGTGATCACGTGAGGTGACACACAAATGGCTTGTGCTTGATGTGATATGACTCTCATGTGTGATGACAGGTATGATGCGATGCTCTGTAAAGCAAGTGACAATGTGAGGTGACACACAAGTTGGTTGGAACTGATCTGATGTGACACACACATGTGTGATATGAGAGGTATGATGTGACACCCCTGCATGGCATGTGACTTATATGAGGTGACACTCACTCTCTGGGTGTGACACATGTCAGGAGACACTCTCATGCATGTTGAGACAGATGTGATATGACAATCACAGGTGCAATGCGACACATATGATGGGGCATTTGCATGTTAAGATACATGTGGGATGACAACCACAGAAGCGTTGTGACAGTTGTGATGTGACAATCATAAATGGCTTGGGACAAATGAGTGGTGACAATCGTATGCTGATTGTGACCTTCTGAGTTGACATGCATGTGGGTTGTGATGGACATGATGTGACATGCACATGTGAAGTGACAGGTATGCTGTAATGCTTCTGGAAGTCTTCTGACAAATTGAGGTCACAATACCACTCTGAGTGTGACAGGTATCAGGTGACAATGCCACATGTGTTGAGACAGAAATGATATGAGAGCCACAGGCATGATGTGATAGCTATGATGTGACACTTGCCTCTTAAGACACATGGTGAGGTAACAATCACATGAGTGTTGTGACAGTTGTGATGTGACACACATAAGCAATGTGTGACAGGTGTGTGATGACAACCACATGCTGGTTGTGACCATGTGAGGTGACACAAGTGGGTTGTACCTGATGAGATATGACACTCTCACATGTGATGCAACAGATATGATGTGACACTCTGGAAGGCATTTGACACATGTGATGTGACACTCACACTCAGGGTATGACAGATGTCAGATGACACACCCACATGGGCTGAGACAGAAGTGACGTGATAATCATAAGTGTGATGGGATAGATACGATATAATGCTTTCATGTTATGACACATGTGAGGTAACGGCCACATGGGTGTGGTGACAGTTGTGATATGACACTGATAAGAGGCTTGTGACAGATGTGTGGTGACAATCATATGCCAGTGGTGAACACATGAGGTGACAAATGGGTGGTGATGGATGTGACGTGACAGTCCCATATGTGATGTGACAGGGAAACATGACACTTTGTAAGGCACCTGACAAATGGGAGGTGACAAACACACTCTGGGTGTGACAGATGCCAGGTGACACTGCCACATGTGTTGAGACAGAAATGATGCGAGAGTCACAGGCACGATGTGACAGCTATGATGTGACATGTGCATTCTGACATAGGAGAAGTGACAGTCACATGGGTGTTATAACAGTTTTGATGTAACACACAGAAGTATGTGTGACAGATGTGTGGTGACAATCATATGCCAATTGTGACAATGGGAGGTGACACACAACTGGGTTGGATCTGATGTGATGTGACAATCACATGTGCAATGTGACAGGTATGATGTGACAGTTGTGCGTGAAGACACATGTGAGGTGACAGTCACTTGAGCATTGTGACAGTTGTGATGTGAGACTCATAAGTGGCTTGTGACCAGTGTGTGGTGACAATCATATGCAGATTGTGACCATCTGAGATCACATACATATGGGTTTTGACTGATGTGATGTGACATGCACATGTCAGATGTGACAGGGATGATGTGACACTCCCAGAAGACGTGTGACAAGTGTGAGGTGACAATCACACTGTGGGTGTGACAGATATCAGGTGACACTGCCACGTGTGTTGAGACAGAAATGATGTGATGATCACAGGCATGATATGAGAGATATGATGTGACACTTGCATATTATAACACAGATGAGGTGACAATCACATGGGCATTGTAACAGATTTGATGTGACCCACATAAGCATGTGTGACAGATGTGTGGTGACAATAACATGTGGGTTGTGACCATGTGAGGTGACACACAAGTGGGTTGTGCCTCATGTGATATTTCACTCCCATGTGTAATGTGACAGATATGATGTGACACTCCATAACACATGTGACAAATGTGAGGTGACAATCACACTCGAGGTGTGACATATGTCAGGTGACACTGCCACATGTGTTGAAGTAGAAATGGTGTGACCAATAACAGGCACAATGTGACTGACATTTTTGGATAATTGCATGTTATGACACACATGAGGTGACAATCACTCAGGCATTATGACAGGTGTGATGTGACAATCATAAGAGGCTTGTGACAGATGTGTGGTGACAATCACATGCCAATTGTGACAGGGTGAGCTGATACACACGTGGGGTGTGCCTGAAGTTATGTGACATTCTCATGTGTAATGACATATACTGTGTGATACTCTGTAATGCATGTGACAAATGTGAGGTGACAATCACAGTCTTGGTGTGACAGATGTCATGTGACACTGCCATGTGTGTTGAGACAGAAATGGCATGACAGTCACAGGCTCAATGTGACAGATATGATGTGACACTTGCCCATGATGACACTGGTGAGGTGACAATCACAGGGGGTTGTGAAAGTTGTGATGTGACACACATAATCAGTGTGTGACAGGTATGTTTTGGCAACCACATGTAGGTTGTGACCATGTGAGATGACACACAAGTGGGTTGTGCCTGCTGTGATGTGATACTCTCATGTGTGATGACAGATATGATGTAACACTTCATCAAGCATGTGGCAAATGTGAGTCAACAATCACACTCTGGGTGTGACAGATGTCAGATGACACTGCCATATTTGCTGAGACAGAAATGATGTGACAGTCACAGGCATGATGTGAAAAATAGGATGTGACACTACATAAAGCATGTCACAAATGTGAGGTGATAATGACACTTTGGATGTGACAGATATCACAACTGCCATGTGTGTTGAGACAGAAATGATATGACAATAACAGGCATGTGACTGATATGTAGTGGCACTTGCACATTATGACACATGAGAAGACAATCACAAGGACCTTGTGACAGGTGTGATGTGACAATCATAAGTGGTTTGTGCCAGTTGTGGGTTGACAATCACTCGATGGTTGTGATAATGTGAATTGTGGAAAAACAGGTTTGTGATATAGACTTTGACATGCACATGTGTGATGTGACAGATATGCGACTCTCTCTAAGGCATGTGTCAAATATGAGGTGACGATCACACTCTGGGTGTAACAGATGTCAGGGGAATCTGCCACATGTGTTGAGACAGAAATGAGGTCACAGGTGCAATGTGACAGATATGATGTGACAGTTGTGCATGATGACACAGAGGAGGTGACAATCACAAGGGCACAGTGTGTGTTGAGGCAGAAATGCTGTGACAATAACAGACATGATGTGACTGATATGTTATGGCACTTGCGTGTTACAACACAGGTGATGTGACAATCACATGGGCCTTGTAACAGTTTTGATGTGACACACATAAGCATGTGTGACACATGTGTGGTGATCACGTGAGGTGACACACAAATGGCTTGTGCTTGATGTGATATGACTCTCATGTGTGATGACAGGTATGATGCGATGCTCTGTAAAGCAAGTGACAATGTGAGGTGACACACAAGTTGGTTGGAACTGATCTGATGTGACACACACATGTGTGATATGAGAGGTATGATGTGACACCCCTGCATGGCATGTGACTTATATGAGGTGACAATCACTCTCTGGGTGTGACACATGTCAGGAGACACTCTCATGCGTGTTGAGACAGATGTGATATGACAATCACAGGTGCAATGCGACACATATGATGGGGCATTTGCATGTTAAGATACATGTGGGATGACAACCACAGAAGCGTTGTGACAGTTGTGATGTGACAGTCATAAATGGCTTGGGACAAATGAGTGGTGACAATCGTATGCTGATTGTGACCTTCTGAGTTGACATGCATGTGGGTTGTGATGGACATGATGTGACATGCACATGTGAAGTGACAGGTATGCTGTAATGCTTCTGGAAGTCTTCTGACAAATTGAGGTCACAATAACACTCTGAGTGTGACAGGTATCAGGTGACAATGCCACATGTGTTGAGACAGAAATGATATGAGAGCCACAGGCATGATGTGATAGCTATGATGTGACACTTGCCTCTTAAGACACATGTTGAGGTAACAATCACATGAGTGTTGTGACAGTTGTGATGTGACACACATAAGCAATGTGTGACAGGTGTGTGATGACAACCACATGCTGGTTGTGACCATGTGAGGTGACACAAGTGGGTTGTACCTGATGAGATATGACACTCTCACATGTGATGCGACAGATATGATGTGACACTCTGGAAGGCATTTGACACATGTGATGTGACACTCACACTCAGGGTATGACAGATGTCAGATGACACACCCACATGGGCTGAGACAGAAGTGACGTGATAATCATAAGTGTGATGGGATAGATACGATATAATGCTTTCATGTTATGACACATGTGAGGTAACGGCCACATGGGTGTGGTGACAGTTGTGATATGACACTGATAAGAGGCTTGTGACAGATGTGTGGTGACAATCATATGCCAGTGGTGAACACATGAGGTGACAAATGGGTGGTGATGGATGTGACGTGACAGTCCCATATGTGATGTGACAGGGAAACATGACACTTTGTAAGGCACCTGACAAATGGGAGGTGACAAACACACTCTGGGTGTGACAGATGCCAGGTGACACTGCCACATGTGTTGAGACAGAAATGATGCGAGAGTCACAGGCACGATGTGACAGATATGATGTGACACGTGCATTCTGACATAGGAGAAGTGACAGTCACATGGGTGTTATAACAGTTTTGATGTAACACACAGAAGTATGTGTGACAGATGTGTGGTGACAATCATATGCCAATTGTGACAATGGGAGGTGACACACAACTGGGTTGGATCTGATGTGATGTGACAATCACATGTGCAATGTGACAGGTATGATGTGACAGTTGTGCGTGAAGACACATGTGAGGTGACAGTCACTTGAGCATTGTGACAGTTGTGATGTGAGACTCATAAGTGGCTTGTGACCAGTGTGTGGTGACAATCATATGCAGATTGTGACCATCTGAGATCACATACATATGGGTTTTGACTGATGTGATGTGACATGCACATGTCAGATGTGACAGGGATGATGTGACACTCCCAGAAGACGTGTGACAAGTGTGAGGTGACAATCACACTGTGGGTGTGACAGATATCAGGTGACACTGCCACGTGTGTTGAGACAGAAATGATGTGATGATCACAGGCATGATATGAGAGATATGATGTGACACTTGCATATTATAACACAGATGAGGTGACAATCACATGGGCATTGTAACAGATTTGATGTGACCCACATAAGCATGTGTGACAGATGTGTGGTGACAATAACATGTGGGTTGTGACCATGTGAGGTGACACACAAGTGGGTTGTGCCTCATGTGATATTTCACTCCCATGTGTAATGTGACAGATATGATGTGACACTCCATAACACATGTGACAAATGTGAGGTGACAATCACACTCGAGGTGTGACATATGTCAGGTGACACTGCCACATGTGTTGAAGTAGAAATGGTGTGACCAATAACAGGCACAATGTGACTGACATTTTTGGATAATTGCATGTTATGACACACATGAGGTGACAATCACTCAGGCATTATGACAGGTGTGATGTGACAATCATAAGAGGCTTGTGACAGATGTGTGGTGACAATCACATGCCAATTGTGACAGGGTGAGCTGATACACACCTGGGTTGTGCCTGAAGTTATGTGACATTCTCATGTGTAATGACATATACTGTGTGATACTCTGTAATGCATGTGACAAATGTGAGGTGACAATCACAGTCTTGGTGTGACAGATGTCATGTGACACTGCCATGTGTGTTGAGACAGAAATGGCATGACAGTCACAGGCTCAATGTGACAGATATGATGTGACAGTTGTGCATGATGACACAGAGGAGGTGACAATCACAAGGGCACAGTGACAGCAGTGATGTGACCCACAGAAGCAGTGTGTGTGAAAACCCACATGCTGGTTGTGACTATGTGAGATGACACACAAGGGGCTTGTGCCTGATGTGATATGACACTGTCATGTGTGATGACAGATATGATGTGACACTCCATAAAGCACATGACAAATGTGAGGTGACAATCACACTCTTGGTGTGACAGATGTCATGTGACACTGACATGTGTGTTGAGACAAATAGGTGACAGCCACAGGCATGATGTGACAGATATGTGACACTTGCCTGTTATGACACAGATGAGGTGACAATCACATGGGCATGGTGACAGTTTGGATGTGACACACATAAGTGGTGTGTGACAGCTGTGTGGTGTCAACCACTTGCTGGTTGTGACCATGTGAGGTGACACACAAGTGGGTTGTGCCTGATGTGCTATGACACACTCATGTGATGGGACACATATGACATGACACTCCAGAAGTCATGTGACAAATGTGATGTGCTAATCACACTCTTGTTGAGACAGATGTCAGGTAACACTGCCATGTGTGTCGAGACAGAAATAGTGTGACCCTAACAGGCACAATGGGACTGAAATGTTGTGACACTTGCACATTATGACACCCATGAGGTGACAATCACACAGGCATTGGGACAGGTGTGATGTGACAATCATGAGTCTTGTGACCGATGTGTGGTGACATTGACATGCCAATTGTGACCATGTGGGGTGACACACAAGTGAATTTGGAACTGTTGTGATGTGACACACGCATGTGCAATGTGACTGGTGTGATGTGACACTCCTGGGAGGCATGTGACTAATATGAGGGGACAATCACACTCTGTGTGTCACAGGAGTCAGGTGACACTCTCAAGTGTGTTGAGACCCATGTGATGTGACAATCACATGTGCAATGACACAGGTATGATGTGACCCTTGGGCATTAAGACACATGAGGTGACAAATACATGAACATTGTGACAGTTGTGATGTGACCGTCATAAGCAGCTTGTGACAGATGTGCGGTGACAATCACATGCCAGTTGTGACCATGTGAGGTGACACACAAGTGGGCTGTGCCTGATGTGATATGACACTCTCATGTGTGATGACAGATAGGATGTGTCACTCTGTAAAGCATGTGCCAAATGTGAGGTAACACACTATGGGTGTAACACATGTCAGATGACACTGCCACATTTGTTGAGGCAGAAATGCTGTGACAATAACAGACATGATGTGACTGATATGTTATGGCACTTGCGTGTTACAACACAGGTGATGTGACAATCACATGGGCCTTGTAACAGTTTTGATGTGACACACATAAGCATGTGTGACACATGTGTGGTGATCACGTGAGGTGACACACAAATGGCTTGTGCTTGATGTGATATGACTCTCATGTGTGATGACAGGTATGATGCGATGCTCTGTAAAGCAAGTGACAATGTGAGGTGACACACAAGTTGATTGGAACTGATCTGATGTGACACACACATGTGTGATATGAGAGGTATGATGTGACACTCCTGCATGGCATGTGACTTATATGAGGTGACAATCACTCTCTGGGTGTGACACATGTCAGGAGACACTCTCATGCATGTTGAGACAGATGTGATATGACAATCACAGGTGCAATGCGACACATATGATGGGGCATTTGCATGTTAAGATACATGTGGGATGACAACCACAGAAGCGTTGTGACAGTTGTGATGTGACAATCATAAATGGCTTGGGACAAATGAGTGGTGACAATCGTATGCTGATTGTGACCTTCTGAGTTGACATGCATGTGGGTTGTGATGGACATGATGTGACATGCACATGTGAAGTGACAGGTATGCTGTAATGCTTCTGGAAGTCTTCTGACAAATTGAGGTCACAATAACACTCTGAGTGTGACAGGTATCAGGTGACAATGCCACATGTGTTGAGACAGAAATGATATGAGAGCCACAGGCATGATGTGATAGCTATGATGTGACACTTGCCTCTTAAGACACATGGTGAGGTAACAATCACATGAGTGTTGTGACAGTTGTGATGTGACACACATAAGCAATGTGTGACAGGTGTGTGATGACAACCACATGCTGGTTGTGACCATGTGAGGTGACACAAGTGGGTTGTACCTGATGAGATATGACACTCTCACATGTGATGCGACAGATATGATGTGACACTCTGGAAGGCATTTGACACATGTGATGTGACACTCACACTCAGGGTATGACAGATGTCAGATGACACACCCACATGGGCTGAGACAGAAGTGACGTGATAATCATAAGTGTGATGGGATAGATACGATATAATGCTTT
Organism: Hippopotamus amphibius kiboko; assembly: GCF_030028045.1. NCBI lineage: Eukaryota > Metazoa > Chordata > Mammalia > Artiodactyla > Hippopotamidae > Hippopotamus > Hippopotamus amphibius. The sequence goes on along the minus strand of NC_080192.1, from coordinate 55,727,827 downwards.
CATGTTATGACACATGTGAGGTAACGGCCACATGGGTGTGGTGACAGTTGTGATATGACACTGATAAGAGGCTTGTGACAGATGTGTGGTGACAATCATATGCCAGTGGTGAACACATGAGGTGACAAATGGGTGGTGATGGATGTGACGTGACAGTCCCATATGTGATGTGACAGGGAAACATGACACTTTGTAAGGCACCTGACAAATGGGAGGTGACAAACACACTCTGGGTGTGACAGATGCCAGGTGACACTGCCACATGTGTTGAGACAGAAATGATGCGAGAGTCACAGGCACGATGTGACAGATATGATGTGACACGTGCATTCTGACATAGGAGAAGTGACAGTCACATGGGTGTTATAACAGTTTTGATGTAACACACAGAAGTATGTGTGACAGATGTGTGGTGACAATCATATGCCAATTGTGACAATGGGAGGTGACACACAACTGGGTTGGATCTGATGTGATGTGACAATCACATGTGCAATGTGACAGGTATGATGTGACAGTTGTGCGTGAAGACACATGTGAGGTGACAGTCACTTGAGCATTGTGACAGTTGTGATGTGAGACTCATAAGTGGCTTGTGACCAGTGTGTGGTGACAATCATATGCAGATTGTGACCATCTGAGATCACATACATATGGGTTTTGACTGATGTGATGTGACATGCACATGTCAGATGTGACAGGGATGATGTGACACTCCCAGAAGACGTGTGACAAGTGTGAGGTGACAATCACACTGTGGGTGTGACAGATATCAGGTGACACTGCCACGTGTGTTGAGACAGAAATGATGTGATGATCACAGGCATGATATGAGAGATATGATGTGACACTTGCATATTATAACACAGATGAGGTGACCATCACATGGGCATTGTAACAGATTTGACGTGACCCACATAAGCATGTGTGACAGATGTGTGGTGACAATAACATGTGGGTTGTGACCATGTGAGGTGACACACAAGTGGGTTGTGCCTCATGTGATATTTCACTCCCATGTGTAATGTGACAGATATGATGTGACACTCCATAACACATGTGACAAATGTGAGGTGACAATCACACTCGAGGTGTGACATATGTCAGGTGACACTGCCACATGTGTTGAAGTAGAAGTGGTGTGACCAATAACAGGCACAATGTGACTGACATTTTTGGATAATTGCATGTTATGACACACATGAGGTGACAATCACTCAGGCATTATGACAGGTGTGATGTGACAATCATAAGAGGCTTGTGACAGATGTGTGGTGACAATCACATGCCAATTGTGACAGGGTGAGCTGATACACACCTGGGTTGTGCCTGAAGTTATGTGACATTCTCATGTGTAATGACATATACTGTGTGATACTCTGTAATGCATGTGACAAATGTGAGGTGACAATCACAGTCTTGGTGTGACAGATGTCATGTGACACTGCCATGTGTGTTGAGACAGAAATGGCATGACAGTCACAGGCTCAATGTGACAGATATGATGTGACAGTTGTGCATGATGACACAGAGGAGGTGACAATCACAAGGGCACAGTGACAGCAGTGATGTGACCCACAGAAGCAGTGTGTGTGAAAACCCACATGCTGGTTGTGACTATGTGAGATGACACACAAGGGGCTTGTGCCTGATGTGATATGACACTGTCATGTGTGATGACAGATATGATGTGACACTCCATAAAGCACATGACAAATGTGAGGTGACAATCACACTCTTGGTGTGACAGATGTCATGTGACACTGACATGTGTGTTGAGACAAATAGGTGACAGCCACAGGCATGATGTGACAGATATGTGACACTTGCCTGTTATGACACAGATGAGGTGACAATCACATGGGCATGGTGACAGTTTGGATGTGACACACATAAGTGGTGTGTGACAGCTGTGTGGTGTCAACCACTTGCTGGTTGTGACCATGTGAGGTGACACACAAGTGGGTTGTGCCTGATGTGCTATGACACACTCATGTGATGGGACACATATGACATGACACTCCAGAAGTCATGTGACAAATGTGATGTGCTAATCACACTCTTGTTGAGACAGATGTCAGGTAACACTGCCATGTGTGTCGAGACAGAAATAGTGTGACCCTAACAGGCACAATGGGACTGAAATGTTGTGACACTTGCACATTATGACACCCATGAGGTGACAATCACACAGGCATTGGGACAGGTGTGATGTGACAATCATGAGTCTTGTGACCGATGTGTGGTGACATTGACATGCCAATTGTGACCATGTGGGGTGACACACAAGTGAATTTGGAACTGTTGTGATGTGACACACGCATGTGCAATGTGACTGGTGTGATGTGACACTCCTGGGAGGCATGTGACTAATATGAGGGGACAATCACACTCTGTGTGTCACAGGAGTCAGGTGACACTCTCAAGTGTGTTGAGACCCATGTGATGTGACAATCACATGTGCAATGACACAGGTATGATGTGACCCTTGGGCATTAAGACACATGAGGTGACAAATACATGAACATTGTGACAGTTGTGATGTGACCGTCATAAGCAGCTTGTGACAGATGTGCGGTGACAATCACATGCCAGTTGTGACCATGTGAGGTGACACACAAGTGGGCTGTGCCTGATGTGATATGACACTCTCATGTGTGATGACAGATAGGATGTGTCACTCTGTAAAGCATGTGCCAAATGTGAGGTAACACACTATGGGTGTAACACATGTCAGATGACACTGCCACATTTGTTGAGGCAGAAATGCTGTGACAATAACAGACATGATGTGACTGATATGTTATGGCACTTGCGTGTTACAACACAGGTGATGTGACAATCACATGGGCCTTGTAACAGTTTTGATGTGACACACATAAGCATGTGTGACACATGTGTGGTGATCACGTGAGGTGACACACAAATGGCTTGTGCTTGATGTGATATGACTCTCATGTGTGATGACAGGTATGATGCGATGCTCTGTAAAGCAAGTGACAATGTGAGGTGACACACAAGTTGATTGGAACTGATCTGATGTGACACACACATGTGTGATATGAGAGGTATGATGTGACACTCCTGCATGGCATGTGACTTATATGAGGTGACAATCACTCTCTGGGTGTGACACATGTCAGGAGACACTCTCATGCATGTTGAGACAGATGTGATATGACAATCACAGGTGCAATGCGACACATATGATGGGGCATTTGCATGTTAAGATACATGTGGGATGACAACCACAGAAGCGTTGTGACAGTTGTGATGTGACAATCATAAATGGCTTGGGACAAATGAGTGGTGACAATCGTATGCTGATTGTGACCTTCTGAGTTGACATGCATGTGGGTTGTGATGGACATGATGTGACATGCACATGTGAAGTGACAGGTATGCTGTAATGCTTCTGGAAGTCTTCTGACAAATTGAGGTCACAATAACACTCTGAGTGTGACAGGTATCAGGTGACAATGCCACATGTGTTGAGACAGAAATGATATGAGAGCCACAGGCATGATGTGATAGCTATGATGTGACACTTGCCTCTTAAGACACATGGTGAGGTAACAATCACATGAGTGTTGTGACAGTTGTGATGTGACACACATAAGCAATGTGTGACAGGTGTGTGATGACAACCACATGCTGGTTGTGACCATGTGAGGTGACACAAGTGGGTTGTACCTGATGAGATATGACACTCTCACATGTGATGCGACAGATATGATGTGACACTCTGGAAGGCATTTGACACATGTGATGTGACACTCACACTCAGGGTATGACAGATGTCAGATGACACACCCACATGGGCTGAGACAGAAGTGACGTGATAATCATAAGTGTGATGGGATAGATACGATATAATGCTTTCATGTTATGACACATGTGAGGTAACGGCCACATGGGTGTGGTGACAGTTGTGATATGACACTGATAAGAGGCTTGTGACAGATGTGTGGTGACAATCATATGCCAGTGGTGAACACATGAGGTGACAAATGGGTGGTGATGGATGTGACGTGACAGTCCCATATGTGATGTGACAGGGAAACATGACACTTTGTAAGGCACCTGACAAATGGGAGGTGACAAACACACTCTGGGTGTGACAGATGCCAGGTGACACTGCCACATGTGTTGAGACAGAAATGATGCGAGAGTCACAGGCACGATGTGACAGATATGATGTGACACGTGCATTCTGACATAGGAGAAGTGACAGTCACATGGGTGTTATAACAGTTTTGATGTAACACACAGAAGTATGTGTGACAGATGTGTGGTGACAATCATATGCCAATTGTGACAATGGGAGGTGACACACAACTGGGTTGGATCTGATGTGATGTGACAATCACATGTGCAATGTGACAGGTATGATGTGACAGTTGTGCGTGAAGACACATGTGAGGTGACAGTCACTTGAGCATTGTGACAGTTGTGATGTGAGACTCATAAGTGGCTTGTGACCAGTGTGTGGTGACAATCATATGCAGATTGTGACCATCTGAGATCACATACATATGGGTTTTGACTGATGTGATGTGACATGCACATGTCAGATGTGACAGGGATGATGTGACACTCCCAGAAGACGTGTGACAAGTGTGAGGTGACAATCACACTGTGGGTGTGACAGATATCAGGTGACACTGCCACGTGTGTTGAGACAGAAATGATGTGATGATCACAGGCATGATATGAGAGATATGATGTGACACTTGCATATTATAACACAGATGAGGTGACCATCACATGGGCATTGTAACAGATTTGACGTGACCCACATAAGCATGTGTGACAGATGTGTGGTGACAATAACATGTGGGTTGTGACCATGTGAGGTGACACACAAGTGGGTTGTGCCTCATGTGATATTTCACTCCCATGTGTAATGTGACAGATATGATGTGACACTCCATAACACATGTGACAAATGTGAGGTGACAATCACACTCGAGGTGTGACATATGTCAGGTGACACTGCCACATGTGTTGAAGTAGAAGTGGTGTGACCAATAACAGGCACAATGTGACTGACATTTTTGGATAATTGCATGTTATGACACACATGAGGTGACAATCACTCAGGCATTATGACAGGTGTGATGTGACAATCATAAGAGGCTTGTGACAGATGTGTGGTGACAATCACATGCCAATTGTGACAGGGTGAGCTGATACACACCTGGGTTGTGCCTGAAGTTATGTGACATTCTCATGTGTAATGACATATACTGTGTGATACTCTGTAATGCATGTGACAAATGTGAGGTGACAATCACAGTCTTGGTGTGACAGATGTCATGTGACACTGCCATGTGTGTTGAGACAGAAATGGCATGACAGTCACAGGCTCAATGTGACAGATATGATGTGACAGTTGTGCATGATGACACAGAGGAGGTGACAATCACAAGGGCACAGTGACAGCAGTGATGTGACCCACAGAAGCAGTGTGTGTGAAAACCCACATGCTGGTTGTGACTATGTGAGATGACACACAAGGGGCTTGTGCCTGATGTGATATGACACTGTCATGTGTGATGACAGATATGATGTGACACTCCATAAAGCACATGACAAATGTGAGGTGACAATCACACTCTTGGTGTGACAGATGTCATGTGACACTGACATGTGTGTTGAGACAAATAGGTGACAGCCACAGGCATGATGTGACAGATATGTGACACTTGCCTGTTATGACACAGATGAGGTGACAATCACATGGGCATGGTGACAGTTTGGATGTGACACACATAAGTGGTGTGTGACAGCTGTGTGGTGTCAACCACTTGCTGGTTGTGACCATGTGAGGTGACACACAAGTGGGTTGTGCCTGATGTGCTATGACACACTCATGTGATGGGACACATATGACATGACACTCCAGAAGTCATGTGACAAATGTGATGTGCTAATCACACTCTTGTTGAGACAGATGTCAGGTAACACTGCCATGTGTGTCGAGACAGAAATAGTGTGACCCTAACAGGCACAATGGGACTGAAATGTTGTGACACTTGCACATTATGACACCCATGAGGTGACAATCACACAGGCATTGGGACAGGTGTGATGTGACAATCATGAGTCTTGTGACCGATGTGTGGTGACATTGACATGCCAATTGTGACCATGTGGGGTGACACACAAGTGAATTTGGAACTGTTGTGATGTGACACACGCATGTGCAATGTGACTGGTGTGATGTGACACTCCTGGGAGGCATGTGACTAATATGAGGGGACAATCACACTCTGTGTGTCACAGGAGTCAGGTGACACTCTCAAGTGTGTTGAGACCCATGTGATGTGACAATCACATGTGCAATGACACAGGTATGATGTGACCCTTGGGCATTAAGACACATGAGGTGACAAATACATGAACATTGTGACAGTTGTGATGTGACCGTCATAAGCAGCTTGTGACAGATGTGCGGTGACAATCACATGCCAGTTGTGACCATGTGAGGTGACACACAAGTGGGCTGTGCCTGATGTGATATGACACTCTCATGTGTGATGACAGATAGGATGTGTCACTCTGTAAAGCATGTGCCAAATGTGAGGTAACACACTATGGGTGTAACAGATGTCAGATGACACTGCCACATTTGTTGAGGCAGAAATGCTGTGACAATAACAGACATGATGTGACTAATATGTTATGGCACTTGCGTGTTACAACACAGGTGATGTGACAATCACATGGGCCTTGTAACAGTTTTGATGTGACACACATAAGCATGTGTGACACATGTGTGGTGATCACGTGAGGTGACACACAAATGGCTTGTGCTTGATGTGATATGACTCTCATGTGTGATGACAGGTATGATGCGATGCTCTGTAAAGCAAGTGACAATGTGAGGTGACACACAAGTTGATTGGAACTGATCTGATGTGACACACACATGTGTGATATGAGAGGTATGATGTGACACCCCTGCATGGCATGTGACTTATATGAGGTGACACTCACTCTCTGGGTGTGACACATGTCAGGAGACACTCTCATGCATGTTGAGACAGATGTGATATGACAATCACAGGTGCAATGCGACACATATGATGGGGCATTTGCATGTTAAGATACATGTGGGATGACAACCACAGAAGCGTTGTGACAGTTGTGATGTGACAATCATAAATGGCTTGGGACAAATGAGTGGTGACAATCGTATGCTGATTGTGACCTTCTGAGTTGACATGCATGTGGGTTGTGATGGACATGATGTGACATGCACATGTGAAGTGACAGGTATGCTGTAATGCTTCTGGAAGTCTTCTGACAAATTGAGGTCACAATAACACTCTGAGTGTGACAGGTATCAGGTGACAATGCCACATGTGTTGAGACAGAAATGATATGAGAGCCACAGGCATGATGTGATAGCTATGATGTGACACTTGCCTCTTAAGACACATGGTGAGGTAACAATCACATGAGTGTTGTGACAGTTGTGATGTGACACACATAAGCAATGTGTGACAGGTGTGTGATGACAACCACATGCTGGTTGTGACCATGTGAGGTGACACAAGTGGGTTGTACCTGATGAGATATGACACTCTCACATGTGATGCGACAGATATGATGTGACACTCTGGAAGGCATTTGACACATGTGATGTGACACTCACACTCAGGGTATGACAGATGTCAGATGACACACCCACATGGGCTGAGACAGAAGTGACGTGATAATCATAAGTGTGATGGGATAGATACGATATAATGCTTTCATGTTATGACACATGTGAGGTAACGGCCACATGGGTGTGGTGACAGTTGTGATATGACACTGATAAGAGGCTTGTGACAGATGTGTGGTGACAATCATATGCCAGTGGTGAACACATGAGGTGACAAATGGGTGGTGATGGATGTGACGTGACAGTCCCATATGTGATGTGACAGGGAAACATGACACTTTGTAAGGCACCTGACAAATGGGAGGTGACAAACACACTCTGGGTGTGACAGATGCCAGGTGACACTGCCACATGTGTTGAGACAGAAATGATGCGAGAGTCACAGGCACGATGTGACAGATATGATGTGACACGTGCATTCTGACATAGGAGAAGTGACAGTCACATGGGTGTTATAACAGTTTTGATGTAACACACAGAAGTATGTGTGACAGATGTGTGGTGACAATCATATGCCAATTGTGACAATGGGAGGTGACACACAACTGGGTTGGATCTGATGTGATGTGACAATCACATGTGCAATGTGACAGGTATGATGTGACAGTTGTGCGTGAAGACACATGTGAGGTGACAGTCACTTGAGCATTGTGACAGTTGTGATGTGAGACTCATAAGTGGCTTGTGACCAGTGTGTGGTGACAATCATATGCAGATTGTGACCATCTGAGATCACATACATATGGGTTTTGACTGATGTGATGTGACATGCACATGTCAGATGTGACAGGGATGATGTGACACTCCCAGAAGATGTGTGACAAGTGTGAGGTGACAATCACACTGTGGGTGTGACAGATATCAGGTGACACTGCCATGTGTGTTGAGACAGAAATGATGTGATGATCACAGGCATGATATGAGAGATATGATGTGACACTTGCATATTATAACACAGATGAGGTGACAATCACATGGGCATTGTAACAGATTTGACGTGACCCACATAAGCATGTGTGACAGATGTGTGGTGACAATAACATGTGGGTTGTGACCATGTGAGGTGACACACAAGTGGGTTGTGCCTCATGTGATATTTCACTCCCATGTGTAATGTGACAGATATGATGTGACACTCCATAACACATGTGACAAATGTGAGGTGACAATCACACTCGAGGTGTGACATATGTCAGGTGACACTGCCACATGTGTTGAAGTAGAAATGGTGTGACCAATAACAGGCACAATGTGACTGACATTTTTGGATAATTGCATGTTATGACACACATGAGGTGACAATCACTCAGGCATTATGACAGGTGTGATGTGACAATCATAAGAGGCTTGTGACAGATGTGTGGTGACAATCACATGCCAATTGTGACAGGGTGAGCTGATACACACGTGGGTTGTGCCTGAAGTTATGTGACATTCTCATGTGTAATGACATATACTGTGTGATACTCTGTAATGCATGTGACAAATGTGAGGTGACAATCACAGTCTTGGTGTGACAGATGTCATGTGACACTGCCATGTGTGTTGAGACAGAAATGGCATGACAGTCACAGGCTCAATGTGACAGATATGATGTGACAGTTGTGCATGATGACACAGAGGAGGTGACAATCACAAGGGCACAGTGACAGCAGTGATGTGACCCACATAAGCAGTGTGTGAGAAAACCCACATGCTGGTTGTGACTATGTGAGATGACACACAAGGGGCTTGTGCCTGATGTGATATGACACTGTCATGTGTGATGACAGATATGATGTGGCACTCCATAAAGCACATGACAAATGTGAGGTGACAATCACACTCTTGGTGTGACAGATGTCATGTGACACTGACATGTGTGTTGAGACAAATAGGTGACAGCCACAGGCATGATGTGACAGATATGTGACACTTGCCTGTTATGACACAGATGAGGTGACCATCACATGGGCATGGTGACAGTTTGGATGTGACACACATAAGTGGTGTGTGACAGCTGTGTGGTGTCAACCACTTGCTGGTTGTGACCATGTGAGGTGACACACAAGTGGGTTGTGCCTGATGTGCTATGACACACTCATGTGATGGGACACATATGACATGACACTCCAGAAGTCATGTGACACATGTGATGTGCTAATCACACTCTTGTTGAGACAGATGTCAGGTAACACTGCCATGTGTGTCGAGACAGAAATAGTGTGACCCTAACAGGCACAATGTGACTGAAATGTTGTGACACTTGCACATTATGACACCCATGAGGTGACAATCACACAGGCATTGGGACAGGTGTGATGTGACAATCATGAGTCTTGTGACCGATGTGTGGTGACATTGACATGCCAATTGTGACCATGTGGGGTGACACACAAGTGAATTTGGAACTGTTGTGATGTGACACACGCATGTGCAATGTGACTGGTGTGATGTGACACTCCTGGGAGGCATGTGACTAATATGAGGGGACAATCACACTCTGTGTGTCACAGGAGTCAGGTGACACTCTCAAGTGTGTTGAGACCCATGTGATGTGACAATCACATGTGCAATGACACAGGTATGATGTGACCCTTGGGCATTAAGACACATGAGGTGACAAATACATGAACATTGTGACAGTTGTGATGTGACCGTCATAAGCAGCTTGTGACAGATGTGCGGTGACAATCACATGCCAGTTGTGACCATGTGAGGTGACACACAAGTGGGCTGTGCCTGATGTGATATGACACTCTCATGTGTGATGACAGATAGGATGTGTCACTCTGTAAAGCATGTGCCAAATGTGAGGTAACACACTATGGGTGTAACAGATGTCAGATGACACTGCCACATTTGTTGAGGGAGAAATGCTGTGACAATAACAGACATGATGTGACTGATATGTTATGGCACTTGCGTGTTACAACACACGTGATGTGACAATCACATGGGCCTTGTAACAGTTTTGATGTGACACACATAAGCATGTGTGACACATGTGTGGTGATCACGTGAGGTGACACACAAATGGCTTGTGCTTGATGTGATATGACTCTCATGTGTGATGACAGGTATGATGCGATGCTCTGTAAAGCAAGTGACAATGTGAGGTGACACACAAGTTGATTGGAACTGATCTGATGTGACACACACATGTGTGATATGAGAGGTATGATGTGACACCCCTGCATGGCATGTGACTTATATGAGGTGACAATCACTCTCTGGGTGTGACACATGTCAGGAGACACTCTCATGCGTGTTGAGACAGATGTGATATGACAATCACAGGTGCAATGCGACACATATGATGGGGCATTTGCATGTTAAGATACATGTGGGATGACAACCACAGAAGCGTTGTGACAGTTGTGATGTGACAGTCATAAATGGCTTGGGACAAATGAGTGGTGACAATCGTATGCTGATTGTGACCTTCTGAGTTGACATGCATGTGGGTTGTGATGGACATGATGTGACATGCACATGTGAAGTGACAGGTATGCTGTAATGCTTCTGGAAGTCTTCTGACAAATTGAGGTCACAATAACACTCTGAGTGTGACAGGTATCAGGTGACAATGCCACATGTGTTGAGACAGAAATGATATGAGAGCCACAGGCATGATGTGATAGCTATGATGTGACACTTGCCTGTTAAGACACATGGTGAGGTAACAATCACATGAGTGTTGTGACAGTTGTGATGTGACACACATAAGCAATGTGTGACAGGTGTGTGATGACAACCACATGCTGGTTGTGACCATGTGAGGTGACACAAGTGGGTTGTACCTGATGAGATATGACACTCTCACATGTGATGCGACAGATATGATGTGACACTCTGGAAGGCATTTGACACATGTGATGTGACACTCACACTCAGGGTATGACAGATGTCAGATGACACACCCACATGGGCTGAGACAGAAGTGACGTGATAATCATAAGTGTGATGGGATAGATACGATATAATGCTTTCATGTTATGACACATGTGAGGTAACGGCCACATGGGTGTGGTGACAGTTGTGATATGACACTGATAAGAGGCTTGTGACAGATGTGTGGTGACAATCATATGCCAGTGGTGAACACATGAGGTGACAAATGGGTGGTGATGGATGTGACGTGACAGTCCCATATGTGATGTGACAGGGAAACATGACACTTTGTAAGGCACCTGACAAATGGGAGGTGACAAACACACTCTGGGTGTGACAGATGCCAGGTGACACTGCCACATGTGTTGAGACAGAAATGATGCGAGAGTCACAGGCACGATGTGACAGATATGATGTGACACGTGCATTCTGACATAGGAGAAGTGACAGTCACATGGGTGTTATAACAGTTTTGATGTAACACACAGAAGTATGTGTGACAGATGTGTGGTGACAATCATATGCCAATTGTGACAATGGGAGGTGACACACAACTGGGTTGGATCTGATGTGATGTGACAATCACATGTGCAATGTGACAGGTATGATGTGACAGTTGTGCGTGAAGACACATGTGAGGTGACAGTCACTTGAGCATTGTGACAGTTGTGATGTGAGACTCATAAGTGGCTTGTGACCAGTGTGTGGTGACAATCATATGCAGATTGTGACCATCTGAGATCACATACATATGGGTTTTGACTGATGTGATGTGACCTGCACATGTCAGATGTGACAGGGATGATGTGACACTCCCAGAAGACGTGTGACAAGTGTGAGGTGACAATCACACTGTGGGTGTGACAGATATCAGGTGACACTGCCACGTGTGTTGAGACAGAAATGATGTGATGATCACAGGCATGATATGAGAGATATGATGTGACACTTGCATATTATAACACAGATGAGGTGACAATCACATGGGCATTGTAACAGATTTGACGTGACCCACATAAGCATGTGTGACAGATGTGTGGTGACAATAACATGTGGGTTGTGACCATGTGAGGTGACACACAAGTGGGTTGTGCCTCATGTGATATTTCACTCCCATGTGTAATGTGACAGATATGATGTGACACTCCATAACACATGTGACAAATGTGAGGTGACAATCACACTCGAGGTGTGACATATGTCAGGTGACACTGCCACATGTGTTGAAGTAGAAATGGTGTGACCAATAACAGGCACAATGTGACTGACATTTTTGGATAATTGCATGTTATGACACACATGAGGTGACAATCACTCAGGCATTATGACAGGTGTGATGTGACAATCATAAGAGGCTTGTGACAGATGTGTGGTGACAATCACATGCCAATTGTGACAGGGTGAGCTGATACACACCTGGGTTGTGCCTGAAGTTATGTGACATTCTCATGTGTAATGACATATACTGTGTGATACTCTGTAATGCATGTGACAAATGTGAGGTGACAATCACAGTCTTGGTGTGACAGATGTCATGTGACACTGCCATGTGTGTTGAGACAGAAATGGCATGACAGTCACAGGCTCAATGTGACAGATATGATGTGACAGTTGTGCATGATGACACAGAGGAGGTGACAATCACAAGGGCACAGTGACAGCAGTGATGTGACCCACAGAAGCAGTGTGTGTGAAAACCCACATGCTGGTTGTGACTATGTGAGATGACACACAAGGGGCTTGTGCCTGATGTGATATGACACTGTCATGTGTGATGACAGATATGATGTGACACTCCATAAAGCACATGACAAATGTGAGGTGACAATCACACTCTTGGTGTGACAGATGTCATGTGACACTGACATGTGTGTTGAGACAAATAGGTGACAGCCACAGGCATGATGTGACAGATATGTGACACTTGCCTGTTATGACACAGATGAGGTGACAATCACATGGGCATGGTGACAGTTTGGATGTGACACACATAAGTGGTGTGTGACAGCTGTGTGGTGTCAACCACTTGCTGGTTGTGACCATGTGAGGTGACACACAAGTGGGTTGTGCCTGATGTGCTATGACACACTCATGTGATGGGACACATATGACATGACACTCCAGAAGTCATGTGACAAATGTGATGTGCTAATCACACTCTTGTTGAGACAGATGTCAGGTAACACTGCCATGTGTGTCGAGACAGAAATAGTGTGACCCTAACAGGCACAATGGGACTGAAATGTTGTGACACTTGCACATTATGACACCCATGAGGTGACAATCACACAGGCATTGGGACAGGTGTGATGTGACAATCATGAGTCTTGTGACCGATGTGTGGTGACATTGACATGCCAATTGTGACCATGTGGGGTGACACACAAGTGAATTTGGAACTGTTGTGATGTGACACACGCATGTGCAATGTGACTGGTGTGATGTGACACTCCTGGGAGGCATGTGACTAATATGAGGGGACAATCACACTCTGTGTGTCACAGGAGTCAGGTGACACTCTCAAGTGTGTTGAGACCCATGTGATGTGACAATCACATGTGCAATGACACAGGTATGATGTGACCCTTGGGCATTAAGACACATGAGGTGACAAATACATGAACATTGTGACAGTTGTGATGTGACCGTCATAAGCAGCTTGTGACAGATGTGCGGTGACAATCACATGCCAGTTGTGACCATGTGAGGTGACACACAAGTGGGCTGTGCCTGATGTGATATGACACTCTCATGTGTGATGACAGATAGGATGTGTCACTCTGTAAAGCATGTGCCAAATGTGAGGTAACACACTATGGGTGTAACAGATGTCAGATGACACTGCCACATTTGTTGAGGCAGAAATGCTGTGACAATAACAGACATGATGTGACTGATATGTTATGGCACTTGCGTGTTACAACACAGGTGATGTGACAATCACATGGGCCTTGTAACAGTTTTGATGTGACACACATAAGCATGTGTGACACATGTGTGGTGATCACGTGAGGTGACACACAAATGGCTTGTGCTTGATGTGATATGACTCTCATGTGTGATGACAGGTATGATGCGATGCTCTGTAAAGCAAGTGACAATGTGAGGTGACACACAAGTTGATTGGAACTGATCTGATGTGACACACACATGTGTGATATGAGAGGTATGATGTGACACTCCTGCATGGCATGTGACTTATATGAGGTGACAATCACTCTCTGGGTGTGACACATGTCAGGAGACACTCTCATGCATGTTGAGACAGATGTGATATGACAATCACAGGTGCAATGCGACACATATGATGGGGCATTTGCATGTTAAGATACATGTGGGATGACAACCACAGAAGCGTTGTGACAGTTGTGATGTGACAATCATAAATGGCTTGGGACAAATGAGTGGTGACAATCGTATGCTGATTGTGACCTTCTGAGTTGACATGCATGTGGGTTGTGATGGACATGATGTGACATGCACATGTGAAGTGACAGGTATGCTGTAATGCTTCTGGAAGTCTTCTGACAAATTGAGGTCACAATAACACTCTGAGTGTGACAGGTATCAGGTGACAATGCCACATGTGTTGAGACAGAAATGATATGAGAGCCACAGGCATGATGTGATAGCTATGATGTGACACTTGCCTCTTAAGACACATGGTGAGGTAACAATCACATGAGTGTTGTGACAGTTGTGATGTGACACACATAAGCAATGTGTGACAGGTGTGTGATGACAACCACATGCTGGTTGTGACCATGTGAGGTGACACAAGTGGGTTGTACCTGATGAGATATGACACTCTCACATGTGATGCGACAGATATGATGTGACACTCTGGAAGGCATTTGACACATGTGATGTGACACTCACACTCAGGGTATGACAGATGTCAGATGACACACCCACATGGGCTGAGACAGAAGTGACGTGATAATCATAAGTGTGATGGGATAGATACGATATAATGCTTTCATGTTATGACACATGTGAGGTAACGGCCACATGGGTGTGGTGACAGTTGTGATATGACACTGATAAGAGGCTTGTGACAGATGTGTGGTGACAATCATATGCCAGTGGTGAACACATGAGGTGACAAATGGGTGGTGATGGATGTGACGTGACAGTCCCATATGTGATGTGACAGGGAAACATGACACTTTGTAAGGCACCTGACAAATGGGAGGTGACAAACACACTCTGGGTGTGACAGATGCCAGGTGACACTGCCACATGTGTTGAGACAGAAATGATGCGAGAGTCACAGGCACGATGTGACAGATATGATGTGACACGTGCATTCTGACATAGGAGAAGTGACAGTCACATGGGTGTTATAACAGTTTTGATGTAACACACAGAAGTATGTGTGACAGATGTGTGGTGACAATCATATGCCAATTGTGACAATGGGAGGTGACACACAACTGGGTTGGATCTGATGTGATGTGACAATCACATGTGCAATGTGACAGGTATGATGTGACAGTTGTGCGTGAAGACACATGTGAGGTGACAGTCACTTGAGCATTGTGACAGTTGTGATGTGAGACTCATAAGTGGCTTGTGACCAGTGTGTGGTGACAATCATATGCAGATTGTGACCATCTGAGATCACATACATATGGGTTTTGACTGATGTGATGTGACATGCACATGTCAGATGTGACAGGGATGATGTGACACTCCCAGAAGACGTGTGACAAGTGTGAGGTGACAATCACACTGTGGGTGTGACAGATATCAGGTGACACTGCCACGTGTGTTGAGACAGAAATGATGTGATGATCACAGGCATGATATGAGAGATATGATGTGACACTTGCATATTATAACACAGATGAGGTGACAATCACATGGGCATTGTAACAGATTTGACGTGACCCACATAAGCATGTGTGACAGATGTGTGGTGACAATAACATGTGGGTTGTGACCATGTGAGGTGACACACAAGTGGGTTGTGCCTCATGTGATATTTCACTCCCATGTGTAATGTGACAGATATGATGTGACACTCCATAACACATGTGACAAATGTGAGGTGACAATCACACTCGAGGTGTGACATATGTCAGGTGACACTGCCACATGTGTTGAAGTAGAAGTGGTGTGACCAATAACAGGCACAATGTGACTGACATTTTTGGATAATTGCATGTTATGACACACATGAGGTGACAATCACTCAGGCATTATGACAGGTGTGATGTGACAATCATAAGAGGCTTGTGACAGATGTGTGGTGACAATCACATGCCAATTGTGACAGGGTGAGCTGATACACACCTGGGTTGTGCCTGAAGTTATGTGACATTCTCATGTGTAATGACATATACTGTGTGATACTCTGTAATGCATGTGACAAATGTGAGGTGACAATCACAGTCTTGGTGTGACAGATGTCATGTGACACTGCCATGTGTGTTGAGACAGAAATGGCATGACAGTCACAGGCTCAATGTGACAGATATGATGTGACAGTTGTGCATGATGACACAGAGGAGGTGACAATCACAAGGGCACAGTGACAGCAGTGATGTGACCCACAGAAGCAGTGTGTGTGAAAACCCACATGCTGGTTGTGACTATGTGAGATGACACACAAGGGGCTTGTGCCTGATGTGATATGACACTGTCATGTGTGATGACAGATATGATGTGACACTCCATAAAGCACATGACAAATGTGAGGTGACAATCACACTCTTGGTGTGACAGATGTCATGTGACACTGACATGTGTGTTGAGACAAATAGGTGACAGCCACAGGCATGATGTGACAGATATGTGACACTTGCCTGTTATGACACAGATGAGGTGACAATCACATGGGCATGGTGACAGTTTGGATGTGACACACATAAGTGGTGTGTGACAGCTGTGTGGTGTCAACCACTTGCTGGTTGTGACCATGTGAGGTGACACACAAGTGGGTTGTGCCTGATGTGCTATGACACACTCATGTGATGGGACACATATGACATGACACTCCAGAAGTCATGTGACAAATGTGATGTGCTAATCACACTCTTGTTGAGACAGATGTCAGGTAACACTGCCATGTGTGTCGAGACAGAAATAGTGTGACCCTAACAGGCACAATGGGACTGAAATGTTGTGACACTTGCACATTATGACACCCATGAGGTGACAATCACACAGGCATTGGGACAGGTGTGATGTGACAATCATGAGTCTTGTGACCGATGTGTGGTGACATTGACATGCCAATTGTGACCATGTGGGGTGACACACAAGTGAATTTGGAACTGTTGTGATGTGACACACGCATGTGCAATGTGACTGGTGTGATGTGACACTCCTGGGAGGCATGTGACTAATATGAGGGGACAATCACACTCTGTGTGTCACAGGAGTCAGGTGACACTCTCAAGTGTGTTGAGACCCATGTGATGTGACAATCACATGTGCAATGACACAGGTATGATGTGACCCTTGGGCATTAAGACACATGAGGTGACAAATACATGAACATTGTGACAGTTGTGATGTGACCGTCATAAGCAGCTTGTGACAGATGTGCGGTGACAATCACATGCCAGTTGTGACCATGTGAGGTGACACACAAGTGGGCTGTGCCTGATGTGATATGACACTCTCATGTGTGATGACAGATAGGATGTGTCACTCTGTAAAGCATGTGCCAAATGTGAGGTAACACACTATGGGTGTAACAGATGTCAGATGACACTGCCACATTTGTTGAGGCAGAAATGCTGTGACAATAACAGACATGATGTGACTGATATGTTATGGCACTTGCGTGTTACAACACAGGTGATGTGACAATCACATGGGCCTTGTAACAGTTTTGATGTGACACACATAAGCATGTGTGACACATGTGTGGTGATCACGTGAGGTGACACACAAATGGCTTGTGCTTGATGTGATATGACTCTCATGTGTGATGACAGGTATGATGCGATGCTCTGTAAAGCAAGTGACAATGTGAGGTGACACACAAGTTGATTGGAACTGATCTGATGTGACACACACATGTGTGATATGAGAGGTATGATGTGACACCCCTGCATGGCATGTGACTTATATGAGGTGACACTCACTCTCTGGGTGTGACACATGTCAGGAGACACTCTCATGCATGTTGAGACAGATGTGATATGACAATCACAGGTGCAATGCGACACATATGATGGGGCATTTGCATGTTAAGATACATGTGGGATGACAACCACAGAAGCGTTGTGACAGTTGTGATGTGACAATCATAAATGGCTTGGGACAAATGAGTGGTGACAATCGTATGCTGATTGTGACCTTCTGAGTTGACATGCATGTGGGTTGTGATGGACATGATGTGACATGCACATGTGAAGTGACAGGTATGCTGTAATGCTTCTGGAAGTCTTCTGACAAATTGAGGTCACAATAACACTCTGAGTGTGACAGGCATCAGGTGACAATGCCACATGTGTTGAGACAGAAATGATATGAGAGCCACAGGCATGATGTGATAGCTATGATGTGACACTTGCCTCTTAAGACACATGGTGAGGTAACAATCACATGAGTGTTGTGACAGTTGTGATGTGACACACATAAGCAATGTGTGACAGGTGTGTGATGACAACCACATCCTGGTTGTGACCATGTGAGGTGACACAAGTGGGTTGTACCTGATGAGATATGACACTCTCACATGTGATGCGACAGATATGATGTGACACTCTGGAAGGCATTTGACACATGTGATGTGACACTCACACTCAGGGTATGACAGATGTCAGATGACACACCCACATGGGCTGAGACAGAAGTGACGTGATAATCATAAGTGTGATGGGATAGATACGATATAATGCTTTCATGTTATGACACATGTGAGGTAACGGCCACATGGGTGTGGTGACAGTTGTGATATGACACTGATAAGAGGCTTGTGACAGATGTGTGGTGACAATCATATGCCAGTGGTGAACACATGAGGTGACAAATGGGTGGTGATGGATGTGACGTGACAGTCCCATATGTGATGTGACAGGGAAACATGACACTTTGTAAGGCACCTGACAAATGGGAGGTGACAAACACACTCTGGGTGTGACAGATGCCAGGTGACACTGCCACATGTGTTGAGACAGAAATGATGCGAGAGTCACAGGCACGATGTGACAGATATGATGTGACACGTGCATTCTGACATAGGAGAAGTGACAGTCACATGGGTGTTATAACAGTTTTGATGTAACACACAGAAGTATGTGTGACAGATGTGTGGTGACAATCATATGCCAATTGTGACAATGGGAGGTGACACACAACTGGGTTGGATCTGATGTGATGTGACAATCACATGTGCAATGTGACAGGTATGATGTGACAGTTGTGCGTGAAGACACATGTGAGGTGACAGTCACTTGAGCATTGTGACAGTTGTGATGTGAGACTCATAAGTGGCTTGTGACCAGTGTGTGGTGACAATCATATGCAGATTGTGACCATCTGAGATCACATACATATGGGTTTTGACTGATGTGATGTGACATGCACATGTCAGATGTGACAGGGATGATGTGACACTCCCAGAAGACGTGTGACAAGTGTGAGGTGACAATCACACTGTGGGTGTGACAGATATCAGGTGACACTGCCACGTGTGTTGAGACAGAAATGATGTGATGATCACAGGCATGATATGAGAGATATGATGTGACACTTGCATATTATAACACAGATGAGGTGACAATCACATGGGCATTGTAACAGATTTGACGTGACCCACATAAGCATGTGTGACAGATGTGTGGTGACAATAACATGTGGGTTGTGACCATGTGAGGTGACACACAAGTGGGTTGTGCCTCATGTGATATTTCACTCCCATGTGTAATGTGACAGATATGATGTGACACTCCATAACACATGTGACAAATGTGAGGTGACAATCACACTCGAGGTGTGACATATGTCAGGTGACACTGCCACATGTGTTGAAGTAGAAGTGGTGTGACCAATAACAGGCACAATGTGACTGACATTTTTGGATAATTGCATGTTATGACACACATGAGGTGACAATCACTCAGGCATTATGACAGGTGTGATGTGACAATCATAAGAGGCTTGTGACAGATGTGTGGTGACAATCACATGCCAATTGTGACAGGGTGAGCTGATACACACCTGGGTTGTGCCTGAAGTTATGTGACATTCTCATGTGTAATGACATATACTGTGTGATACTCTGTAATGCATGTGACAAATGTGAGGTGACAATCACAGTCTTGGTGTGACAGATGTCATGTGACACTGCCATGTGTGTTGAGACAGAAATGGCATGACAGTCACAGGCTCAATGTGACAGATATGATGTGACAGTTGTGCATGATGACACAGAGGAGGTGACAATCACAAGGGCACAGTGACAGCAGTGATGTGACCCACAGAAGCAGTGTGTGTGAAAACCCACATGCTGGTTGTGACTATGTGAGATGACACACAAGGGGCTTGTGCCTGATGTGATATGACACTGTCATGTGTGATGACAGATATGATGTGACACTCCATAAAGCACATGACAAATGTGAGGTGACAATCACACTCTTGGTGTGACAGATGTCATGTGACACTGACATGTGTGTTGAGACAAATAGGTGACAGCCACAGGCATGATGTGACAGATATGTGACACTTGCCTGTTATGACACAGATGAGGTGACAATCACATGGGCATGGTGACAGTTTGGATGTGACACACATAAGTGGTGTGTGACAGCTGTGTGGTGTCAACCACTTGCTGGTTGTGACCATGTGAGGTGACACACAAGTGGGTTGTGCCTGATGTGCTATGACACACTCATGTGATGGGACACATATGACATGACACTCCAGAAGTCAT
Organism: Hippopotamus amphibius kiboko; assembly: GCF_030028045.1. Classification (NCBI taxonomy): domain Eukaryota; kingdom Metazoa; phylum Chordata; class Mammalia; order Artiodactyla; family Hippopotamidae; genus Hippopotamus; species Hippopotamus amphibius. Next base: position 55,706,384 of record NC_080192.1, on the reverse strand, counting down.
GTGACACATGTGATGTGCTAATCACACTCTTGTTGAGACAGATGTCAGGTAACACTGCCATGTGTGTCGAGACAGAAATAGTGTGACCCTAACAGGCACAATGGGACTGAAATGTTGTGACACTTGCACATTATGACACCCATGAGGTGACAATCACACAGGCATTGGGACAGGTGTGATGTGACAATCATGAGTCTTGTGACCGATGTGTGGTGACATTGACATGCCAATTGTGACCATGTGGGGTGACACACAAGTGAATTTGGAACTGTTGTGATGTGACACACGCATGTGCAATGTGACTGGTGTGATGTGACACTCCTGGGAGGCATGTGACTAATATGAGGGGACAATCACACTCTGTGTGTCACAGGAGTCAGGTGACACTCTCAAGTGTGTTGAGACCCATGTGATGTGACAATCACATGTGCAATGACACAGGTATGATGTGACCCTTGGGCATTAAGACACATGAGGTGACAAATACATGAACATTGTGACAGTTGTGATGTGACCGTCATAAGCAGCTTGTGACAGATGTGCGGTGACAATCACATGCCAGTTGTGACCATGTGAGGTGACACACAAGTGGGCTGTGCCTGATGTGATATGACACTCTCATGTGTGATGACAGATAGGATGTGTCACTCTGTAAAGCATGTGCCAAATGTGAGGTAACACACTATGGGTGTAACAGATGTCAGATGACACTGCCACATTTGTTGAGGCAGAAATGCTGTGACAATAACAGACATGATGTGACTGATATGTTATGGCACTTGCGTGTTACAACACAGGTGATGTGACAATCACATGGGCCTTGTAACAGTTTTGATGTGACACACATAAGCATGTGTGACACATGTGTGGTGATCACGTGAGGTGACACACAAATGGCTTGTGCTTGATGTGATATGACTCTCATGTGTGATGACAGGTATGATGCGATGCTCTGTAAAGCAAGTGACAATGTGAGGTGACACACAAGTTGATTGGAACTGATCTGATGTGACACACACATGTGTGATATGAGAGGTATGATGTGACACCCCTGCATGGCATGTGACTTATATGAGGTGACACTCACTCTCTGGGTGTGACACATGTCAGGAGACACTCTCATGCATGTTGAGACAGATGTGATATGACAATCACAGGTGCAATGCGACACATATGATGGGGCATTTGCATGTTAAGATACATGTGGGATGACAACCACAGAAGCGTTGTGACAGTTGTGATGTGACAATCATAAATGGCTTGGGACAAATGAGTGGTGACAATCGTATGCTGATTGTGACCTTCTGAGTTGACATGCATGTGGGTTGTGATGGACATGATGTGACATGCACATGTGAAGTGACAGGTATGCTGTAATGCTTCTGGAAGTCTTCTGACAAATTGAGGTCACAATAACACTCTGAGTGTGACAGGCATCAGGTGACAATGCCACATGTGTTGAGACAGAAATGATATGAGAGCCACAGGCATGATGTGATAGCTATGATGTGACACTTGCCTCTTAAGACACATGGTGAGGTAACAATCACATGAGTGTTGTGACAGTTGTGATGTGACACACATAAGCAATGTGTGACAGGTGTGTGATGACAACCACATCCTGGTTGTGACCATGTGAGGTGACACAAGTGGGTTGTACCTGATGAGATATGACACTCTGACATGTGATGCGACAGATATGATGTGACACTCTGGAAGGCATTTGACACATGTGATGTGACACTCACACTCAGGGTATGACAGATGTCAGATGACACACCCACATGGGCTGAGACAGAAGTGACGTGATAATCATAAGTGTGATGGGATAGATACGATATAATGCTTTCATGTTATGACACATGTGAGGTAACGGCCACATGGGTGTGGTGACAGTTGTGATATGACACTGATAAGAGGCTTGTGACAGATGTGTGGTGACAATCATATGCCAGTGGTGAACACATGAGGTGACAAATGGGTGGTGATGGATGTGACGTGACAGTCCCATATGTGATGTGACAGGGAAACATGACACTTTGTAAGGCACCTGACAAATGGGAGGTGACAAACACACTCTGGGTGTGACAGATGCCAGGTGACACTGCCACATGTGTTGAGACAGAAATGATGCGAGAGTCACAGGCACGATGTGACAGATATGATGTGACACGTGCATTCTGACATAGGAGAAGTGACAGTCACATGGGTGTTATAACAGTTTTGATGTAACACACAGAAGTATGTGTGACAGATGTGTGGTGACAATCATATGCCAATTGTGACAATGGGAGGTGACACACAACTGGGTTGGATCTGATGTGATGTGACAATCACATGTGCAATGTGACAGGTATGATGTGACAGTTGTGCGTGAAGACACATGTGAGGTGACAGTCACTTGAGCATTGTGACAGTTGTGATGTGAGACTCATAAGTGGCTTGTGACCAGTGTGTGGTGACAATCATATGCAGATTGTGACCATCTGAGATCACATACATATGGGTTTTGACTGATGTGATGTGACATGCACATGTCAGATGTGACAGGGATGATGTGACACTCCCAGAAGACGTGTGACAAGTGTGAGGTGACAATCACACTGTGGGTGTGACAGATATCAGGTGACACTGCCACGTGTGTTGAGACAGAAATGATGTGATGATCACAGGCATGATATGAGAGATATGATGTGACACTTGCATATTATAACACAGATGAGGTGACAATCACATGGGCATTGTAACAGATTTGACGTGACCCACATAAGCATGTGTGACAGATGTGTGGTGACAATAACATGTGGGTTGTGACCATGTGAGGTGACACACAAGTGGGTTGTGCCTCATGTGATATTTCACTCCCATGTGTAATGTGACAGATATGATGTGACACTCCATAACACATGTGACAAATGTGAGGTGACAATCACACTCGAGGTGTGACATATGTCAGGTGACACTGCCACATGTGTTGAAGTAGAAATGGTGTGACCAATAACAGGCACAATGTGACTGACATTTTTGGATAATTGCATGTTATGACACACATGAGGTGACAATCACTCAGGCATTATGACAGGTGTGATGTGACAATCATAAGAGGCTTGTGACAGATGTGTGGTGACAATCACATGCCAATTGTGACAGGGTGAGCTGATACACACCTGGGTTGTGCCTGAAGTTATGTGACATTCTCATGTGTAATGACATATACTGTGTGATACTCTGTAATGCATGTGACAAATGTGAGGTGACAATCACAGTCTTGGTGTGACAGATGTCATGTGACACTGCCATGTGTGTTGAGACAGAAATGGCATGACAGTCACAGGCTCAATGTGACAGATATGATGTGACAGTTGTGCATGATGACACAGAGGAGGTGACAATCACAAGGGCACAGTGACAGCAGTGATGTGACCCACATAAGCAGTGTGTGAGAAAACCCACATGCTGGTTGTGACTATGTGAGATGACACACAAGGGGCTTGTGCCTGATGTGATATGACACTGTCATGTGTGATGACAGATATGATGTGGCACTCCATAAAGCACATGACAAATGTGAGGTGACAATCACACTCTTGGTGTGACAGATGTCATGTGACACTGACATGTGTGTTGAGACAAATAGGTGACAGCCACAGGCATGATGTGACAGATATGTGACACTTGCCTGTTATGACACAGATGTGGTGACCATCACATGGGCATGGTGACAGTTTGGATGTGACACACATAAGTGGTGTGTGACAGCTGTGTGGTGTCAACCACTTGCTGGTTGTGACCATGTGAGGTGACACACAAGTGGGTTGTGCCTGATGTGCTATGACACACTCATGTGATGGGACACATATGACATGACACTCCAGAAGTCATGTGACAAATGTGATGTGCTAATCACACTCTTGTTGAGACAGATGTCAGGTAACACTGCCATGTGTGTCGAGACAGAAATAGTGTGACCCTAACAGGCACAATGGGACTGAAATGTTGTGACACTTGCACATTATGACACCCATGAGGTGACAATCACACAGGCATTGGGACAGGTGTGATGTGACAATCATGAGTCTTGTGACCGATGTGTGGTGACATTGACATGCCAATTGTGACCATGTGGGGTGACACACAAGTGAATTTGGAACTGTTGTGATGTGACACACGCATGTGCAATGTGACTGGTGTGATGTGACACTCCTGGGAGGCATGTGACTAATATGAGGGGACAATCACACTCTGTGTGTCACAGGAGTCAGGTGACACTCTCAAGTGTGTTGAGACCCATGTGATGTGACAATCACATGTGCAATGACACAGGTATGATGTGACCCTTGGGCATTAAGACACATGAGGTGACAAATACATGAACATTGTGACAGTTGTGATGTGACCGTCATAAGCAGCTTGTGACAGATGTGCGGTGACAATCACATGCCAGTTGTGACCATGTGAGGTGACACACAAGTGGGCTGTGCCTGATGTGATATGACACTCTCATGTGTGATGACAGATAGGATGTGTCACTCTGTAAAGCATGTGCCAAATGTGAGGTAACACACTATGGGTGTAACAGATGTCAGATGACACTGCCACATTTGTTGAGGCAGAAATGCTGTGACAATAACAGACATGATGTGACTGATATGTTATGGCACTTGCGTGTTACAACACAGGTGATGTGACAATCACATGGGCCTTGTAACAGTTTTGATGTGACACACATAAGCATGTGTGACACATGTGTGGTGATCACGTGAGGTGACACACAAATGGCTTGTGCTTGATGTGATATGACTCTCATGTGTGATGACAGGTATGATGCGATGCTCTGTAAAGCAAGTGACAATGTGAGGTGACACACAAGTTGATTGGAACTGATCTGATGTGACACACACATGTGTGATATGAGAGGTATGATGTGACACCCCTGCATGGCATGTGACTTATATGAGGTGACACTCACTCTCTGGGTGTGACACATGTCAGGAGACACTCTCATGCATGTTGAGACAGATGTGATATGACAATCACAGGTGCAATGCGACACATATGATGGGGCATTTGCATGTTAAGATACATGTGGGATGACAACCACAGAAGCGTTGTGACAGTTGTGATGTGACAATCATAAATGGCTTGGGACAAATGAGTGGTGACAATCGTATGCTGATTGTGACCTTCTGAGTTGACATGCATGTGGGTTGTGATGGACATGATGTGACATGCACATGTGAAGTGACAGGTATGCTGTAATGCTTCTGGAAGTCTTCTGACAAATTGAGGTCACAATAACACTCTGAGTGTGACAGGCATCAGGTGACAATGCCACATGTGTTGAGACAGAAATGATATGAGAGCCACAGGCATGATGTGATAGCTATGATGTGACACTTGCCTCTTAAGACACATGGTGAGGTAACAATCACATGAGTGTTGTGACAGTTGTGATGTGACACACATAAGCAATGTGTGACAGGTGTGTGATGACAACCACATCCTGGTTGTGACCATGTGAGGTGACACAAGTGGGTTGTACCTGATGAGATATGACACTCTGACATGTGATGCGACAGATATGATGTGACACTCTGGAAGGCATTTGACACATGTGATGTGACACTCACACTCAGGGTATGACAGATGTCAGATGACACACCCACATGGGCTGAGACAGAAGTGACGTGATAATCATAAGTGTGATGGGATAGATACGATATAATGCTTTCATGTTATGACACATGTGAGGTAACGGCCACATGGGTGTGGTGACAGTTGTGATATGACACTGATAAGAGGCTTGTGACAGATGTGTGGTGACAATCATATGCCAGTGGTGAACACATGAGGTGACAAATGGGTGGTGATGGATGTGACGTGACAGTCCCATATGTGATGTGACAGGGAAACATGACACTTTGTAAGGCACCTGACAAATGGGAGGTGACAAACACACTCTGGGTGTGACAGATGCCAGGTGACACTGCCACATGTGTTGAGACAGAAATGATGCGAGAGTCACAGGCACGATGTGACAGATATGATGTGACACGTGCATTCTGACATAGGAGAAGTGACAGTCACATGGGTGTTATAACAGTTTTGATGTAACACACAGAAGTATGTGTGACAGATGTGTGGTGACAATCATATGCCAATTGTGACAATGGGAGGTGACACACAACTGGGTTGGATCTGATGTGATGTGACAATCACATGTGCAATGTGACAGGTATGATGTGACAGTTGTGCGTGAAGACACATGTGAGGTGACAGTCACTTGAGCATTGTGACAGTTGTGATGTGAGACTCATAAGTGGCTTGTGACCAGTGTGTGGTGACAATCATATGCAGATTGTGACCATCTGAGATCACATACATATGGGTTTTGACTGATGTGATGTGACATGCACATGTCAGATGTGACAGGGATGATGTGACACTCCCAGAAGACGTGTGACAAGTGTGAGGTGACAATCACACTGTGGGTGTGACAGATATCAGGTGACACTGCCACGTGTGTTGAGACAGAAATGATGTGATGATCACAGGCATGATATGAGAGATATGATGTGACACTTGCATATTATAACACAGATGAGGTGACAATCACATGGGCATTGTAACAGATTTGACGTGACCCACATAAGCATGTGTGACAGATGTGTGGTGACAATAACATGTGGGTTGTGACCATGTGAGGTGACACACAAGTGGGTTGTGCCTCATGTGATATTTCACTCCCATGTGTAATGTGACAGATATGATGTGACACTCCATAACACATGTGACAAATGTGAGGTGACAATCACACTCGAGGTGTGACATATGTCAGGTGACACTGCCACATGTGTTGAAGTAGAAATGGTGTGACCAATAACAGGCACAATGTGACTGACATTTTTGGATAATTGCATGTTATGACACACATGAGGTGACAATCACTCAGGCATTATGACAGGTGTGATGTGACAATCATAAGAGGCTTGTGACAGATGTGTGGTGACAATCACATGCCAATTGTGACAGGGTGAGCTGATACACACCTGGGTTGTGCCTGAAGTTATGTGACATTCTCATGTGTAATGACATATACTGTGTGATACTCTGTAATGCATGTGACAAATGTGAGGTGACAATCACAGTCTTGGTGTGACAGATGTCATGTGACACTGCCATGTGTGTTGAGACAGAAATGGCATGACAGTCACAGGCTCAATGTGACAGATATGATGTGACAGTTGTGCATGATGACACAGAGGAGGTGACAATCACAAGGGCACAGTGACAGCAGTGATGTGACCCACATAAGCAGTGTGTGAGAAAACCCACATGCTGGTTGTGACTATGTGAGATGACACACAAGGGGCTTGTGCCTGATGTGATATGACACTGTCATGTGTGATGACAGATATGATGTGGCACTCCATAAAGCACATGACAAATGTGAGGTGACAATCACACTCTTGGTGTGACAGATGTCATGTGACACTGACATGTGTGTTGAGACAAATAGGTGACAGCCACAGGCATGATGTGACAGATATGTGACACTTGCCTGTTATGACACAGATGTGGTGACCATCACATGGGCATGGTGACAGTTTGGATGTGACACACATAAGTGGTGTGTGACAGCTGTGTGGTGTCAACCACTTGCTGGTTGTGACCATGTGAGGTGACACACAAGTGGGTTGTGCCTGATGTGCTATGACACACTCATGTGATGGGACACATATGACATGACACTCCAGAAGTCATGTGACACATGTGATGTGCTAATCACACTCTTGTTGAGACAGATGTCAGGTAACACTGCCATGTGTGTCGAGACAGAAATAGTGTGACCCTAACAGGCACAATGGGACTGAAATGTTGTGACACTTGCACATTATGACACCCATGAGGTGACAATCACACAGGCATTGGGACAGGTGTGATGTGACAATCATGAGTCTTGTGACCGATGTGTGGTGACATTGACATGCCAATTGTGACCATGTGAGGTGACACACAAGTGAATTTGGAACTGTTACGATGTGACACACGCATGTGCAATGTGACTGGTGTGATGTGACACTCCTGGGAGGCATGTGACTAATATGAGGGGACAATCACACTCTGTGTGTCACAGGAGTCAGGTGACACTCTCAAGTGTGTTGAGACCCATGTGATGTGACAATCACATGTGCAATGACACAGGTATGATGTGACCCTTGGGCATTAAGACACATGAGGTGACAAATACATGAACATTGTGACAGTTGTGATGTGACCGTCATAAGCAGCTTGTGACAGATGTGCGGTGACAATCACATGCCAGTTGTGACCATGTGAGGTGACACACAAGTGGGCTGTGCCTGATGTGATATGACACTCTCATGTGTGATGACAGATAGGATGTGTCACTCTGTAAAGCATGTGCCAAATGTGAGGTAACACACTATGGGTGTAACAGATGTCAGATGACACTGCCACATTTGTTGAGGCAGAAATGCTGTGACAATAACAGACATGATGTGACTGATATGTTATGGCACTTGCGTGTTACAACACAGGTGATGTGACAATCACATGGGCCTTGTAACAGTTTTGATGTGACACACATAAGCATGTGTGACACATGTGTGGTGATCACGTGAGGTGACACACAAATGGCTTGTGCTTGATGTGATATGACTCTCATGTGTGATGACAGGTATGATGCGATGCTCTGTAAAGCAAGTGACAATGTGAGGTGACACACAAGTTGATTGGAACTGATCTGATGTGACACACACATGTGTGATATGAGAGGTATGATGTGACACCCCTGCATGGCATGTGACTTATATGAGGTGACAATCACTCTCTGGGTGTGACACATGTCAGGAGACACTCTCATGCGTGTTGAGACAGATGTGATATGACAATCACAGGTGCAATGCGACACATATGATGGGGCATTTGCATGTTAAGATACATGTGGGATGACAACCACAGAAGCGTTGTGACAGTTGTGATGTGACAGTCATAAATGGCTTGGGACAAATGAGTGGTGACAATCGTATGCTGATTGTGACCTTCTGAGTTGACATGCATGTGGGTTGTGATGGACATGATGTGACATGCACATGTGAAGTGACAGGTATGCTGTAATGCTTCTGGAAGTCTTCTGACAAATTGAGGTCACAATAACACTCTGAGTGTGACAGGTATCAGGTGACAATGCCACATGTGTTGAGACAGAAATGATATGAGAGCCACAGGCATGATGTGATAGCTATGATGTGACACTTGCCTGTTAAGACACATGGTGAGGTAACAATCACATGAGTGTTGTGACAGTTGTGATGTGACACACATAAGCAATGTGTGACAGGTGTGTGATGACAACCACATGCTGGTTGTGACCATGTGAGGTGACACAAGTGGGTTGTACCTGATGAGATATGACACTCTCACATGTGATGCGACAGATATGATGTGACACTCTGGAAGGCATTTGACACATGTGATGTGACACTCACACTCAGGGTATGACAGATGTCAGATGACACACCCACATGGGCTGAGACAGAAGTGACGTGATAATCATAAGTGTGATGGGATAGATACGATATAATGCTTTCATGTTATGACACATGTGAGGTAACGGCCACATGGGTGTGGTGACAGTTGTGATATGACACTGATAAGAGGCTTGTGACAGATGTGTGGTGACAATCATATGCCAGTGGTGAACACATGAGGTGACAAATGGGTGGTGATGGATGTGACGTGACAGTCCCATATGTGATGTGACAGGGAAACATGACACTTTGTAAGGCACCTGACAAATGGGAGGTGACAAACACACTCTGGGTGTGACAGATGCCAGGTGACACTGCCACATGTGTTGAGACAGAAATGATGCGAGAGTCACAGGCACGATGTGACAGCTATGATGTGACACGTGCATTCTGACATAGGAGAAGTGACAGTCACATGGGTGTTATAACAGTTTTGATGTAACACACAGAAGTATGTGTGACAGATGTGTGGTGACAATCATATGCCAATTGTGACAATGGGAGGTGACACACAACTGGGTTGGATCTGATGTGATGTGACAATCACATGTGCAATGTGACAGGTATGATGTGACAGTTGTGCGTGAAGACACATGTGAGGTGACAGTCACTTGAGCATTGTGACAGTTGTGATGTGAGACTCATAAGTGGCTTGTGACCAGTGTGTGGTGACAATCATATGCAGATTGTGACCATCTGAGATCACATACATATGGGTTTTGACTGATGTGATGTGACATGCACATGTCAGATGTGACAGGGATGATGTGACACTCCCAGAAGACGTGTGACAAGTGTGAGGTGACAATCACACTGTGGGTGTGACAGATATCAGGTGACACTGCCATGTGTGTTGAGACAGAAATGATGTGATGATCACAGGCATGATATGAGAGATATGATGTGACACTTGCATATTATAACACAGATGAGGTGACAATCACATGGGCATTGTAACAGATTTGACGTGACCCACATAAGCATGTGTGACAGATGTGTGGTGACAATAACATGTGGGTTGTGACCATGTGAGGTGACACACAAGTGGGTTGTGCCTCATGTGATATTTCACTCCCATGTGTAATGTGACAGATATGATGTGACACTCCATAACACATGTGACAAATGTGAGGTGACAATCACACTCGAGGTGTGACATATGTCAGGTGACACTGCCACATGTGTTGAAGTAGAAATGGTGTGACCAATAACAGGCACAATGTGACTGACATTTTTGGATAATTGCATGTTATGACACACATGAGGTGACAATCACTCAGGCATTATGACAGGTGTGATGTGACAATCATAAGAGGCTTGTGACAGATGTGTGGTGACAATCACATGCCAATTGTGACAGGGTGAGCTGATACACACCTGGGTTGTGCCTGAAGTTATGTGACATTCTCATGTGTAATGACATATACTGTGTGATACTCTGTAATGCATGTGACAAATGTGAGGTGACAATCACAGTCTTGGTGTGACAGATGTCATGTGACACTGCCATGTGTGTTGAGACAGAAATGGCATGACAGTCACAGGCTCAATGTGACAGATATGATGTGACAGTTGTGCATGATGACACAGAGGAGGTGACAATCACAAGGGCACAGTGACAGCAGTGATGTGACCCACAGAAGCAGTGTGTGTGAAAACCCACATGCTGGTTGTGACTATGTGAGATGACACACAAGGGGCTTGTGCCTGATGTGATATGACACTGTCATGTGTGATGACAGATATGATGTGACACTCCATAAAGCACATGACAAATGTGAGGTGACAATCACACTCTTGGTGTGACAGATGTCATGTGACACTGACATGTGTGTTGAGACAAATAGGTGACAGCCACAGGCATGATGTGACAGATATGTGACACTTGCCTGTTATGACACAGATGAGGTGACAATCACATGGGCATGGTGACAGTTTGGATGTGACACACATAAGTGGTGTGTGACAGCTGTGTGGTGTCAACCACTTGCTGGTTGTGACCATGTGAGGTGACACACAAGTGGGTTGTGCCTGATGTGCTATGACACACTCATGTGATGGGACACATATGACATGACACTCCAGAAGTCATGTGACAAATGTGATGTGCTAATCACACTCTTGTTGAGACAGATGTCAGGTAACACTGCCATGTGTGTCGAGACAGAAATAGTGTGACCCTAACAGGCACAATGGGACTGAAATGTTGTGACACTTGCACATTATGACACCCATGAGGTGACAATCACACAGGCATTGGGACAGGTGTGATGTGACAATCATGAGTCTTGTGACCGATGTGTGGTGACATTGACATGCCAATTGTGACCATGTGGGGTGACACACAAGTGAATTTGGAACTGTTGTGATGTGACACACGCATGTGCAATGTGACTGGTGTGATGTGACACTCCTGGGAGGCATGTGACTAATATGAGGGGACAATCACACTCTGTGTGTCACAGGAGTCAGGTGACACTCTCAAGTGTGTTGAGACCCATGTGATGTGACAATCACATGTGCAATGACACAGGTATGATGTGACCCTTGGGCATTAAGACACATGAGGTGACAAATACATGAACATTGTGACAGTTGTGATGTGACCGTCATAAGCAGCTTGTGACAGATGTGCGGTGACAATCACATGCCAGTTGTGACCATGTGAGGTGACACACAAGTGGGCTGTGCCTGATGTGATATGACACTCTCATGTGTGATGACAGATAGGATGTGTCACTCTGTAAAGCATGTGCCAAATGTGAGGTAACACACTATGGGTGTAACAGATGTCAGATGACACTGCCACATTTGTTGAGGCAGAAATGCTGTGACAATAACAGACATGATGTGACTGATATGTTATGGCACTTGCGTGTTACAACACAGGTGATGTGACAATCACATGGGCCTTGTAACAGTTTTGATGTGACACACATAAGCATGTGTGACACATGTGTGGTGATCACGTGAGGTGACACACAAATGGCTTGTGCTTGATGTGATATGACTCTCATGTGTGATGACAGGTATGATGCGATGCTCTGTAAAGCAAGTGACAATGTGAGGTGACACACAAGTTGATTGGAACTGATCTGATGTGACACACACATGTGTGATATGAGAGGTATGATGTGACACTCCTGCATGGCATGTGACTTATATGAGGTGACAATCACTCTCTGGGTGTGACACATGTCAGGAGACACTCTCATGCATGTTGAGACAGATGTGATATGACAATCACAGGTGCAATGCGACACATATGATGGGGCATTTGCATGTTAAGATACATGTGGGATGACAACCACAGAAGCGTTGTGACAGTTGTGATGTGACAATCATAAATGGCTTGGGACAAATGAGTGGTGACAATCGTATGCTGATTGTGACCTTCTGAGTTGACATGCATGTGGGTTGTGATGGACATGATGTGACATGCACATGTGAAGTGACAGGTATGCTGTAATGCTTCTGGAAGTCTTCTGACAAATTGAGGTCACAATACCACTCTGAGTGTGACAGGTATCAGGTGACAATGCCACATGTGTTGAGACAGAAATGATATGAGAGCCACAGGCATGATGTGATAGCTATGATGTGACACTTGCCTGTTAAGACACATGGTGAGGTAACAATCACATGAGTGTTGTGACAGTTGTGATGTGACACACATAAGCAATGTGTGACAGGTGTGTGATGACAACCACATGCTGGTTGTGACCATGTGAGGTGACACAAGTGGGTTGTACCTGATGAGATATGACACTCTCACATGTGATGCGACAGATATGATGTGACACTCTGGAAGGCATTTGACACATGTGATGTGACACTCACACTCAGGGTATGACAGATGTCAGATGACACACCCACATGGGCTGAGACAGAAGTGACGTGATAATCATAAGTGTGATGGGATAGATACGATATAATGCTTTCATGTTATGACACATGTGAGGTAACGGCCACATGGGTGTGGTGACAGTTGTGATATGACACTGATAAGAGGCTTGTGACAGATGTGTGGTGACAATCATATGCCAGTGGTGAACACATGAGGTGACAAATGGGTGGTGATGGATGTGACGTGACAGTCCCATATGTGATGTGACAGGGAAACATGACACTTTGTAAGGCACCTGACAAATGGGAGGTGACAAACACACTCTGGGTGTGACAGATGCCAGGTGACACTGCCACATGTGTTGAGACAGAAATGATGCGAGAGTCACAGGCACGATGTGACAGCTATGATGTGACACGTGCATTCTGACATAGGAGAAGTGACAGTCACATGGGTGTTATAACAGTTTTGATGTAACACACAGAAGTATGTGTGACAGATGTGTGGTGACAATCATATGCCAATTGTGACAATGGGAGGTGACACACAACTGGGTTGGATCTGATGTGATGTGACAATCACATGTGCAATGTGACAGGTATGATGTGACAGTTGTGCGTGAAGACACATGTGAGGTGACAGTCACTTGAGCATTGTGACAGTTGTGATGTGAGACTCATAAGTGGCTTGTGACCAGTGTGTGGTGACAATCATATGCAGATTGTGACCATCTGAGATCACATACATATGGGTTTTGACTGATGTGATGTGACATGCACATGTCAGAGGTGACAGGGATGATGTGACACTCCCAGAAGACGTGTGACAAGTGTGAGGTGACAATCACACTGTGGGTGTGACAGATATCAGGTGACACTGCCACGTGTGTTGAGACAGAAATGATGTGATGATCACAGGCATGATATGAGAGATATGATGTGACACTTGCATATTATAACACAGATGAGGTGACAATCACATGGGCATTGTAACAGATTTGACGTGACCCACATAAGCATGTGTGACAGATGTGTGGTGACAATAACATGTGGGTTGTGACCATGTGAGGTGACACACAAGTGGGTTGTGCCTCATGTGATATTTCACTCCCATGTGTAATGTGACAGATATGATGTGACACTCCATAACACATGTGACAAATGTGAGGTGACAATCACACTCGAGGTGTGACATATGTCAGGTGACACTGCCACATGTGTTGAAGTAGAAGTGGTGTGACCAATAACAGGCACAATGTGACTGACATTTTTGGATAATTGCATGTTATGACACACATGAGGTGACAATCACTCAGGCATTATGACAGGTGTGATGTGACAATCATAAGAGGCTTGTGACAGATGTGTGGTGACAATCACATGCCAATTGTGACAGGGTGAGCTGATACACACCTGGGTTGTGCCTGAAGTTATGTGACATTCTCATGTGTAATGACATATACTGTGTGATACTCTGTAATGCATGTGACAAATGTGAGGTGACAATCACAGTCTTGGTGTGACAGATGTCATGTGACACTGCCATGTGTGTTGAGACAGAAATGGCATGACAGTCACAGGCTCAATGTGACAGATATGATGTGACAGTTGTGCATGATGACACAGAGGAGGTGACAATCACAAGGGCACAGTGACAGCAGTGATGTGACCCACAGAAGCAGTGTGTGTGAAAACCCACATGCTGGTTGTGACTATGTGAGATGACACACAAGGGGCTTGTGCCTGATGTGATATGACACTGTCATGTGTGATGACAGATATGATGTGACACTCCATAAAGCACATGACAAATGTGAGGTGACAATCACACTCTTGGTGTGACAGATGTCATGTGACACTGACATGTGTGTTGAGACAAATAGGTGACAGCCACAGGCATGATGTGACAGATATGTGACACTTGCCTGTTATGACACAGATGAGGTGACAATCACATGGGCATGGTGACAGTTTGGATGTGACACACATAAGTGGTGTGTGACAGCTGTGTGGTGTCAACCACTTGCTGGTTGTGACCATGTGAGGTGACACACAAGTGGGTTGTGCCTGATGTGCTATGACACACTCATGTGATGGGACACATATGACATGACACTCCAGAAGTCATGTGACACATGTGATGTGCTAATCACACTCTTGTTGAGACAGATGTCAGGTAACACTGCCATGTGTGTCGAGACAGAAATAGTGTGACCCTAACAGGCACAATGGGACTGAAATGTTGTGACACTTGCACATTATGACACCCATGAGGTGACAATCACACAGGCATTGGGACAGGTGTGATGTGACAATCATGAGTCTTGTGACCGATGTGTGGTGACATTGACATGCCAATTGTGACCATGTGGGGTGACACACAAGTGAATTTGGAACTGTTGTGATGTGACACACGCATGTGCAATGTGACTGGTGTGATGTGACACTCCTGGGAGGCATGTGACTAATATGAGGGGACAATCACACTCTGTGTGTCACAGGAGTCAGGTGACACTCTCAAGTGTGTTGAGACCCATGTGATGTGACAATCACATGTGCAATGACACAGGTATGATGTGACCCTTGGGCATTAAGACACATGAGGTGACAAATACATGAACATTGTGACAGTTGTGATGTGACCGTCATAAGCAGCTTGTGACAGATGTGCGGTGACAATCACATGCCAGTTGTGACCATGTGAGGTGACACACAAGTGGGCTGTGCCTGATGTGATATGACACTCTCATGTGTGATGACAGATAGGATGTGTCACTCTGTAAAGCATGTGCCAAATGTGAGGTAACACACTATGGGTGTAACAGATGTCAGATGACACTGCCACATTTGTTGAGGCAGAAATGCTGTGACAATAACAGACATGATGTGACTGATATGTTATGGCACTTGCGTGTTACAACACAGGTGATGTGACAATCACATGGGCCTTGTAACAGTTTTGATGTGACACACATAAGCATGTGTGACACATGTGTGGTGATCACGTGAGGTGACACACAAATGGCTTGTGCTTGATGTGATATGACTCTCATGTGTGATGACAGGTATGATGCGATGCTCTGTAAAGCAAGTGACAATGTGAGGTGACACACAAGTTGATTGGAACTGATCTGATGTGACACACACATGTGTGATATGAGAGGTATGATGTGACACCCCTGCATGGCATGTGACTTATATGAGGTGACACTCACTCTCTGGGTGTGACACATGTCAGGAGACACTCTCATGCATGTTGAGACAGATGTGATATGACAATCACAGGTGCAATGCGACACATATGATGGGGCATTTGCATGTTAAGATACATGTGGGATGACAACCACAGAAGCGTTGTGACAGTTGTGATGTGACAATCATAAATGGCTTGGGACAAATGAGTGGTGACAATCGTATGCTGATTGTGACCTTCTGAGTTGACATGCATGTGGGTTGTGATGGACATGATGTGACATGCACATGTGAAGTGACAGGTATGCTGTAATGCTTCTGGAAGTCTTCTGACAAATTGAGGTCACAATAACACTCTGAGTGTGACAGGTATCAGGTGACAATGCCACATGTGTTGAGACAGAAATGATATGAGAGCCACAGGCATGATGTGATAGCTATGATGTGACACTTGCCTGTTAAGACACATGGTGAGGTAACAATCACATGAGTGTTGTGACAGTTGTGATGTGACACACATAAGCAATGTGTGACAGGTGTGTGATGACAACCACATGCTGGTTGTGACCATGTGAGGTGACACAAGTGGGTTGTACCTGATGAGATATGACACTCTCACATGTGATGCGACAGATATGATGTGACACTCTGGAAGGCATTTGACACATGTGATGTGACACTCACACTCAGGGTATGACAGATGTCAGATGACACACCCACATGGGCTGAGACAGAAGTGACGTGATAATCATAAGTGTGATGGGATAGATACGATATAATGCTTTCATGTTATGACACATGTGAGGTAACGGCCACATGGGTGTGGTGACAGTTGTGATATGACACTGATAAGAGGCTTGTGACAGATGTGTGGTGACAATCATATGCCAGTGGTGAACACATGAGGTGACAAATGGGTGGTGATGGATGTGACGTGACAGTCCCATATGTGATGTGACAGGGAAACATGACACTTTGTAAGGCACCTGACAAATGGGAGGTGACAAACACACTCTGGGTGTGACAGATGCCAGGTGACACTGCCACATGTGTTGAGACAGAAATGATGCGAGAGTCACAGGCACGATGTGACAGATATGATGTGACACGTGCATTCTGACATAGGAGAAGTGACAGTCACATGGGTGTTATAACAGTTTTGATGTAACACACAGAAGTATGTGTGACAGATGTGTGGTGACAATCATATGCCAATTGTGACAATGGGAGGTGACACACAACTGGGTTGGATCTGATGTGATGTGACAATCACATGTGCAATGTGACAGGTATGATGTGACAGTTGTGCGTGAAGACACATGTGAGGTGACAGTCACTTGAGCATTGTGACAGTTGTGATGTGAGACTCATAAGTGGCTTGTGACCAGTGTGTGGTGACAATCATATGCAGATTGTGACCATCTGAGATCACATACATATGGGTTTTGACTGATGTGATGTGACATGCACATGTCAGATGTGACAGGGATGATGTGACACTCCCAGAAGACGTGTGACAAGTGTGAGGTGACAATCACACTGTGGGTGTGACAGATATCAGGTGACACTGCCACGTGTGTTGAGACAGAAATGATGTGATGATCACAGGCATGATATGAGAGATATGATGTGACACTTGCATATTATAACACAGATGAGGTGACAATCACATGGGCATTGTAACAGATTTGACGTGACCCACATAAGCATGTGTGACAGATGTGTGGTGACAATAACATGTGGGTTGTGACCATGTGAGGTGACACACAAGTGGGTTGTGCCTCATGTGATATTTCACTCCCATGTGTAATGTGACAGATATGATGTGACACTCCATAACACATGTGACAAATGTGAGGTGACAATCACACTCGAGGTGTGACATATGTCAGGTGACACTGCCACATGTGTTGAAGTAGAAGTGGTGTGACCAATAACAGGCACAATGTGACTGACATTTTTGGATAATTGCATGTTATGACACACATGAGGTGACAATCACTCAGGCATTATGACAGGTGTGATGTGACAATCATAAGAGGCTTGTGACAGATGTGTGGTGACAATCACATGCCAATTGTGACAGGGTGAGCTGATACACACCTGGGTTGTGCCTGAAGTTATGTGACATTCTCATGTGTAATGACATATACTGTGTGATACTCTGTAATGCATGTGACAAATGTGAGGTGACAATCACAGTCTTGGTGTGACAGATGTCATGTGACACTGCCATGTGTGTTGAGACAGAAATGGCATGACAGTCACAGGCTCAATGTGACAGATATGATGTGACAGTTGTGCATGATGACACAGAGGAGGTGACAATCACAAGGGCACAGTGACAGCAGTGATGTGACCCACAGAAGCAGTGTGTGTGAAAACCCACATGCTGGTTGTGACTATGTGAGATGACACACAAGGGGCTTGTGCCTGATGTGATATGACACTGTCATGTGTGATGACAGATATGATGTGACACTCCATAAAGCACATGACAAATGTGAGGTGACAATCACACTCTTGGTGTGACAGATGTCA
Organism: Hippopotamus amphibius kiboko; assembly: GCF_030028045.1. Lineage (NCBI taxonomy): Eukaryota > Metazoa > Chordata > Mammalia > Artiodactyla > Hippopotamidae > Hippopotamus > Hippopotamus amphibius. The sequence goes on along the minus strand of NC_080192.1, from coordinate 55,687,251 downwards.
TGTGACACTGACATGTGTGTTGAGACAAATAGGTGACAGCCACAGGCATGATGTGACAGATATGTGACACTTGCCTGTTATGACACAGATGAGGTGACAATCACATGGGCATGGTGACAGTTTGGATGTGACACACATAAGTGGTGTGTGACAGCTGTGTGGTGTCAACCACTTGCTGGTTGTGACCATGTGAGGTGACACACAAGTGGGTTGTGCCTGATGTGCTATGACACACTCATGTGATGGGACACATATGACATGACACTCCAGAAGTCATGTGACAAATGTGATGTGCTAATCACACTCTTGTTGAGACAGATGTCAGGTAACACTGCCATGTGTGTCGAGACAGAAATAGTGTGACCCTAACAGGCACAATGGGACTGAAATGTTGTGACACTTGCACATTATGACACCCATGAGGTGACAATCACACAGGCATTGGGACAGGTGTGATGTGACAATCATGAGTCTTGTGACCGATGTGTGGTGACATTGACATGCCAATTGTGACAATGTGGGGTGACACACAAGTGAATTTGGAACTGTTGTGATGTGACACACGCATGTGCAATGTGACTGGTGTGATGTGACACTCCTGGGAGGCATGTGACTAATATGAGGGGACAATCACACTCTGTGTGTCACAGGAGTCAGGTGACACTCTCAAGTGTGTTGAGACCCATGTGATGTGACAATCACATGTGCAATGACACAGGTATGATGTGACCCTTGGGCATTAAGACACATGAGGTGACAAATACATGAACATTGTGACAGTTGTGATGTGACCATCATAAGCAGCTTGTGACAGATGTGCGGTGACAATCACATGCCAGTTGTGACCATGTGAGGTGACACACAAGTGGGCTGTGCCTGATGTGATATGACACTCTCATGTGTGATGACAGATAGGATGTGTCACTCTGTAAAGCATGTGCCAAATGTGAGGTAACACACTATGGGTGTAACAGATGTCAGATGACACTGCCACATTTGTTGAGGCAGAAATGCTGTGACAATAACAGACATGATGTGACTGATATGTTATGGCACTTGCGTGTTACAACACAGGTGATGTGACAATCACATGGGCCTTGTAACAGTTTTGATGTGACACACATAAGCATGTGTGACACATGTGTGGTGATCACGTGAGGTGACACACAAATGGCTTGTGCTTGATGTGATATGACTCTCATGTGTGATGACAGGTATGATGCGATGCTCTGTAAAGCAAGTGACAATGTGAGGTGACACACAAGTTGATTGGAACTGATCTGATGTGACACACACATGTGTGATATGAGAGGTATGATGTGACACCCCTGCATGGCATGTGACTTATATGAGGTGACACTCACTCTCTGGGTGTGACACATGTCAGGAGACACTCTCATGCATGTTGAGACAGATGTGATATGACAATCACAGGTGCAATGCGACACATATGATGGGGCATTTGCATGTTAAGATACATGTGGGATGACAACCACAGAAGCGTTGTGACAGTTGTGATGTGACAATCATAAATGGCTTGGGACAAATGAGTGGTGACAATCGTATGCTGATTGTGACCTTCTGAGTTGACATGCATGTGGGTTGTGATGGACATGATGTGACATGCACATGTGAAGTGACAGGTATGCTGTAATGCTTCTGGAAGTCTTCTGAAAAATTGAGGTCACAATAACACTCTGAGTGTGACAGGCATCAGGTGACAATGCCACATGTGTTGAGACAGAAATGATATGAGAGCCACAGGCATGATGTGATAGCTATGATGTGACACTTGCCTCTTAAGACACATGGTGAGGTAACAATCACATGAGTGTTGTGACAGTTGTGATGTGACACACATAAGCAATGTGTGACAGGTGTGTGATGACAACCACATGCTGGTTGTGACCATGTGAGGTGACACAAGTGGGTTGTACCTGATGAGATATGACACTCTCACATGTGATGCGACAGATATGATGTGACACTCTGGAAGGCATTTGACACATGTGATGTGACACTCACACTCAGGGTATGACAGATGTCAGATGACACACCCACATGGGCTGAGACAGAAGTGACGTGATAATCATAAGTGTGATGGGATAGATACGATATAATGCTTTCATGTTATGACACATGTGAGGTAACGGCCACATGGGTGTGGTGACAGTTGTGATATGACACTGATAAGAGGCTTGTGACAGATGTGTGGTGACAATCATATGCCAGTGGTGAACACATGAGGTGACAAATGGGTGGTGATGGATGTGACGTGACAGTCCCATATGTGATGTGACAGGGAAACATGACACTTTGTAAGGCACCTGACAAATGGGAGGTGACAAACACACTCTGGGTGTGACAGATGCCAGGTGACACTGCCACATGTGTTGAGACAGAAATGATGCGAGAGTCACAGGCACGATGTGACAGATATGATGTGACACGTGCATTCTGACATAGGAGAAGTGACAGTCACATGGGTGTTATAACAGTTTTGATGTAACACACAGAAGTATGTGTGACAGATGTGTGGTGACAATCATATGCCAATTGTGACAATGGGAGGTGACACACAACTGGGTTGGATCTGATGTGATGTGACAATCACATGTGCAATGTGACAGGTATGATGTGACAGTTGTGCGTGAAGACACATGTGAGGTGACAGTCACTTGAGCATTGTGACAGTTGTGATGTGAGACTCATAAGTGGCTTGTGACCAGTGTGTGGTGACAATCATATGCAGATTGTGACCATCTGAGATCACATACATATGGGTTTTGACTGATGTGATGTGACATGCACATGTCAGATGTGACAGGGATGATGTGACACTCCCAGAAGACGTGTGACAAGTGTGAGGTGACAATCACACTGTGGGTGTGACAGATATCAGGTGACACTGCCATGTGTGTTGAGACAGAAATGATGTGATGATCACAGGCATGATATGAGAGATATGATGTGACACTTGCATATTATAACACAGATGAGGTGACAATCACATGGGCATTGTAACAGATTTGACGTGACCCACATAAGCATGTGTGACAGATGTGTGGTGACAATAACATGTGGGTTGTGACCATGTGAGGTGACACACAAGTGGGTTGTGCCTCATGTGATATTTCACTCCCATGTGTAATGTGACAGATATGATGTGACACTCCATAACACATGTGACAAATGTGAGGTGACAATCACACTCGAGGTGTGACATATGTCAGGTGACACTGCCACATGTGTTGAAGTAGAAATGGTGTGACCAATAACAGGCACAATGTGACTGACATTTTTGGATAATTGCATGTTATGACACACATGAGGTGACAATCACTCAGGCATTATGACAGGTGTGATGTGACAATCATAAGAGGCTTGTGACAGATGTGTGGTGACAATCACATGCCAATTGTGACAGGGTGAGCTGATACACACGTGGGTTGTGCCTGAAGTTATGTGACATTCTCATGTGTAATGACATATACTGTGTGATACTCTGTAATGCATGTGACAAATGTGAGGTGACAATCACAGTCTTGGTGTGACAGATGTCATGTGACACTGCCATGTGTGTTGAGACAGAAATGGCATGACAGTCACAGGCTCAATGTGACAGATATGATGTGACAGTTGTGCATGATGACACAGAGGAGGTGACAATCACAAGGGCACAGTGACAGCAGTGATGTGACCCACATAAGCAGTGTGTGAGAAAACCCACATGCTGGTTGTGACTATGTGAGATGACACACAAGGGGCTTGTGCCTGATGTGATATGACACTGTCATGTGTGATGACAGATATGATGTGGCACTCCATAAAGCACATGACAAATGTGAGGTGACAATCACACTCTTGGTGTGACAGATGTCATGTGACACTGACATGTGTGTTGAGACAAATAGGTGACAGCCACAGGCATGATGTGACAGATATGTGACACTTGCCTGTTATGACACAGATGTGGTGACCATCACATGGGCATGGTGACAGTTTGGATGTGACACACATAAGTGGTGTGTGACAGCTGTGTGGTGTCAACCACTTGCTGGTTGTGACCATGTGAGGTGACACACAAGTGGGTTGTGCCTGATGTGCTATGACACACTCATGTGATGGGACACATATGACATGACACTCCAGAAGTCATGTGACACATGTGATGTGCTAATCACACTCTTGTTGAGACAGATGTCAGGTAACACTGCCATGTGTGTCGAGACAGAAATAGTGTGACCCTAACAGGCACAATGGGACTGAAATGTTGTGACACTTGCACATTATGACACCCATGAGGTGACAATCACACAGGCATTGGGACAGGTGTGATGTGACAATCATGAGTCTTGTGACAGATGTGTGGTGACATTGACATGCCAATTGTGACCATGTGAGGTGACACACAAGTGAATTTGGAACTGTTACGATGTGACACACGCATGTGCAATGTGACTGGTGTGATGTGACACTCCTGGGAGGCATGTGACTAATATGAGGGGACAATCACACTCTGTGTGTCACAGGAGTCAGGTGACACTCTCAAGTGTGTTGAGACCCATGTGATGTGACAATCACATGTGCAATGACACAGGTATGATGTGACCCTTGGGCATTAAGACACATGAGGTGACAAATACATGAACATTGTGACAGTTGTGATGTGACCGTCATAAGCAGCTTGTGACAGATGTGCGGTGACAATCACATGCCAGTTGTGACCATGTGAGGTGACACACAAGTGGGCTGTGCCTGATGTGATATGACACTCTCATGTGTGATGACAGATAGGATGTGTCACTCTGTAAAGCATGTGCCAAATGTGAGGTAACACACTATGGGTGTAACAGATGTCAGATGACACTGCCACATTTGTTGAGGCAGAAATGCTGTGACAATAACAGACATGATGTGACTGATATGTTATGGCACTTGCGTGTTACAACACAGGTGATGTGACAATCACATGGGCCTTGTAACAGTTTTGATGTGACACACATAAGCATGTGTGACACATGTGTGGTGATCACGTGAGGTGACACACAAATGGCTTGTGCTTGATGTGATATGACTCTCATGTGTGATGACAGGTATGATGCGATGCTCTGTAAAGCAAGTGACAATGTGAGGTGACACACAAGTTGATTGGAACTGATCTGATGTGACACACACATGTGTGATATGAGAGGTATGATGTGACACCCCTGCATGGCATGTGACTTATATGAGGTGACAATCACTCTCTGGGTGTGACACATGTCAGGAGACACTCTCATGCGTGTTGAGACAGATGTGATATGACAATCACAGGTGCAATGCGACACATATGATGGGGCATTTGCATGTTAAGATACATGTGGGATGACAACCACAGAAGCGTTGTGACAGTTGTGATGTGACAATCATAAATGGCTTGGGACAAATGAGTGGTGACAATCGTATGCTGATTGTGACCTTCTGAGTTGACATGCATGTGGGTTGTGATGGACATGATGTGACATGCACATGTGAAGTGACAGGTATGCTGTAATGCTTCTGGAAGTCTTCTGACAAATTGAGGTCACAATAACACTCTGAGTGTGACAGGTATCAGGTGACAATGCCACATGTGTTGAGACAGAAATGATATGAGAGCCACAGGCATGATGTGATAGCTATGATGTGACACTTGCCTGTTAAGACACATGGTGAGGTAACAATCACATGAGTGTTGTGACAGTTGTGATGTGACACACATAAGCAATGTGTGACAGGTGTGTGATGACAACCACATGCTGGTTGTGACCATGTGAGGTGACACAAGTGGGTTGTACCTGATGAGATATGACACTCTCACATGTGATGCGACAGATATGATGTGACACTCTGGAAGGCATTTGACACATGTGATGTGACACTCACACTCAGGGTATGACAGATGTCAGATGACACACCCACATGGGCTGAGACAGAAGTGACGTGATAATCATAAGTGTGATGGGATAGATACGATATAATGCTTTCATGTTATGACACATGTGAGGTAACGGCCACATGGGTGTGGTGACAGTTGTGATATGACACTGATAAGAGGCTTGTGACAGATGTGTGGTGACAATCATATGCCAGTGGTGAACACATGAGGTGACAAATGGGTGGTGATGGATGTGACGTGACAGTCCCATATGTGATGTGACAGGGAAACATGACACTTTGTAAGGCACCTGACAAATGGGAGGTGACAAACACACTCTGGGTGTGACAGATGCCAGGTGACACTGCCACATGTGTTGAGACAGAAATGATGCGAGAGTCACAGGCACGATGTGACAGATATGATGTGACACGTGCATTCTGACATAGGAGAAGTGACAGTCACATGGGTGTTATAACAGTTTTGATGTAACACACAGAAGTATGTGTGACAGATGTGTGGTGACAATCATATGCCAATTGTGACAATGGGAGGTGACACACAACTGGGTTGGATCTGATGTGATGTGACAATCACATGTGCAATGTGACAGGTATGATGTGACAGTTGTGCGTGAAGACACATGTGAGGTGACAGTCACTTGAGCATTGTGACAGTTGTGATGTGAGACTCATAAGTGGCTTGTGACCAGTGTGTGGTGACAATCATATGCAGATTGTGACCATCTGAGATCACATACATATGGGTTTTGACTGATGTGATGTGACATGCACATGTCAGATGTGACAGGGATGATGTGACACTCCCAGAAGACGTGTGACAAGTGTGAGGTGACAATCACACTGTGGGTGTGACAGATATCAGGTGACACTGCCATGTGTGTTGAGACAGAAATGATGTGATGATCACAGGCATGATATGAGAGATATGATGTGACACTTGCATATTATAACACAGATGAGGTGACAATCACATGGGCATTGTAACAGATTTGACGTGACCCACATAAGCATGTGTGACAGATGTGTGGTGACAATAACATGTGGGTTGTGACCATGTGAGGTGACACACAAGTGGGTTGTGCCTCATGTGATATTTCACTCCCATGTGTAATGTGACAGATATGATGTGACACTCCATAACACATGTGACAAATGTGAGGTGACAATCACACTCGAGGTGTGACATATGTCAGGTGACACTGCCACATGTGTTGAAGTAGAAATGGTGTGACCAATAACAGGCACAATGTGACTGACATTTTTGGATAATTGCATGTTATGACACACATGAGGTGACAATCACTCAGGCATTATGACAGGTGTGATGTGACAATCATAAGAGGCTTGTGACAGATGTGTGGTGACAATCACATGCCAATTGTGACAGGGTGAGCTGATACACACCTGGGTTGTGCCTGAAGTTATGTGACATTCTCATGTGTAATGACATATACTGTGTGATACTCTGTAATGCATGTGACAAATGTGAGGTGACAATCACAGTCTTGGTGTGACAGATGTCATGTGACACTGCCATGTGTGTTGAGACAGAAATGGCATGACAGTCACAGGCTCAATGTGACAGATATGATGTGACAGTTGTGCATGATGACACAGAGGAGGTGACAATCACAAGGGCACAGTGACAGCAGTGATGTGACCCACAGAAGCAGTGTGTGTGAAAACCCACATGCTGGTTGTGACTATGTGAGATGACACACAAGGGGCTTGTGCCTGATGTGATATGACACTGTCATGTGTGATGACAGATATGATGTGACACTCCATAAAGCACATGACAAATGTGAGGTGACAATCACACTCTTGGTGTGACAGATGTCATGTGACACTGACATGTGTGTTGAGACAAATAGGTGACAGCCACAGGCATGATGTGACAGATATGTGACACTTGCCTGTTATGACACAGATGAGGTGACAATCACATGGGCATGGTGACAGTTTGGATGGGACACACATAAGTGGTGTGTGACAGCTGTGTGGTGTCAACCACTTGCTGGTTGTGACCATGTGAGGTGACACACAAGTGGGTTGTGCCTGATGTGCTATGACACACTCATGTGATGGGACACATATGACATGACACTCCAGAAGTCATGTGACAAATGTGATGTGCTAATCACACTCTTGTTGAGACAGATGTCAGGTAACACTGCCATGTGTGTCGAGACAGAAATAGTGTGACCCTAACAGGCACAATGGGACTGAAATGTTGTGACACTTGCACATTATGACACCCATGAGGTGACAATCACACAGGCATTGGGACAGGTGTGATGTGACAATCATGAGTCTTGTGACCGATGTGTGGTGACATTGACATGCCAATTGTGACCATGTGGGGTGACACACAAGTGAATTTGGAACTGTTGTGATGTGACACACGCATGTGCAATGTGACTGGTGTGATGTGACACTCCTGGGAGGCATGTGACTAATATGAGGGGACAATCACACTCTGTGTGTCACAGGAGTCAGGTGACACTCTCAAGTGTGTTGAGACCCATGTGATGTGACAATCACATGTGCAATGACACAGGTATGATGTGACCCTTGGGCATTAAGACACATGAGGTGACAAATACATGAACATTGTGACAGTTGTGATGTGACCGTCATAAGCAGCTTGTGACAGATGTGCGGTGACAATCACATGCCAGTTGTGACCATGTGAGGTGACACACAAGTGGGCTGTGCCTGATGTGATATGACACTCTCATGTGTGATGACAGATAGGATGTGTCACTCTGTAAAGCATGTGCCAAATGTGAGGTAACACACTATGGGTGTAACAGATGTCAGATGACACTGCCACATTTGTTGAGGCAGAAATGCTGTGACAATAACAGACATGATGTGACTGATATGTTATGGCACTTGCGTGTTACAACACAGGTGATGTGACAATCACATGGGCCTTGTAACAGTTTTGATGTGACACACATAAGCATGTGTGACACATGTGTGGTGATCACGTGAGGTGACACACAAATGGCTTGTGCTTGATGTGATATGACTCTCATGTGTGATGACAGGTATGATGCGATGCTCTGTAAAGCAAGTGACAATGTGAGGTGACACACAAGTTGATTGGAACTGATCTGATGTGACACACACATGTGTGATATGAGAGGTATGATGTGACACCCCTGCATGGCATGTGACTTATATGAGGTGACAATCACTCTCTGGGTGTGACACATGTCAGGAGACACTCTCATGCGTGTTGAGACAGATGTGATATGACAATCACAGGTGCAATGCGACACATATGATGGGGCATTTGCATGTTAAGATACATGTGGGATGACAACCACAGAAGCGTTGTGACAGTTGTGATGTGACAATCATAAATGGCTTGGGACAAATGAGTGGTGACAATCGTATGCTGATTGTGACCTTCTGAGTTGACATGCATGTGGGTTGTGATGGACATGATGTGACATGCACATGTGAAGTGACAGGTATGCTGTAATGCTTCTGGAAGTCTTCTGACAAATTGAGGTCACAATAACACTCTGAGTGTGACAGGTATCAGGTGACAATGCCACATGTGTTGAGACAGAAATGATATGAGAGCCACAGGCATGATGTGATAGCTATGATGTGACACTTGCCTCTTAAGACACATGGTGAGGTAACAATCACATGAGTGTTGTGACAGTTGTGATGTGACACACATAAGCAATGTGTGACAGGTGTGTGATGACAACCACATGCTGGTTGTGACCATGTGAGGTGACACAAGTGGGTTGTACCTGATGAGATATGACACTCTCACATGTGATGCAACAGATATGATGTGACACTCTGGAAGGCATTTGACACATGTGATGTGACACTCACACTCAGGGTATGACAGATGTCAGATGACACACCCACATGGGCTGAGACAGAAGTGACGTGATAATCATAAGTGTGATGGGATAGATACGATATAATGCTTTCATGTTATGACACATGTGAGGTAACGGCCACATGGGTGTGGTGACAGTTGTGATATGACACTGATAAGAGGCTTGTGACAGATGTGTGGTGACAATCATATGCCAGTGGTGAACACATGAGGTGACAAATGGGTGGTGATGGATGTGACGTGACAGTCCCATATGTGATGTGACAGGGAAACATGACACTTTGTAAGGCACCTGACAAATGGGAGGTGACAAACACACTCTGGGTGTGACAGATGCCAGGTGACACTGCCACATGTGTTGAGACAGAAATGATGCGAGAGTCACAGGCACGATGTGACAGATATGATGTGACACGTGCATTCTGACATAGGAGAAGTGACAGTCACATGGGTGTTATAACAGTTTTGATGTAACACACAGAAGTATGTGTGACAGATGTGTGGTGACAATCATATGCCAATTGTGACAATGGGAGGTGACACACAACTGGGTTGGATCTGATGTGATGTGACAATCACATGTGCAATGTGACAGGTATGATGTGACAGTTGTGCGTGAAGACACATGTGAGGTGACAGTCACTTGAGCATTGTGACAGTTGTGATGTGAGACTCATAAGTGGCTTGTGACCAGTGTGTGGTGACAATCATATGCAGATTGTGACCATCTGAGATCACATACATATGGGTTTTGACTGATGTGATGTGACCTGCACATGTCAGATGTGACAGGGATGATGTGACACTCCCAGAAGACGTGTGACAAGTGTGAGGTGACAATCACACTGTGGGTGTGACAGATATCAGGTGACACTGCCACGTGTGTTGAGACAGAAATGATGTGATGATCACAGGCATGATATGAGAGATATGATGTGACACTTGCATATTATAACACAGATGAGGTGACAATCACATGGGCATTGTAACAGATTTGACGTGACCCACATAAGCATGTGTGACAGATGTGTGGTGACAATAACATGTGGGTTGTGACCATGTGAGGTGACACACAAGTGGGTTGTGCCTCATGTGATATTTCACTCCCATGTGTAATGTGACAGATATGATGTGACACTCCATAACACATGTGACAAATGTGAGGTGACAATCACACTCGAGGTGTGACATATGTCAGGTGACACTGCCACATGTGTTGAAGTAGAAGTGGTGTGACCAATAACAGGCACAATGTGACTGACATTTTTGGATAATTGCATGTTATGACACACATGAGGTGACAATCACTCAGGCATTATGACAGGTGTGATGTGACAATCATAAGAGGCTTGTGACAGATGTGTGGTGACAATCACATGCCAATTGTGACAGGGTGAGCTGATACACACCTGGGTTGTGCCTGAAGTTATGTGACATTCTCATGTGTAATGACATATACTGTGTGATACTCTGTAATGCATGTGACAAATGTGAGGTGACAATCACAGTCTTGGTGTGACAGATGTCATGTGACACTGCCATGTGTGTTGAGACAGAAATGGCATGACAGTCACAGGCTCAATGTGACAGATATGATGTGACAGTTGTGCATGATGACACAGAGGAGGTGACAATCACAAGGGCACAGTGACAGCAGTGATGTGACCCACAGAAGCAGTGTGTGTGAAAACCCACATGCTGGTTGTGACTATGTGAGATGACACACAAGGGGCTTGTGCCTGATGTGATATGACACTGTCATGTGTGATGACAGATATGATGTGACACTCCATAAAGCACATGACAAATGTGAGGTGACAATCACACTCTTGGTGTGACAGATGTCATGTGACACTGACATGTGTGTTGAGACAAATAGGTGACAGCCACAGGCATGATGTGACAGATATGTGACACTTGCCTGTTATGACACAGATGAGGTGACAATCACATGGGCATGGTGACAGTTTGGATGTGACACACATAAGTGGTGTGTGACAGCTGTGTGGTGTCAACCACTTGCTGGTTGTGACCATGTGAGGTGACACACAAGTGGGTTGTGCCTGATGTGCTATGACACACTCATGTGATGGGACACATATGACATGACACTCCAGAAGTCATGTGACAAATGTGATGTGCTAATCACACTCTTGTTGAGACAGATGTCAGGTAACACTGCCATGTGTGTCGAGACAGAAATAGTGTGACCCTAACAGGCACAATGGGACTGAAATGTTGTGACACTTGCACATTATGACACCCATGAGGTGACAATCACACAGGCATTGGGACAGGTGTGATGTGACAATCATGAGTCTTGTGACCGATGTGTGGTGACATTGACATGCCAATTGTGACCATGTGGGGTGACACACAAGTGAATTTGGAACTGTTGTGATGTGACACACGCATGTGCAATGTGACTGGTGTGATGTGACACTCCTGGGAGGCATGTGACTAATATGAGGGGACAATCACACTCTGTGTGTCACAGGAGTCAGGTGACACTCTCAAGTGTGTTGAGACCCATGTGATGTGACAATCACATGTGCAATGACACAGGTATGATGTGACCCTTGGGCATTAAGACACATGAGGTGACAAATACATGAACATTGTGACAGTTGTGATGTGACCGTCATAAGCAGCTTGTGACAGATGTGCGGTGACAATCACATGCCAGTTGTGACCATGTGAGGTGACACACAAGTGGGCTGTGCCTGATGTGATATGACACTCTCATGTGTGATGACAGATAGGATGTGTCACTCTGTAAAGCATGTGCCAAATGTGAGGTAACACACTATGGGTGTAACAGATGTCAGATGACACTGCCACATTTGTTGAGGCAGAAATGCTGTGACAATAACAGACATGATGTGACTGATATGTTATGGCACTTGCGTGTTACAACACAGGTGATGTGACAATCACATGGGCCTTGTAACAGTTTTGATGTGACACACATAAGCATGTGTGACACATGTGTGGTGATCACGTGAGGTGACACACAAATGGCTTGTGCTTGATGTGATATGACTCTCATGTGTGATGACAGGTATGATGCGATGCTCTGTAAAGCAAGTGACAATGTGAGGTGACACACAAGTTGATTGGAACTGATCTGATGTGACACACACATGTGTGATATGAGAGGTATGATGTGACACCCCTGCATGGCATGTGACTTATATGAGGTGACACTCACTCTCTGGGTGTGACACATGTCAGGAGACACTCTCATGCATGTTGAGACAGATGTGATATGACAATCACAGGTGCAATGCGACACATATGATGGGGCATTTGCATGTTAAGATACATGTGGGATGACAACCACAGAAGCGTTGTGACAGTTGTGATGTGACAATCATAAATGGCTTGGGACAAATGAGTGGTGACAATCGTATGCTGATTGTGACCTTCTGAGTTGACATGCATGTGGGTTGTGATGGACATGATGTGACATGCACATGTGAAGTGACAGGTATGCTGTAATGCTTCTGGAAGTCTTCTGACAAATTGAGGTCACAATAACACTCTGAGTGTGACAGGCATCAGGTGACAATGCCACATGTGTTGAGACAGAAATGATATGAGAGCCACAGGCATGATGTGATAGCTATGATGTGACACTTGCCTGTTAAGACACATGGTGAGGTAACAATCACATGAGTGTTGTGACAGTTGTGATGTGACACACATAAGCAATGTGTGACAGGTGTGTGATGACAACCACATGCTGGTTGTGACCATGTGAGGTGACACAAGTGGGTTGTACCTGATGAGATATGACACTCTCACATGTGATGCGACAGATATGATGTGACACTCTGGAAGGCATTTGACACATGTGATGTGACACTCACACTCAGGGTATGACAGATGTCAGATGACACACCCACATGGGCTGAGACAGAAGTGACGTGATAATCATAAGTGTGATGGGATAGATACGATATAATGCTTTCATGTTATGACACATGTGAGGTAACGGCCACATGGGTGTGGTGACAGTTGTGATATGACACTGATAAGAGGCTTGTGACAGATGTGTGGTGACAATCATATGCCAGTGGTGAACACATGAGGTGACAAATGGGTGGTGATGGATGTGACGTGACAGTCCCATATGTGATGTGACAGGGAAACATGACACTTTGTAAGGCACCTGACAAATGGGAGGTGACAAACACACTCTGGGTGTGACAGATGCCAGGTGACACTGCCACATGTGTTGAGACAGAAATGATGCGAGAGTCACAGGCACGATGTGACAGCTATGATGTGACACGTGCATTCTGACATAGGAGAAGTGACAGTCACATGGGTGTTATAACAGTTTTGATGTAACACACAGAAGTATGTGTGACAGATGTGTGGTGACAATCATATGCCAATTGTGACAATGGGAGGTGACACACAACTGGGTTGGATCTGATGTGATGTGACAATCACATGTGCAATGTGACAGGTATGATGTGACAGTTGTGCGTGAAGACACATGTGAGGTGACAGTCACTTGAGCATTGTGACAGTTGTGATGTGAGACTCATAAGTGGCTTGTGACCAGTGTGTGGTGACAATCATATGCAGATTGTGACCATCTGAGATCACATACATATGGGTTTTGACTGATGTGATGTGACATGCACATGTCAGATGTGACAGGGATGATGTGACACTCCCAGAAGACGTGTGACAAGTGTGAGGTGACAATCACACTGTGGGTGTGACAGATATCAGGTGACACTGCCATGTGTGTTGAGACAGAAATGATGTGATGATCACAGGCATGATATGAGAGATATGATGTGACACTTGCATATTATAACACAGATGAGGTGACAATCACATGGGCATTGTAACAGATTTGACGTGACCCACATAAGCATGTGTGACAGATGTGTGGTGACAATAACATGTGGGTTGTGACCATGTGAGGTGACACACAAGTGGGTTGTGCCTCATGTGATATTTCACTCCCATGTGTAATGTGACAGATATGATGTGACACTCCATAACACATGTGACAAATGTGAGGTGACAATCACACTCGAGGTGTGACATATGTCAGGTGACACTGCCACATGTGTTGAAGTAGAAGTGGTGTGACCAATAACAGGCACAATGTGACTGACATTTTTGGATAATTGCATGTTATGACACACATGAGGTGACAATCACTCAGGCATTATGACAGGTGTGATGTGACAATCATAAGAGGCTTGTGACAGATGTGTGGTGACAATCACATGCCAATTGTGACAGGGTGAGCTGATACACACCTGGGTTGTGCCTGAAGTTATGTGACATTCTCATGTGTAATGACATATACTGTGTGATACTCTGTAATGCATGTGACAAATGTGAGGTGACAATCACAGTCTTGGTGTGACAGATGTCATGTGACACTGCCATGTGTGTTGAGACAGAAATGGCATGACAGTCACAGGCTCAATGTGACAGATATGATGTGACAGTTGTGCATGATGACACAGAGGAGGTGACAATCACAAGGGCACAGTGACAGCAGTGATGTGACCCACAGAAGCAGTGTGTGTGAAAACCCACATGCTGGTTGTGACTATGTGAGATGACACACAAGGGGCTTGTGCCTGATGTGATATGACACTGTCATGTGTGATGACAGATATGATGTGACACTCCATAAAGCACATGACAAATGTGAGGTGACAATCACACTCTTGGTGTGACAGATGTCATGTGACACTGACATGTGTGTTGAGACAAATAGGTGACAGCCACAGGCATGATGTGACAGATATGTGACACTTGCCTGTTATGACACAGATGAGGTGACAATCACATGGGCATGGTGACAGTTTGGATGGGACACACATAAGTGGTGTGTGACAGCTGTGTGGTGTCAACCACTTGCTGGTTGTGACCATGTGAGGTGACACACAAGTGGGTTGTGCCTGATGTGCTATGACACACTCATGTGATGGGACACATATGACATGACACTCCAGAAGTCATGTGACAAATGTGATGTGCTAATCACACTCTTGTTGAGACAGATGTCAGGTAACACTGCCATGTGTGTCGAGACAGAAATAGTGTGACCCTAACAGGCACAATGGGACTGAAATGTTGTGACACTTGCACATTATGACACCCATGAGGTGACAATCACACAGGCATTGGGACAGGTGTGATGTGACAATCATGAGTCTTGTGACCGATGTGTGGTGACATTGACATGCCAATTGTGACCATGTGGGGTGACACACAAGTGAATTTGGAACTGTTGTGATGTGACACACGCATGTGCAATGTGACTGGTGTGATGTGACACTCCTGGGAGGCATGTGACTAATATGAGGGGACAATCACACTCTGTGTGTCACAGGAGTCAGGTGACACTCTCAAGTGTGTTGAGACCCATGTGATGTGACAATCACATGTGCAATGACACAGGTATGATGTGACCCTTGGGCATTAAGACACATGAGGTGACAAATACATGAACATTGTGACAGTTGTGATGTGACCGTCATAAGCAGCTTGTGACAGATGTGCGGTGACAATCACATGCCAATTGTGACCATGTGAGGTGACACACAAGTGGGCTGTGCCTGATGTGATATGACACTCTCATGTGTGATGACAGATAGGATGTGTCACTCTATAAAGCATGTGCCAAATGTGAGGTAACACACTATGGGTGTAACAGATGTCAGATGACACTGCCACATTTGTTGAGGCAGAAATGCTGTGACAATAACAGACATGATGTGACTGATATGTTATGGCACTTGCGTGTTACAACACAGGTGATGTGACAATCACATGGGCCTTGTAACAGTTTTGATGTGACACACATAAGCATGTGTGACACATGTGTGGTGATCACGTGAGGTGACACACAAATGGCTTGTGCTTGATGTGATATGACTCTCATGTGTGATGACAGGTATGATGCGATGCTCTGTAAAGCAAGTGACAATGTGAGGTGACACACAAGTTGATTGGAACTGATCTGATGTGACACACACATGTGTGATATGAGAGGTATGATGTGACACCCCTGCATGGCATGTGACTTATATGAGGTGACACTCACTCTCTGGGTGTGACACATGTCAGGAGACACTCTCATGCATGTTGAGACAGATGTGATATGACAATCACAGGTGCAATGCGACACATATGATGGGGCATTTGCATGTTAAGATACATGTGGGATGACAACCACAGAAGCGTTGTGACAGTTGTGATGTGACAATCATAAATGGCTTGGGACAAATGAGTGGTGACAATCGTATGCTGATTGTGACCTTCTGAGTTGACATGCATGTGGGTTGTGATGGACATGATGTGACATGCACATGTGAAGTGACAGGTATGCTGTAATGCTTCTGGAAGTCTTCTGACAAATTGAGGTCACAATAACACTCTGAGTGTGACAGGCATCAGGTGACAATGCCACATGTGTTGAGACAGAAATGATATGAGAGCCACAGGCATGATGTGATAGCTATGATGTGACACTTGCCTGTTAAGACACATGGTGAGGTAACAATCACATGAGTGTTGTGACAGTTGTGATGTGACACACATAAGCAATGTGTGACAGGTGTGTGATGACAACCACATGCTGGTTGTGACCATGTGAGGTGACACAAGTGGGTTGTACCTGATGAGATATGACACTCTCACATGTGATGCGACAGATATGATGTGACACTCTGGAAGGCATTTGACACATGTGATGTGACACTCACACTCAGGGTATGACAGATGTCAGATGACACACCCACATGGGCTGAGACAGAAGTGACGTGATAATCATAAGTGTGATGGGATAGATACGATATAATGCTTTCATGTTATGACACATGTGAGGTAACGGCCACATGGGTGTGGTGACAGTTGTGATATGACACTGATAAGAGGCTTGTGACAGATGTGTGGTGACAATCATATGCCAGTGGTGAACACATGAGGTGACAAATGGGTGGTGATGGATGTGACGTGACAGTCCCATATGTGATGTGACAGGGAAACATGACACTTTGTAAGGCACCTGACAAATGGGAGGTGACAAACACACTCTGGGTGTGACAGATGCCAGGTGACACTGCCACATGTGTTGAGACAGAAATGATGCGAGAGTCACAGGCACGATGTGACAGATATGATGTGACACGTGCATTCTGACATAGGAGAAGTGACAGTCACATGGGTGTTATAACAGTTTTGATGTAACACACAGAAGTATGTGTGACAGATGTGTGGTGACAATCATATGCCAATTGTGACAATGGGAGGTGACACACAACTGGGTTGGATCTGATGTGATGTGACAATCACATGTGCAATGTGACAGGTATGATGTGACAGTTGTGCGTGAAGACACATGTGAGGTGACAGTCACTTGAGCATTGTGACAGTTGTGATGTGAGACTCATAAGTGGCTTGTGACCAGTGTGTGGTGACAATCATATGCAGATTGTGACCATCTGAGATCACATACATATGGGTTTTGACTGATGTGATGTGACATGCACATGTCAGATGTGACAGGGATGATGTGACACTCCCAGAAGACGTGTGACAAGTGTGAGGTGACAATCACACTGTGGGTGTGACAGATATCAGGTGACACTGCCATGTGTGTTGAGACAGAAATGATGTGATGATCACAGGCATGATATGAGAGATATGATGTGACACTTGCATATTATAACACAGATGAGGTGACAATCACATGGGCATTGTAACAGATTTGACGTGACCCACATAAGCATGTGTGACAGATGTGTGGTGACAATAACATGTGGGTTGTGACCATGTGAGGTGACACACAAGTGGGTTGTGCCTCATGTGATATTTCACTCCCATGTGTAATGTGACAGATATGATGTGACACTCCATAACACATGTGACAAATGTGAGGTGACAATCACACTCGAGGTGTGACATATGTCAGGTGACACTGCCACATGTGTTGAAGTAGAAATGGTGTGACCAATAACAGGCACAATGTGACTGACATTTTTGGATAATTGCATGTTATGACACACATGAGGTGACAATCACTCAGGCATTATGACAGGTGTGATGTGACAATCATAAGAGGCTTGTGACAGATGTGTGGTGACAATCACATGCCAATTGTGACAGGGTGAGCTGATACACACGTGGGTTGTGCCTGAAGTTATGTGACATTCTCATGTGTAATGACATATACTGTGTGATACTCTGTAATGCATGTGACAAATGTGAGGTGACAATCACAGTCTTGGTGTGACAGATGTCATGTGACACTGCCATGTGTGTTGAGACAGAAATGGCATGACAGTCACAGGCTCAATGTGACAGATATGATGTGACAGTTGTGCATGATGACACAGAGGAGGTGACAATCACAAGGGCACAGTGACAGCAGTGATGTGACCCACAGAAGCAGTGTGTGAGAAAACCCACATGCTGGTTGTGACTATGTGAGATGACACACAAGGGGCTTGTGCCTGATGTGATATGACACTGTCATGTGTGATGACAGATATGATGTGGCACTCCATAAAGCACATGACAAATGTGAGGTGACAATCACACTCTTGGTGTGACAGATGTCATGTGACACTGACATGTGTGTTGAGACAAATAGGTGACAGCCACAGGCATGATGTGACAGATATGTGACACTTGCCTGTTATGACACAGATGAGGTGACCATCACATGGGCATGGTGACAGTTTGGATGTGACACACATAAGTGGTGTGTGACAGCTGTGTGGTGTCAACCACTTGCTGGTTGTGACCATGTGAGGTGACACACAAGTGGGTTGTGCCTGATGTGCTATGACACACTCATGTGATGGGACACATATGACATGACACTCCAGAAGTCATGTGACACATGTGATGTGCTAATCACACTCTTGTTGAGACAGATGTCAGGTAACACTGCCATGTGTGTCGAGACAGAAATAGTGTGACCCTAACAGGCACAATGTGACTGAAATGTTGTGACACTTGCACATTATGACACCCATGAGGTGACAATCACACAGGCATTGGGACAGGTGTGATGTGACAATCATGAGTCTTGTGACAGATGTGTGGTGACATTGACATGCCAATTGTGACCATGTGAGGTGACACACAAGTGAATTTGGAACTGTTACGATGTGACACACGCATGTGCAATGTGACTGGTGTGATGTGACACTCCTGGGAGGCATGTGACTAATATGAGGGGACAATCACACTCTGTGTGTCACAGGAGTCAGGTGACACTCTCAAGTGTGTTGAGACCCATGTGATGTGACAATCACATGTGCAATGACACAGGTATGATGTGACCTTTGGGCATTAAGACACATGAGGTGACAAATACATGAATATTGTGACAGTTGTGATGTGACCATCATAAGCAGCTTGTGACAGATGTGCGGTGACAATCACATGCCAGTTGTGACCATGTGAGGTGACACACAAGTGGGCTGTGCCTGATGTGATATGACACTCTCATGTGTGATGACAGATAGGATGTGTCACTCTGTAAAGCATGTGCCAAATGTGAGGTAACACACTATGGGTGTAACAGATGTCAGATGACACTGCCACATTTGTTGAGGCAGAAATGCTGTGACAATAACAGACATGATGTGACTGATATGTTATGGCACTTGCGTGTTACAACACAGGTGATGTGACAATCACATGGGCCTTGTAACAGTTTTGATGTGACACACATAAGCATGTGTGACACATGTGTGGTGATCACGTGAGGTGACACACAAATGGCTTGTGCTTGATGTGATATGACTCTCATGTGTGATGACAGGTATGATGCGATGCTCTGTAAAGCAAGTGACAATGTGAGGTGACACACAAGTTGATTGGAACTGATCTGATGTGACACACACATGTGTGATATGAGAGGTATGATGTGACACTCCTGCATGGCATGTGACTTATATGAGGTGACAATCACTCTCTGGGTGTGACACATGTCAGGAGACACTCTCATGCGTGTTGAGACAGATGTGATATGACAATCACAGGTGCAATGCGACACATATGATGGGGCATTTGCATGTTAAGATACATGTGGGATGACAACCACAGAAGCGTTGTGACAGTTGTGATGTGACAGTCATAAATGGCTTGGGACAAATGAGTGGTGACAATCGTATGCTGATTGTGACCTTCTGAGTTGACATGCATGTGGGTTGTGATGGACATGATGTGACATGCACATGTGAAGTGACAGGTATGCTGTAATGCTTCTGGAAGTCTTCTGACAAATTGAGGTCACAATAACACTCTGAGTGTGACAGGTATCAGGTGACAATGCCACATGTGTTGAGACAGAAATGATATGAGAGCCACAGGCATGATGTGATAGCTATGATGTGACACTTGCCTGTTAAGACACATGGTGAGGTAACAATCACATGAGTGTTGTGACAGTTGTGATGTGACACACATAAGCAATGTGTGACAGGTGTGTGATGACAACCACATGCTGGTTGTGACCATGTGAGGTGACACAAGTGGGTTGTACCTGATGAGATATGACACTCTCACATGTGATGCGACAGATATGATGTGACACTCTGGAAGGCATTTGACACATGTGATGTGACACTCACACTCAGGGTATGACAGATGTCAGATGACACACCCACATGGGCTGAGACAGAAGTGACGTGATAATCATAAGTGTGATGGGATAGATACGATATAATGCTTTCATGTTATGACACATGTGAGGTAACGGCCACATGGGTGTGGTGACAGTTGTGATATGACACTGATAAGAGGCTTGTGACAGATGTGTGGTGACAATCATATGCCAGTGGTGAACACATGAGGTGACAAATGGGTGGTGATGGATGTGACGTGACAGTCCCATATGTGATGTGACAGGGAAACATGACACTTTGTAAGGCACCTGACAAATGGGAGGTGACAAACACACTCTGGGTGTGACAGATGCCAGGTGACACTGCCACATGTGTTGAGACAGAAATGATGCGAGAGTCACAGGCACGATGTGACAGATATGATGTGACACGTGCATTCTGACATAGGAGAAGTGACAGTCACATGGGTGTTATAACAGTTTTGATGTAACACACAGAAGTATGTGTGACAGATGTGTGGTGACAATCATATGCCAATTGTGACAATGGGAGGTGACACACAACTGGGTTGGATCTGATGTGATGTGACAATCACATGTGCAATGTGACAGGTATGATGTGACAGTTGTGCGTGAAGACACATGTGAGGTGACAGTCACTTGAGCATTGTGACAGTTGTGATGTGAGACTCATAAGTGGCTTGTGACCAGTGTGTGGTGACAATCATATGCAGATTGTGACCATCTGAGATCACATACATATGGGTTTTGACTGATGTGATGTGACCTGCACATGTCAGATGTGACAGGGATGATGTGACACTCCCAGAAGACGTGTGACAAGTGTGAGGTGACAATCACACTGTGGGTGTGACAGATATCAGGTGACACTGCCACGTGTGTTGAGACAGAAATGATGTGATGATCACAGGCATGATATGAGAGATATGATGTGACACTTGCATATTATAACACAGATGAGGTGACAATCACATGGGCATTGTAACAGATTTGACGTGACCCACATAAGCATGTGTGACAGATGTGTGGTGACAATAACATGTGGGTTGTGACCATGTGAGGTGACACACAAGTGGGTTGTGCCTCATGTGATATTTCACTCCCATGTGTAATGTGACAGATATGATGTGACACTCCATAACACATGTGACAAATGTGAGGTGACAATCACACTCGAGGTGTGACATATGTCAGGTGACACTGCCACATGTGTTGAAGTAGAAATGGTGTGACCAATAACAGGCACAATGTGACTGACATTTTTGGATAATTGCATGTTATGACACACATGAGGTGACAATCACTCAGGCATTATGACAGGTGTGATGTGACAATCATAAGAGGCTTGTGACAGATGTGTGGTGACAATCACATGCCAATTGTGACAGGGTGAGCTGATACACACCTGGGTTGTGCCTGAAGTTATGTGACATTCTCATGTGTAATGACATATACTGTGTGATACTCTGTAATGCATGTGACAAATGTGAGGTGACAATCACAGTCTTGGTGTGACAGATGTCATGTGACACTGCCATGTGTGTTGAGACAGAAATGGCATGACAGTCACAGGCTCAATGTGACAGATATGATGTGACAGTTGTGCATGATGACACAGAGGAGGTGACAATCACAAGGGCACAGTGACAGCAGTGATGTGACCCACAGAAGCAGTGTGTGTGAAAACCCACATGCTGGTTGTGACTATGTGAGATGACACACAAGGGGCTTGTGCCTGATGTGATATGACACTGTCATGTGTGATGACAGATATGATGTGACACTCCATAAAGCACATGACAAATGTGAGGTGACAATCACACTCTTGGTGTGACAGATGTCATGTGACACTGACATGTGTGTTGAGACAAATAGGTGACAGCCACAGGCATGATGTGACAGATATGTGACACTTGCCTGTTATGACACAGATGAGGTGACAATCACATGGGCATGGTGACAGTTTGGATGTGACACACATAAGTGGTGTGTGACAGCTGTGTGGTGTCAACCACTTGCTGGTTGTGACCATGTGAGGTGACACACAAGTGGGTTGTGCCTGATGTGCTATGACACACTCATGTGATGGGACACATATGACATGACACTCCAGAAGTCATGTGACAAATGTGATGTGCTAATCACACTCTTGTTGAGACAGATGTCAGGTAACACTGCCATGTGTGTCGAGACAGAAATAGTGTGACCCTAACAGGCACAATGGGACTGAAATGTTGTGACACTTGCACATTATGACACCCATGAGGTGACAATCACACAGGCATTGGGACAGGTGTGATGTGACAATCATGAGTCTTGTGACCGATGTGTGGTGACATTGACATGCCAATTGTGACCATGTGGGGTGACACACAAGTGAATTTGGAACTGTTGTGATGTGACACACGCATGTGCAATGTGACTGGTGTGATGTGACACTCCTGGGAGGCATGTGACTAATATGAGGGGACAATCACACTCTGTGTGTCACAGGAGTCAGGTGACACTCTCAAGTGTGTTGAGACCCATGTGATGTGACAATCACATGTGCAATGACACAGGTATGATGTGACCCTTGGGCATTAAGACACATGAGGTGACAAATACATGAACATTGTGACAGTTGTGATGTGACCGTCATAAGCAGCTTGTGACAGATGTGCGGTGACAATCACATGCCAGTTGTGACCATGTGAGGTGACACACAAGTGGGCTGTGCCTGATGTGATATGACACTCTCATGTGTGATGACAGATAGGATGTGTCACTCTGTAAAGCATGTGCCAAATGTGAGGTAACACACTATGGGTGTAACAGATGTCAGATGACACTGCCACATTTGTTGAGGCAGAAATGCTGTGACAATAACAGACATGATGTGACTGATATGTTATGGCACTTGCGTGTTACAACACAGGTGATGTGACAATCACATGGGCCTTGTAACAGTTTTGATGTGACACACATAAGCATGTGTGACACATGTGTGGTGATCACGTGAGGTGACACACAAATGGCTTGTGCTTGATGTGATATGACTCTCATGTGTGATGACAGGTATGATGCGATGCTCTGTAAAGCAAGTGACAATGTGAGGTGACACACAAGTTGATTGGAACTGATCTGATGTGACACACACATGTGTGATATGAGAGGTATGATGTGACACCCCTGCATGGCATGTGACTTATATGAGGTGACACTCACTCTCTGGGTGTGACACATGTCAGGAGACACTCTCATGCATGTTGAGACAGATGTGATATGACAATCACAGGTGCAATGCGACACATATGATGGGGCATTTGCATGTTAAGATACATGTGGGATGACAACCACAGAAGCGTTGTGACAGTTGTGATGTGACAATCATAAATGGCTTGGGACAAATGAGTGGTGACAATCGTATGCTGATTGTGACCTTCTGAGTTGACATGCATGTGGGTTGTGATGGACATGATGTGACATGCACATGTGAAGTGACAGGTATGCTGTAATGCTTCTGGAAGTCTTCTGACAAATTGAGGTCACAATAACACTCTGAGTGTGACAGGCATCAGGTGACAATGCCACATGTGTTGAGACAGAAATGATATGAGAGCCACAGGCATGATGTGATAGCTATGATGTGACACTTGCCTGTTAAGACACATGGTGAGGTAACAATCACATGAGTGTTGTGACAGTTGTGATGTGACACACATAAGCAATGTGTGACAGGTGTGTGATGACAACCACATGCTGGTTGTGACCATGTGAGGTGACACAAGTGGGTTGTACCTGATGAGATATGACACTCTCACATGTGATGCGACAGATATGATGTGACACTCTGGAAGGCATTTGACACATGTGATGTGACACTCACACTCAGGGTATGACAGATGTCAGATGACACACCCACATGGGCTGAGACAGAAGTGACGTGATAATCATAAGTGTGATGGGATAGATACGATATAATGCTTTCATGTTATGACACATGTGAGGTAACGGCCACATGGGTGTGGTGACAGTTGTGATATGACACTGATAAGAGGCTTGTGACAGATGTGTGGTGACAATCATATGCCAGTGGTGAACACATGAGGTGACAAATGGGTGGTGATGGATGTGACGTGACAGTCCCATATGTGATGTGACAGGGAAACATGACACTTTGTAAGGCACCTGACAAATGGGAGGTGACAAACACACTCTGGGTGTGACAGATGCCAGGTGACACTGCCACATGTGTTGAGACAGAAATGATGCGAGAGTCACAGGCACGATGTGACAGATATGATGTGACACGTGCATTCTGACATAGGAGAAGTGACAGTCACATGGGTGTTATAACAGTTTTGATGTAACACACAGAAGTATGTGTGACAGATGTGTGGTGACAATCATATGCCAATTGTGACAATGGGAGGTGACACACAACTGGGTTGGATCTGATGTGATGTGACAATCACATGTGCAATGTGACAGGTATGATGTGACAGTTGTGCGTGAAGACACATGTGAGGTGACAGTCACTTGAGCATTGTGACAGTTGTGATGTGAGACTCATAAGTGGCTTGTGACCAGTGTGTGGTGACAATCATATGCAGATTGTGACCATCTGAGATCACATACATATGGGTTTTGACTGATGTGATGTGACATGCACATGTCAGATGTGACAGGGATGATGTGACACTCCCAGAAGACGTGTGACAAGTGTGAGGTGACAATCACACTGTGGGTGTGACAGATATCAGGTGACACTGCCATGTGTGTTGAGACAGAAATGATGTGATGATCACAGGCATGATATGAGAGATATGATGTGACACTTGCATATTATAACACAGATGAGGTGACAATCACATGGGCATTGTAACAGATTTGACGTGACCCACATAAGCATGTGTGACAGATGTGTGGTGACAATAACATGTGGGTTGTGACCATGTGAGGTGACACACAAGTGGGTTGTGCCTCATGTGATATTTCACTCCCATGTGTAATGTGACAGATATGATGTGACACTCCATAACACATGTGACAAATGTGAGGTGACAATCACACTCGAGGTGTGACATATGTCAGGTGACACTGCCACATGTGTTGAAGTAGAAATGGTGTGACCAATAACAGGCACAATGTGACTGACATTTTTGGATAATTGCATGTTATGACACACATGAGGTGACAATCACTCAGGCATTATGACAGGTGTGATGTGACAATCATAAGAGGCTTGTGACAGATGTGTGGTGACAATCACATGCCAATTGTGACAGGGTGAGCTGATACACACGTGGGTTGTGCCTGAAGTTATGTGACATTCTCATGTGTAATGACATATACTGTGTGATACTCTGTAATGCATGTGACAAATGTGAGGTGACAATCACAGTCTTGGTGTGACAGATGTCATGTGACACTGCCATGTGTGTTGAGACAGAAATGGCATGACAGTCACAGGCTCAATGTGACAGATATGATGTGACAGTTGTGCATGATGACACAGAGGAGGTGACAATCACAAGGGCACAGTGACAGCAGTGATGTGACCCACATAAGCAGTGTGTGAGAAAACCCACATGCTGGTTGTGACTATGTGAGATGACACACAAGGGGCTTGTGCCTGATGTGATATGACACTGTCATGTGTGATGACAGATATGATGTGGCACTCCATAAAGCACATGACAAATGTGAGGTGACAATCACACTCTTGGTGTGACAGATGTCATGTGACACTGACATGTGTGTTGAGACAAATAGGTGACAGCCACAGGCATGATGTGACAGATATGTGACACTTGCCTGTTATGACACAGATGAGGTGACCATCACATGGGCATGGTGACAGTTTGGATGTGACACACATAAGTGGTGTGTGACAGCTGTGTGGTGTCAACCACTTGCTGGTTGTGACCATGTGAGGTGACACACAAGTGGGTTGTGCCTGATGTGCTATGACACACTCATGTGATGGGACACATATGACATGACACTCCAGAAGTCATGTGACACATGTGATGTGCTAATCACACTCTTGTTGAGACAGATGTCAGGTAACACTGCCATGTGTGTCGAGACAGAAATAGTGTGACCCTAACAGGCACAATGTGACTGAAATGTTGTGACACTTGCACATTATGACACCCATGAGGTGACAATCACACAGGCATTGGGACAGGTGTGATGTGACAATCATGAGTCTTGTGACAGATGTGTGGTGACATTGACATGCCAATTGTGACCATGTGAGGTGACACACAAGTGAATTTGGAACTGTTACGATGTGACACACGCATGTGCAATGTGACTGGTGTGATGTGACACTCCTGGGAGGCATGTGACTAATATGAGGGGACAATCACACTCTGTGTGTCACAGGAGTCAGGTGACACTCTCAAGTGTGTTGAGACCCATGTGATGTGACAATCACATGTGCAATGACACAGGTATGATGTGACCTTTGGGCATTAAGACACATGAGGTGACAAATACATGAATATTGTGACAGTTGTGATGTGACCATCATAAGCAGCTTGTGACAGATGTGCGGTGACAATCACATGCCAGTTGTGACCATGTGAGGTGACACACAAGTGGGCTGTGCCTGATGTGATATGACACTCTCATGTGTGATGACAGATAGGATGTGTCACTCTGTAAAGCATGTGCCAAATGTGAGGTAACACACTATGGGTGTAACAGATGTCAGATGACACTGCCACATTTGTTGAGGCAGAAATGCTGTGACAATAACAGACATGATGTGACTGATATGTTATGGCACTTGCGTGTTACAACACAGGTGATGTGACAATCACATGGGCCTTGTAACAGTTTTGATGTGACACACATAAGCATGTGTGACACATGTGTGGTGATCACGTGAGGTGACACACAAATGGCTTGTGCTTGATGTGATATGACTCTCATGTGTGATGACAGGTATGATGCGATGCTCTGTAAAGCAAGTGACAATGTGAGGTGACACACAAGTTGATTGGAACTGATCTGATGTGACACACACATGTGTGATATGAGAGGTATGATGTGACACTCCTGCATGGCATGTGACTTATATGAGGTGACAATCACTCTCTGGGTGTGACACATGTCAGGAGACACTCTCATGCGTGTTGAGACAGATGTGATATGACAATCACAGGTGCAATGCGACACATATGATGGGGCATTTGCATGTTAAGATACATGTGGGATGACAACCACAGAAGCGTTGTGACAGTTGTGATGTGACAGTCATAAATGGCTTGGGACAAATGAGTGGTGACAATCGTATGCTGATTGTGACCTTCTGAGTTGACATGCATGTGGGTTGTGATGGACATGATGTGACATGCACATGTGAAGTGACAGGTATGCTGTAATGCTTCTGGAAGTCTTCTGACAAATTGAGGTCACAATAACACTCTGAGTGTGACAGGTATCAGGTGACAATGCCACATGTGTTGAGACAGAAATGATATGAGAGCCACAGGCATGATGTGATAGCTATGATGTGACACTTGCCTGTTAAGACACATGGTGAGGTAACAATCACATGAGTGTTGTGACAGTTGTGATGTGACACACATAAGCAATGTGTGACAGGTGTGTGATGACAACCACATGCTGGTTGTGACCATGTGAGGTGACACAAGTGGGTTGTACCTGATGAGATATGACACTCTCACATGTGATGCGACAGATATGATGTGACACTCTGGAAGGCATTTGACACATGTGATGTGACACTCACACTCAGGGTATGACAGATGTCAGATGACACACCCACATGGGCTGAGACAGAAGTGACGTGATAATCATAAGTGTGATGGGATAGATACGATATAATGCTTTCATGTTATGACACATGTGAGGTAACGGCCACATGGGTGTGGTGACAGTTGTGATATGACACTGATAAGAGGCTTGTGACAGATGTGTGGTGACAATCATATGCCAGTGGTGAACACATGAGGTGACAAATGGGTGGTGATGGATGTGACGTGACAGTCCCATATGTGATGTGACAGGGAAACATGACACTTTGTAAGGCACCTGACAAATGGGAGGTGACAAACACACTCTGGGTGTGACAGATGCCAGGTGACACTGCCACATGTGTTGAGACAGAAATGATGCGAGAGTCACAGGCACGATGTGACAGATATGATGTGACACGTGCATTCTGACATAGGAGAAGTGACAGTCACATGGGTGTTATAACAGTTTTGATGTAACACACAGAAGTATGTGTGACAGATGTGTGGTGACAATCATATGCCAATTGTGACAATGGGAGGTGACACACAACTGGGTTGGATCTGATGTGATGTGACAATCACATGTGCAATGTGACAGGTATGATGTGACAGTTGTGCGTGAAGACACATGTGAGGTGACAGTCACTTGAGCATTGTGACAGTTGTGATGTGAGACTCATAAGTGGCTTGTGACCAGTGTGTGGTGACAATCATATGCAGATTGTGACCATCTGAGATCACATACATATGGGTTTTGACTGATGTGATGTGACCTGCACATGTCAGATGTGACAGGGATGATGTGACACTCCCAGAAGACGTGTGACAAGTGTGAGGTGACAATCACACTGTGGGTGTGACAGATATCAGGTGACACTGCCACGTGTGTTGAGACAGAAATGATGTGATGATCACAGGCATGATATGAGAGATATGATGTGACACTTGCATATTATAACACAGATGAGGTGACAATCACATGGGCATTGTAACAGATTTGACGTGACCCACATAAGCATGTGTGACAGATGTGTGGTGACAATAACATGTGGGTTGTGACCATGTGAGGTGACACACAAGTGGGTTGTGCCTCATGTGATATTTCACTCCCATGTGTAATGTGACAGATATGATGTGACACTCCATAACACATGTGACAAATGTGAGGTGACAATCACACTCGAGGTGTGACATATGTCAGGTGACACTGCCACATGTGTTGAAGTAGAAATGGTGTGACCAATAACAGGCACAATGT